>NC_045806.1:7075946-7405803 GCF_009873245.2 Balaenoptera musculus | reverse complement strand
TGAGCACGGTGGCCACCGACATTACAGGGTTCGGGGTTCTATTCACATTTGATTATTTCTCTTCGCTACCAACCTCTCTCTAGCCGTTCCTCCTGAATAAATGCCATCTCCAGGTAGTGATTTTTCAAGCAATGTGAGTTTTAATTTTGCTTTCATAGAGCCGCACTGTCCCAAGCAGACACACCAGCAAGAGAATTCCTATTCCCAGTGTAGACCAGACAGGGTGCGTCGCTGAAGGCCTGTGTGCACAACCACCAGCCGTGCTGACCCCCGTCTGCCTGGGGCCTGTCGGGGCTTCTGAACACCAGGCCTGTAATCTCGAGGGCCTGGCAGTGCTAGGACCTCTTCCTGCCAGGCCAGCTGGTACTCTCGGGGGTCAGGTCTAATGACAGAATAAAGCCATGGTCGTCCTGTACTTCGTGCACTCCCTAAGAGAGTCCTTTTTCCTCTTTCCTCTGTCTTAATGTTTAAGAGGTGGTCTTAATCAGGGGTCAGCTTAGCCAAGCAACAGGAGCAGCACCCTTCAGGAAGAATTTTCCATTTTCCCCTGAATTATCTTTTACAAGAACACTTCAAAAATAAACTTATTGCCCGCTTCTAACCAGTGGGGTTAGGAGAGGTCTAATGGTAAAGCTGGCAACTTGACTTTGCCTTCCTTTTCATTGACCCGGCTTCAAGAACTAAACATTCTAAAACATTTGTACTGAATTGGGGTGGGGAGATTCTCAGAGACCGAAGAGTTTTAAGGTCACCCACTGAATGTTTATGAGAGAAAGGAAGGGAGGGAGGGAGGAAAGAGGGAAAAAGGAAAAAAGAAGAAAAAGGGAAGGAAAGAAAATCATCTGTTGCTGGTGGTAACAGACCAACCAGAGATAACCCCCGGCCGTAGAGCCCCCGACGTGTCCGTCTGAGCACTCCCGGCCTGTAACAGCTATCTCCAATTGGAAGAAATTAGGTCTGATTCCTTCAACGAGGCTTATGTGCCGTGTTCAGAGCCCCTATCTCACTCCTAGCCCACTAACGGTCATCAGGGTTTCTTCTCATTAAAATAGTGTTTCATAAAGAAAAAAAATGATATATAAAACCTGAATCGACATAGACTATGGTGCCTTAAGCCAATAAACCACGTATGCCCACTTTGCTCATAAGGAACTAAAACAATGAATTCCCACTATCGTAATTTTTCTCTTTTCACTTTGCTAAATCTTGGTAATTTTTGCCTCATCAGTCAAGGCCCTATTTTCACTGATGAACATGGTGAGCACGGTTGAATCCTTTGCTCACCTGAGAGAGGCCTGTGACGAAGGACGGTCACTGGACTGGGAAGAAGGCGACTTGATCCAGTTCCAACTCAGCCACAAACCTCTGGAAACTTACCCGCGCGCCCGGGGCCTCCATTGTCTCTTCTGAGAAATGAGTTGGGAGATCCTCACGCCTTCAAGTCTGGTCCTTGGATTAACAGAATCAGCACCACCTGGAAGCGGCTGGAAATGCACACAGAACCTCGGGCCCCTCCCCCAGACCTGCCGAGCCAGCATCTGATTTTAACAAGACTCCCGGGGATCCGAATGCACGCGGAGGGCAGTGAGGCTCTGATGGGGACCGGCTGCTGTGGGTGCGAGGCTGCCTCGCCCGGGGTCCTCCCTCCGCGCGGCCTGCTTCCCACGCCTCACTCGCCGGTTCTCAGCGCTCGCTCAACATTGGCACCATCTGGGGACCTTTTACAATTCGGATGCCCAGACCAGTTAGATGCGAACCTCGGGCCGCGCAGGCCGAGCAAGGGCACTGTGGAAATCTCCCCAGGTGATTCCTGTATGCAACCCTGGTTGAGAGCCTCGGCCTAAATATTCCTCCCGGGCTTAGGCGCCCTGTAGCTCATTTTCTTGTGCGTGCTTTTTCCCAGTCCCCGAGAGGAACAGCAGAACTTGATCCCTTCTGTTCTGAACGCTCTCTTTTGCACAACTGGCTGCAGGGAGACGACAACAATAGCTGCTGTCAGCCCCCGAGCCCCAGGGTTTTGGCATTCACTTTGGGCATCTGGGATTTTTGTTAAGGGGCAGCCAACCGATATTTGCCACAAAAGTGCTAAGAATGGAACCACCACCAGTAATAGTACCTATTTATTAAGCACCTCTAGGTTTGGAGCACTATAGAATGCAAAGAGGTGAAATGATCACGCATCCTTGCTTGTTTCTATGCACCCACCCCCTTTCCTGAGCTCAGAAGAGAAGATTCAGCAGAAGCTGGAGAGAGAGAGAAGTCCCAACCAGACCAAACTGGAGGCCATCCTTGCAGCTGCCTGGTGAAGATCACTGACGACTGGGACCTGGGGATGGGCGACAGGACCTCGCGGAGTAGTTTTTAGAGTTACTTCTGGCTCTGTGTCACATCCTTCTTTCATGCTCCCGAGCTCCTGGGTTAATGAACTCCATCATGGATTGTTATATGCAGACCACGGCGTGGTAGGCAGACTAATAGCCCCCAAAGATGTCTACATCCTAATCCCTGAAACCCAAGAAGGTGTTGTTGCCTTAGATGGCAAGGGGGATTTTGCAGATGTGATACAGTTAAGGGTCTTCAGGTGGGGCGATTCTCCAGGGTTATCCGGATGGGCCCAACGGAATCACAAGCGTCCTTACAACAGGAAAGCGGGAGAGGCAGAGTCAGAGAAGGGGACGTGCTGATGGGAGCAGATTTTTGGAGTCCTGCCATGGCTGGCGGGGAGGGAGCCAATGAGCCAAGGAAGCCGAAAAGGCAATGAAGGGATTCTCCTTCCGAGCTTCCAGAAGGAACCCGCCCTGCCAACACCTTGATTTTTAGCCCCTTTTAGACCCACAGAACAATAAGATAAGGAATCTGTGGTGCTTCACATCACTCAGTTGTAGCGATTTGTTACAGCAGCCATAGGGGACTAATACCAACCAGGAATAAGCGCGGCCTTCCTATGGCGGTCCAGATTCCCCAGCCCACAGCGGGCAAAACTAGGTTCCTGGTCACCATGACAGAGCCCCATGTTAGGAACTCTGTCCCTTGTTGGGATGTGCTGCCGGTGACACACAGACCAGGGCCCCCAGGCCTGCAGGGGCTCTCCCTGAGGGAACACCCTCCCTCACCCTTTCGCCCCGCCCCGCCCCCAACCAGTTCCCCGATTTCTATAACTAATAACCGCCACTGGCAAAAGAGGTCAGGCTTCCCAATTTGAACATTTAAAATATTTTAAGAAAAATAGAGTATTACTTTGCTGTGGAACCCTTTGTGGTAGAACAAGGGAAATACTCATCAAAGACATAAGGAGAACACACCACCAAGGAAAGTAGATGCTGGGATTTTTTTTCCCTTTGGTGGTCAGCGTTCAAACCCCTCCAGGACATTGAGCCAACAGTAACATCTAGAGAAGTGGAATGTTTCTGTTGCCCAGTAGTCAGAGTTGGGACTTAATGGAGATCAGAACTTAAACAGAATTTGAGCTGAGCTGACCTAGTGGTCAGCCCAGTGGAACCTCAGGCCCACCTGTGTTCAGTTCTTCCAAATCCTGAGCGTATGCTCAGCCATGAGCTAAGTACCAGCTGTGCTCCCAGCCCGTGGTAGGAGGCGTGTGGAAGGCTCCACAGTCCTCCCTCCAGAGCAAGAAAGGCCATTACGAGCAACACCATGAACCCAAGGGACTCGTTACCGACTGGAAGCACCATTGAAGACATGAAAGGTGCAGGATGGGAAATTCCCATCCATCTCCACTAACCTCTGCACTGCAAAGCGGAAAAAGAGAGACGGGTCGTGGAAAGTCAGAGGGTGACTCCAGTTGAGGCTGCTCTTCTAGATGCAGTCTCTTCACTGGGGAAAATTGAAATCCTGCAGCAGCACCATCATGTCGCTCTTACGCCACCATGGTACCCCAGACATGGCTCCTTGTGCCACGTCCCGGCCCTACATCTGTCTAAGGGGCACAGTTGCCCATCACCCAGCACACCAGGAAGTGCTCTTCATTCTTTCTCGAAGATCCAAGTTGTGCTCTAGTGTCACCTCCTTCCCGCCTGAAGAGCTGCTGTTAGCATTTCTCATAGTGCAGGTCTGTTAGCAAAGAATCCCCTCGGTTCCTCTGAAAACATCTCCAGTTCTCCTTAATTTGTTAACCTGACCCCTGGGTAGTGTTTTTTGTCACTGTAGTTATTTCTGCTACAATCGGTACCAACCTGTGTTGCCTTAAATAAATTTAAGCTGTGAAAAGCGAGTCAACACAGACATAAAGAACAGACTTGTGGTTGCCAGGGGGAAGGGGGGGTGGCGGAGGGAGGAATTGGGAATCTGGGGTTAGCAGATGCAAACTAATATATATAGGATGGATAAACAACAGGGTCCTACTGTATAGCACAGGGAACTCTATTGAATACCCTAAGATAAACCATAACGGAAAAGAATATGAAAAAGAATGTATAGATATATATATAACTGAATCACTTTGCTGTATAGCAGAAATTAACACAACATTGTACATCAACTATACTTCAATAAAATTAAGAAAAAAATACAAGTGCTATTACAAAGAAAAAAAAATGGTCAAGTGTTCCAAATTTAGGAAGCGTGCTATCCAGGGGCAGGAACCATGAGCTATGGCTGAAAAGTTCCAGACTAGTTGACCCTCTAGTCTGGGTGACCCCACATAGGTGAAGGTCTAGAAACCAGCATTGTAGAAGTGATGGGCTCTTAGAAGACACAGCCAATCCTTTTGCTTTCTGGAGGAAAAATTGTTTTAAGTGACTTGTCCAAAGCCACAAAGTTAGCAATTACTGGCATTAAAACTGGGACCTCCTGCCGGTTCACCCCTGCTATCTCCTCTCTACAACCCACCCTTCAAGCTCCCGTCCAGCCTTCTAGACAAAGACTTGCCACATCTACATTTGTCTGAGAGACATAGCTAGCATACCAACTCCCACACCACATTAGCTATGGGGTCAGCCTGTCCGGTGTCTGTACGGGGCTGTAACATACAGGAAGCGAGAAGTGAAAAGAAATGTACGTGGTCTGTGAGCTGAAAACATTCAGCAGCCCCGAAACAATGACTAGTTTTGAAAGAATGAGCTTGTAGGTCACATTAGCCCAAAGAAAATTACTTTTAACAAGGATTAGCTCAGAATCATGTACACAGATTTCTTTCTTTTTTTTTAAGGTGCCTGAATTTTATGATGTCACATTTGTCTGTCTGACGATTCGTTTCTTATGGGCCAAAAGAAAGAGAGGAAATCGGTTCATAGGACAGGTTTTCATGTACTCTAAGGGTCAAAATAAACTCCTTGGATGAGAGACCAGTGGACTCAACATCATTAAATATTTTCATCTCTGAAACTGAGGCCTCAAACAAACAGTGACCTGGGACACATCCTACAGAGAGAATGCAGAGAGAGAAGGACCTTTCCAGAGGTGAACGGCTATGCCCAGCTCAGCTCTGGGAGAGCCAGGCTGTGATGACCTTTTCTGTTTTGAGAAGGTCAGGCAGTAGCCGTGAATAAATTGTGCCAAACAGATAATGTATTCCAAGCTCGTGCCTGCCCTGAAGAAGACATCAGCCTCCGCAGCTGCTGGTAGAAGGTGTTAATATTTCTTCCATTTTAGAGGCGGCATCGCAATGAGGAGAACACACTCGTTAGACGTGGGCAGAGACCAACAGGTGCCAGCACATGTCATCTGGCAGCTGTCTGTACCAGGAACTAGAAGGTGCTATTTCCCTTAAGTAAAATAATGAGGCGTTAGTCCCTGGCAAGTGAAAACCTAATACACGGAGTTTATGAATTGATAATTCTGTTTACCACAAGGATATGATGACTCATTATTTTCCCACCCAGGAAGAAAGCTAGCTCTTCCTTCCTGCTGGTTTCCACTGAGCATGGTTCTGATTGGCAGGTCAGCGGAGGAGACTGGTTCCCCTTTTATCATCTACAGGTGTGTCTCACTTTATGCCACAGGTAGAGTCCAGAAAAGTTGTGAATGTGTTACACTGCTGAATAAGGAGGCATGTTTTTTTAATTGGAGCAGAGTTGACGTACAATGTTGTGTTAGTTTCAGGTGTACAGCAAAGTGAGTCAGTTACATATATATATATATACATATATATATATGTATATACATATATATACATATATATATATGTGTATATATATATACATATATATATGTGTATATATATATATATTCTTTTTCAGATTCTTTTCCTTTACAGGTTATTACAAAATACTGAGTATAATTCTCTGTGCTATACAGTAGGTCCTTGTTGTTTGTCTATTTTATATATACTAGTGTGTGTATCTGTTAATCCCAAACTCCTCTTTTATCCCTCCCCCCCCTTCCCCTTTGGTAACCATAAGTTTGTTTTCTATGTCTGTGAGTCACTTTTGTTTTGTAAATAACTTCATTTGTATCATTTTTTTTAGATTTCACATATAAGTGATATCATATGATATTTGTCTTTCTCTGACTTAGTATGATAATCTCTAGGTCCATCCATGTTGCTGCAAATGGCATTATTTCATTCTTTTGTATGGCTGAGTAATATTCCATTACATATATATATATATACACACACACACACACACCATACATACCATACATATATATATGTGTGTGTGTGTGTGTGTGTGTATATATGTACCACATCTTCTTTATCCATTCATCTGTCCATGGACACTTAGGTTGCTTCCATGTCTTGGCTATTGTAAATAGTGCTGTAATGAACATTAGGGTACATGTATCTTTTCAAATTAGAGTTTTCTCTGGATGTATGGAGGCATATTTTAAATCCCCAGTGAGAATGAACAACTTGAATGAAACTTGTGCTGAGTGACTGTCTACTTCATTGCCAAGTCCTTCTTCTTTCACGTGGCTCACAGTCACATTTCAGAGACCGCTCCCATTTCTCACCTGTGGCCCCAAACTTTTTGTAAGGCAGAAGAATGAAAAACTGAATAAGAGTATTCATTCATTCATTTTTGATCTCGTACAGAAATGAAGACTCTAGCACAAAAACATGACAAGTCACAACCAATTTTTTTAGTTCTGCAATTTAAAAATTTTTTCTTTTCTACAGTAAACACTGTGCTATCTGGGCAGGTAGAAGGGCAGAAGTTCGTAAAACCTTCCAATTAACTGGGCATTAAAATTCCCTGGGTGTGTTTGCAAAGAACCAGGATGATCTCAAGAGGGCTTTGGAGCCTGGGGCAAGTCACAGGAGATAACTGAGTCTTCTGTTACTGAAATACATTTCCTCAGGCGAAATCGGGTTAAAATGAACTTCAAAGCTTCCTCAGATCAAGAGAAACCAGAGCTTAAATGTCAGGATCAGAAGGAGATAAAATTGTGATTAAAATAAAAGAAGTCATCACAAGACAGGAAAAGTCACAAAGGGCAGAATTCAGTTATTTGTTTGCAAATGATTACTATGCTTCTCCTCACTGTGCCAGAGGTCGGGGATTCAACAAGAAAACAGACACTTCTGCACATTTCAACAATCTCACAAAACAGCCATGACGCGCATGTACTAGGCGAGAGGCGAACAGTCTGTAATTAAGCACTAAAAAGCCTAGGGGCTCACGGAGGGCTTCACAGGCATGAGCGTCCAAATCTTATTTTTTAAATATTCGTATCATTTAAAAAATGTGCATATGCATCTATGTAGATGGATATATACACTCCTGATGCTGTGAGTTACAAAATCCTTCGAAGTCACACTTGGTTCTCCTAGTATTCCTTGGGTCATATACGAGCAGCTCCTCTGAAAAATATCGTGTATCCACACTTTCCTGTCCAGTGTTTACAACCACTGCAGGTTCTAAGTTCTGGGAGAGAAAGCCAAGCTAAAGGGAACTGTGAAGTTCACGGTCACGTCGTTATAAGATGATAACAAGTTACCCACCTTTGTAACTGGGACTGGAGATAGGACGTTAGGCGGGTGGCTTCTTCCAGCTTCATCAGGAGACAGTTTCTTTTTTCCTGAAGTAGAATCCTGTAGGTACAAAAACAGTCCACTGGTGGATTTCAAAGATGCCAAGTATATTTTTCCTAACAAGAAATTCAACTGTAAGTTCCCCCAAACCGATTGAGGTGTCAATGACTAAATTCTAAAAAAGCACATCCAGGTCATAAACACCAAGATAACAGAGATGGTTTTTGTTTTGCTTGAAAATGTACCACCGGCCCCCTGAACAGTGCCTGATACAACGCCGAAGTGCAACACATGGGTAGGTAGGTGGGTGGGTGGAGAGATGGACGGATGAATCAATGGGTGGGTGGGTGGATACATGGATAAACGGATGGGTAGGTGGGTGGAAGGAAGGAAGGAAATCCTGAGTAGGAAGTCTATCTCCGGTCCCAGGTACACCCTGAGTCCTTTTAGAAGTTCTGATCAGCTCCCTAAAACACAGTAGCTGGAAGTTATAACACAACCCTACAGTATATTCTTTGGAGTTGGTGGTAAATATCTATTTAACAATATTAAAATGGATATAGTTCTCTTTCCATAGCCTGGTTCATCTCCTCTCAGCTAATCCTCTTATTATCTTCATAAAGTCCCAGGTCAAGGAACCCCTGTTGCTTTGTTATAAATTGATGTATAAATTGAACAAGCTCTACCTGGCTATTGAAGTAAAGATAACTATACCCAAAATGTGGGGCAAAACCGGTTAAGCGACAGCCCTTGCATATTTTGTCTCCAGCAGGCTTGTTTCTGTCAGATGTGCTGCATCTCACATCTGCTTTTCCTAGTCCAGGGCCATCTCTGCTGTTATTTGTACCTGGAGTCACTGCCCTGTCTACAGTGAGTGCTAAATCATGACTCAAGAAAAGGACCCCAAGAGCAATAAAGAGAGTGTTCCAAATGCAGCTTGATTGATCTTTATCCTCGGATAGTGCTTTCTGGCCTAATGATAAGGAACTTCTTTCTTTTCCTATTGAGTGGCAACTGAATTCTTTTTTGCCACATGCAGAGGTGTATTTATTGATGTACTGCAACTGTCTAGATGCACTGAAGGTTTCTTCATTTAGCTGCTTCCTTTTGACCTTTGGGTGAGACATTAGGGGTAAGGCAAGGGCTCCTCCTCATCACACCCTCATCCTCTGAAAGGATGAGGTCCGCCCCCAAGCCCAGCATTAACTCACTCAATAAACCCTTAAAGCCTGCAACCTTGCGGCGGCACTGTTCTATGTCCAGACAATGATCTCCCCCAAAAGAGCTCACGGCCTAAGACACGGAACAGAGAGGTATGTGATCATTACTTTCATTCAAAAAACTTCTATTGAAGAAATATTTGCCAAGGCTCAAGTATGAGCATGGGAAAGTGGCTACTGTATGCCCCTGACCATAAAAGCCTTTCTCAGACCGCTTTCAAAGCCACGTTTCCACCTTCATGACTTAAAACACAACGATGAACAATCCCATGGGAGATTTCACAAGTCTTTCCTTAACCAGTCAGAACCTCACACCTAGAGTCCCTTCTGTCTCGGTTATCTATTGCTGTGTAACAAGCCACTCCAAACTTGGCTTAAACCAGCAACGATTTATTTTTTCCACATGAATCTGTGAGTTGACTGGGCTCAGCTGGTGGTTCTTCTGGCCTTGGCTAGAGTCACTCACTCGGCTGTATTCAGTGGGCATCTGAGCTGGCTGGAGGGGTCACAAAGCCTTCACTCACATCTGGTGCCTAAGTGGGCTCCCCACGTGGTCGCCTTGGGCTTCCTCACAGCATGGGGGTCTCAGGATAGTCAGACCTCTCAAATGGCAGCTGGCTTCCCAGAGGGAGGACCTTAAAGCTGCCATTCCTTTTAAGGCCTGGGCTCAGAAGTCCTAGAATGTCATATCCTTGACATTCCATTGGGCAAAGCAAGTCACAAGGCCACAGTTCAGATACCAGGGGAGGGGAAACAGATGTCGCCCTTGCTGGGTGGAGCATGTGTGTACAGGGAGGAGAGGAATTGATGGTGCCCATCTTTGGAGACTGTTTACCCCAGTTCCTCATAGGAAATAAATTCCCCCTTTTGCCTAAGGTTGTCAAGTTACATCATTAACAGTGAACTTCAGTACTGTGTGACAGGTGACATCAGACAGGTAAAAATTTGTTGTTATGTTGTCAGGAAAGAGGAAATAATCAACACTGATTTTTGGAAGGATGCATCTGGAAACTCTTCACAAAGGTGGGAACGCTTTGTGGTAATCCTCAAACCCTTGAGCTTTAGCAGAGGTGTTCAGGGTCCTAAAGGGCTTCATACAGTGCACATTTCTTAGGGAAGAATAAACTGTGACTGGCTAAGAGGTTTGTATTAGTCAGGTAGGTTCACTACTGCAGCAAACAACTCCCAGATGTCAGGGGTCTCACATTAATTTAAAGGTTCATTTCTCATGCATATCACAGTTCAACGTGGTCCATCAGGCAGACTCTGCTCTACACAGTTATTCTAGGACCCAGGTTCCTTCCACCTAATGGCTCTAACATCCCTGGGGGTCTTGAGGGCCTCCACTACATGCTCTGCATTAGGTCATCCCTCAGGGAAAGAGAAAGTATGGGAAATAACAAGGAAACTCTTGATGGGCCAGGCCTGGAGATGGCTTAACAAACACTTCATCGAACTACAAGGAATCTGGGAAATGTTGTCAAGTTTGTGCCCTAGAAAGAAAGGAAAACAGTTTGGAGATCAACTAGTCAGGCTCTGCCACAAACTCTTACTAACCCATCCCTACGTTTGTGAAACGTAAATACCCTCTGTTATTGAAAAAATGCTTAATTTGCATTTAATGCCTGTTAGCAGCCATTTGAGAAGAATTGGATACACGATATAATTCTGAAGAAATATCTAAGTAGGGTCCTGTGAAGAGCTTTAGAGGCCCTAAGCTCTGAAAGATATGACAGAAACTCCATCCATATCCAACTCCCTTTCCCGATGTCAACCTAAATAAAAACAATACTGAGGTGCTTCCCTGGTGGCACAGTGGTTGAGAATCTGCCTGCCAATGCAGGGGACACGGGTTCGAGCCCTGGTCTGGGAAGATCCCACATGCCACGGAGCAACTAGGCCCGTGAGCCACAACTACTGAGCCTGCGCGTCTGGAGCCTGTGCTCCGCAACAAGAGAGGCCGCAACAGTGAGTGGCCCCCACTCGCCACAACTAGAGAAAGCCCTCGCACAGAAAGGAAGACCCAACACAGTCAAAAATAAATAAATTAATTAATTTTTAAAAAAACCAAAACAAAACAATACTGAGCCCAAAAGAATAAATGTAAGGAAGTCCAACAAGTTTCTGATTTTCCCATGATTACAAGTTTGCTGTTTTTTCAAAACATCTAATCTCTCCCCCCCACCGAATGGTGTGTGTGTGTGTGTGTGCATGTGTGTGTGTTACGAGTATCCTAAGCCCATGCATTGTATGCCTATCAGATAGTCAAATTTAGCCCAGTAACTAAAGAATGAATGCCAGAAGATAAGGGACAGGAATACAGAAAACACTGGCAAATGCACAAATTCCCATAGTCCCCTCCAATCCCTGCCCCACCAGGGACACTCCTCAATACTACTTTCAAGCCAACTGTACCCATCTTGTAAATAACTTAATATTCCTGAAGAGGCAGTGTTCTGCAGTTCTGCATTGACAAACCACAGAACTTCTGGGGTCCTGGGTAGTTTAGAAGAAGAGATTATTTGAGCAGAAAACTTGGGTTTGTATTTGCCTGTTCATTTTTGTTTACATTTTTAGCTTGAGTCCTAAAGGAGCTTAACCAGAAGGTTTCTCCACCTAGCCTATTCTGATACTTCAGATATTTGAGGCCGAGATCGCCATACTTTTAATATATTTGTAACCAGTTCACAGAGAAGACAGTGTATATTTTTCCAAGAAGGTGGAAATTCAGTTTAGTCAGTATAGGATTGGCTATGCTGCAGTAATAAATATCTCAAAGGCTGAGCACAACATAAATTTACTTCTTACTTAGGTGAAGTCCAATGCAAGTTGGCCAGGGCTCACTTCCATCTGGTGACTCAGGGATCCAAGCTTTCTCCATCTGGTGATGCTGCCATCATAATATGTGACTTCCTGGGTTGCCATGCTTGGGAAAGAGAGGGATGTGTCACTTATGGGCCAATCCTTCACTTCCCTGGCCCAGAAGTAACACATGCCATTTCCACACACAGTTCCTTCACTAGAAGTTGTCAGATGGCCCCCAGTTCCCAAAAGGCTGGGAAATATAGGGGAGCACACTGTAAATTTGATGACTAACCATCTTCGCCATATAAGAGAAACAAAATTATTTTTAGAAAATTAAACAGGCAACGTTCACATATCATGAATGCAATTAGGAATCAGGAGCACGTGTGTAAATGGGTGACTGAAGAGTCGGGGAGATATCCAGAGCTCCATGAAGACCTTGAGGCTCTGGAAAATCATTGGTTAATCTGGAGATTAACAGGCACTGGGGCTTCCGGTCACTGGCAGTGTGTCAATTTTTCCTTCGCCTGGGAAAGAAGGGATGCCTAAACTGACACTTTTGTCAATAAGGCAAGGTGCTGCCAGATCCTTGCTTCAACCCCAAATATAATTTAGACGCGCTGCAGAAAGGGAAGAGAATTGCAGATACAAGCATAAAATTCCTGAGATAGAGCTTCCTCTTCCAAAATTGTGACTTGCTATCTTAAAGATATAATGAGAGGAAACCTTCCAATGAGAAGAGTAAATCATAAGCAGAAAACACCAGCTCTCATCATTTCTGCCCCAGATGAAATAAAGTCACTTTGTCATACCAGCCAAGCTTGGCTACAGGCATGCCTCCGTTTGCCTTGTCCACCATCTTGGGATGAGCACGCCAAGTTCCAACATTTGAAAGATAAAGAAAATCTCACCGCTATGGGGCTAAAAATCCCAGTGTGGTTAATGTGTGATTATTACTTGATACCGTCATGGAAAAAAGAAATGAAAGAAAAACTCTTCTTGTGTTTGTTTGCCTACCTCTTTGTGTTTTGAAATGTCCATCCCAACACTTTCAAAAACCAATGAGATAATGAGGACTAGTAAGAAGTTGCCCCTATCCTGGTAAGATCAGAATTACACCAGCCTCAACTTAGAGAGGCAGGTCTAGAAGGCGACTGTAAACTATTCCATTGTGTTATATTCTTTCTAAAGAAAGGCTCTTTTTTTTTTAAGGTGAGATGATACTGGTCTACCTGTAGACTAGAAACATGTGTATAATAGAAGCAAAACATGGTAGGGTTTATCCAGGAGGGAGAAGCCAGCACTGAATCTGACAAATACAAACTCTCTTATTCTTAGAGATAAATACTAGGGAGAGAGAGAGTTGAGTGGTTTAACAGAATCACCGTGACCTGGACGGAGTAGTCTTGACCATCCACCAGCCTTGATCCTAAGTCCTTGTCATCTACCCAGTCTTCTCATTTCTAAGCCAACTCCCCAGATGTCTGGACACCAGGACAGAAGGCATCAGGATGGCTGGCACAAATACTCCAGCCCGGCACCCGGTTAGAGCTTGCATCTGTGTTCTGTGTTATCCCTCAGTCTCTTAGGTGACTGGCTAGCTTGAGTTGATTCCCAAGAGCCCAACATCTCTGACGACATTGATAAAATAGACTTTCCGTCTTTGAAAACCCAGAACATGGTGAGCCCCTGCATTGCCTAAACTGTCAGCCCATCACCTCACCTCATCTCTCTGCTGTCTTCAGCTGCACCTGTGAAGACTTCTCCCTGGATGCACCCACAGGGACTCAGTACAACGAAGTCACTTACCTTTGTTGTAGTTCATGATTTAACAGGAATGGACAAAAAAGAGCTCAATTCTTTAAATTGCAAAGTAGTAATTATATAGCCCTTTGCTTGTTAAATTTATCCAGCTACAGACATGCTTGTAATAGCATTTGCCTTAAATTTGCCCCTTGGGGCCATGGGAAAAGTTTTAGGACACTGCCAGTGACGCATACTGGATTTCCAAGACAGAGGTTCCACAGAAGACCATCATTATTTGTATTCATATCCAATCTCAGTGATTAGAAGTCAGACGGGTGAACCAGACCTTCTATTTTGTTCTCTTGAATGCAGGTCATGAGAAGTCACTACGGGAATGTATTATGATTCTCATACACTCAGAAAAATAAGGATTTTGTTCATTTTTATTTGCCTGCCAGCGAAAATAACAGCGATTGCAGATCCGTTTCTTCAGACCATGTGACCTGGAATTCATGCCTTTTACTTGGCTGGCTTCTGATGGCCATTTATAGACCCATAATTCTATGTGCCACCTTCCCATAAAATTCACTCCCAGTTTGTAAGCCCAAGGCCAATGACATGCACACCAGGTTTCTGGAGACGCACTAGACAGAGCGGTCTCAGAGAAATGATGACACTCAAGTCTAGGGTAATAACCTGTCTCCTTACTCTCCCTTGGACCTTGGATTTCCAGTTTAGCAAGGCTAAAGCCAAGCCCCAAACAAAAGAACTCATCCCTTCCATCATATGCCTGCGGGCAGACGGCAACTCAAATGGCAGGTAGTCTTTGGAATTCGTGTGGTCCTACATCAGCTTCTGACCAAGGTCAATGCCTCCGTGAGAAGTGGCCTTGGCTGCATGGGCTGCCCTGAAGAGTGTGGGAGAGCAGGCTGTCTCCCTGCTCTGTGTTCATTGCCCCGGCTTGACGGAACCCATGGCCTCACGAAAGTGCAGGCCCTGCAGTTGGTGGGCTGCCCAAAGCTAAAGCATAGTTTTCAAATCCAGATCTGCCTTGTATTTCTAGGGCCAGTTTCAGAGAGGTAGTTTGGAAGTGGTTTTGAAAAGAAGCACCAACGAGGCGGTGACTGGGAGCCCTTTGTTGTACCCACTCAAAGCTTGGGGTTCTCGCCTCCCTCCTCCGTCCTTTCATCCTTCAAGGTCTCTCACCCCCGGGTGAACGTCAGTTATTTCTTCCTCTACCCGCGTGCCAGCTGAGTTCTCCAGGAAGCAGGCACCGAGATGTAGTTAGGAATGCGAAAGATGTATTGGAGAGAAACGCCTGAGGGAAAAAAGGGAGGAAGAGGAATCAGGCAGAAGATGCTAGACTATGATGCTGACCCGACGATTTCTCCATCAACACAACTGGGAGGTCCAGAGCAAAAGCCACCCTTAAAGGAGTCTGCATTGGGAGGAAATGGCTTGGGACTCTGTAGCCTTGCCTTGTTCGGGCCTCGGCCAGGGGCTGCCCTTGGAAGAGCTTGACCCTGGCTCCAAAGCGCAGGCAGTTGGCCAAACACATACTCAGCGGCCAGCCAGCTCAGTAACCAGCTTTTGCTTGAAGCTGGAAGAAAGACCTGCACAGCACATCTGTGCGTCTGCCAGAGCCAGCCACCTCTCCACTGGGAAACAGCCCCACGCCAGCACCACGCAACTCCAGCAGGGCAAGGAGTTGAGACCCTTTGCTTGCTTGGTCACGGGGATGAGCACACGCCCCACGGAGGGATGATCAGAATCAGTTTTTGGACCTCAGGCAGAAGGCGGAGAGGGTCTCTCTCTTTCTCTGCAGTGATGAACTCTAAGGACCATGACAGCTTGTCGCGTCTCGGGGGGGCGCATCTTATCACCATGTGGATAAGCCTGTCTGAGGATCAGGCAGATGCACACAGTCAAGAGATGGCCCAAGAGACACGGAGATGGAGACACACTGATGGTGAGGGAGACCCCTGTCTGAGCCACTTCCAATCCTCTTGGCCTCTGCCCTTACTCCACTGCTGCCGAGATCAATCTCGCGCAGGCTTCGACCAGGCTCGTGCAGGCACGACCTGACGCTATGTGCCACCCTAGGACTTCCCTGTGGCCGCAGCGAGTTCACTTTCTCCCCGGAGGCTTCTCTCTGGTGGGACACCTGTGGAAGCAGCTCAGCGCTCGCACGTGCCAGCCATCGATGTGGGAGGAGCCCACACCCATGGGCCACGCTTGATGCCTGCAGGACAGAGCCGACGAATCCATGCTTCCCCCTTCTGTCTCCGGGAAGGACAGTCCTGAGATGCCCTGGAAGGATCTCCTGAAGATCCCACAGCTTGAGCTCCAGTTTCCCATAACGCCAGGCAACTTGTTCAAGAATCTTTTGCTTAGGTCTCCCACCTTCCCTTTCCAATGCTGCTCCCAAACAGACTACCAGGACACATGCCTTTGTCTTAGGTTCCTTTGTGGAGGAACCCAGCCTATGACAGATAATGCTATTTGAGCACCTGGATGCAGCTGTTCCTGAAACCACTCCCTTGGCCTTCTCAATTTCTTGAGTCAATAAAATTATCAAGTTTCTTTTTTTTTCCTTTGTTGTACGTGTGCGCGTGTTTAAGCTAGTTTGAGTTGAGTCTTTGTAATTTGCAACCGAAAAAGAACTCACCCACCACAACCTTATTCTCCTCTTCTAAGTCGCTCATCACCCCCATTAATCACCACCATGCCCACCTTCCCAATACCTCTCCACGCTCCCAGTCAGCTCCAGGAAGACAAAGTGTCATCACTGACTCCTCATCCCTCTCCTCCCACATACAAGCAGATGCCAAACCTTGCAAGCTTTCAGTGTTCTGCATCTAAAGTGTGTCTCTTATAGACAGCACGTTGAGTTTGAAGTGCCTGGGGGACCTCCAGGTGCACCCGATCAGGAAGGTACAGAAGCCAATCTGGAGTCCTGGAGATAGGGCAAGGCCAGATATTGGGGAGAGATTGTCAAAACCGAGAGCCTGGATGAGGTCGCTGAAACAGCTTGACAGACGGGAAGGTCAAGGCTGGAGCCCGCAAGCCCATATTTACGGGCTGGAGAAGGCCAGCGCTCACTGTTAGTTTCCCCGACATTACAGGCATGTTACACGGGCCCAGAGGAAACCTCAACAGCAAAATTTCAGGTGCTGCAGAAGATAAAGAAGGACCCAGGAGGTAGCAGAACCCTCACTGAGTGTCCCTTTCCTCACAGACGGACTCCCTCCGTCCGGGCATCACAGGGATGGGGATGAGGGGGCGACAGCGAGCCACCTCGGCACCTTCAGCCACACCTCTAAGCGTTGAGCCTCCCTCCAAGACAGCTCCCCGTCGGCACCAATCAGGTCACTAACGACGACTGACTGGGGCAGGAGTGCGGCTTGGAGGGCTGAAAACCAATTTCTGCCCTCTTTTCTGGGCTCAAATCTCTCATTTGTTATCTTTGATTTCTCGTTTTTCCATTAAAAACCTCTCCGTTTCTGGTGGCTGCCGATCACCTCCGTGGGCGAGTGGCAGGCCTGAAATTTACTTAGTTCTGAATTTGTGCACAATTAAGGACTCGGGAAAGGTCCCCGGGCTTTGCAATCATGCTCGAACTGCATCAAAGAGGAATTTAAGAGGGGACGGGGAAAGAGCTGACATTCCACAAACCTGGTTGAACTTGGCTTAGAGAGGCTTGGGAAGTGCGCATCGGAAGGACGATACAGTATGAGGTTAGCTGAATAAAACGGGAGGTGACAGCTGATTGTTGAGAAGGCATCTTAATGAAGTTTCTAAGCGAGGAAAGAATACTTGCTGACAGCGGTCGCTACTATGAGAGCAGACAATTCTCTGGGGCTTTGACTAGGAAGGCATTTTGTCTTCACCAACGCGTCCATACTGCAAAGGCCAGACGGCTGGTGTACACAGCACACACTTCATAATGACATCTGCAACTTCGGATGACGGAATTCTCTGCTCTTTTATTCTTTCCAAACATATTGCTTCTGATATTTGCCTTCGACGACTATCCAGTAAAAGACAAGAGAAATTCGTCGGTCACCATTCCTAAAATATTAGCTGCCCAAACTATACTACAAATCACAAGATGAAATAGAATCTGACCCCTAGCGCCTGCATTTTTCCAGGAATATTTACTCCAATAAGATGGCTGAGGGTTTAGACGGAGAAGAGAAGCTAAACTTCAAAAGGCAAAAGGCAAAAAACATTCTGTTCACCGCCCTGATCCTGGGGGTCCCCCGGGTCGCACACTCATTTGCTAAGGGAAGCTCTGCATCTCCCATTTTCCCAAGCCTCCGTGCGTTACCTACAAAAACCCCGAGGACTGGCTTAGCACAGTGGTGTCAGGTGGTCCTCACTGCTTTCAACCCCATGATTTTGCAAATGAGGTACGCAGTTGGTCAAGCCAGAAAAGGACTGAGTATCTGCCAGAAGGTTGAACCAGGGACTGGCAAAGTGTGGCCCACGGGCCAAATCCAGCCCCCGTCCTCACGCCCCTCCACCCCGCTGTGCTGTGTGGCCCGCAGATGTGGCTGGAGCAGGCTGGCACCTGGGAACCCGGAGGGCAGCCAGGGCGTCACGTTCCACCCCTACGCCCCGCTCTGCACCCAGAATCTGCGTCCGGGCCCAGTGGCCGCTGCTCAGGGCCCGTGCTGGTCCCACCTCCACACCGGGGCCTCTGCTGTGGGCGCCTGCTGGGCACTGAGCGGCCCGGGCCCTCCAGCCAGGCGCCCAGGTTCAGATGACTTGGCGCTTCAGGAGGAGAGACGAGTGTGCTGGCGCCTGGCGTCCCTGAGGCAGAGAGGGAAACTGAGCAGGGCGGCGTGGCCCCCTCCTCACAGCCCCCCGATGCTTCCACCAGCGCCAGGCCCCAACCCCAGGGCGGGCCACTGGGCCTCTGGAAGGCTCCAGCGGACGGCAACTGGACACCAACTTGCCCACCAGCCAAGACCAGCCACGTGGGCACATGGGGCAGCGCGTGGCAGCACTCTCTCTCTCGTTCTATCAGAACCTGCAGAAGAGGCTCCGCTTTGCCTCTTGACCTGCAAAATCAGGAATACTTACTATCCCTCTCCAGAGAAAGCCTGAGACCACTGGTACAAATTTCCATAACACGTTTTCCCCAAGAGATTCATCATGACGGTGAGGAGGGGGCTGGAGAAGGGGGCAGCCTTGGGCGTCTACGCTGTTAAATCAGAGGTTCTTAATGCGCATTCACAAGACAGGTGCAAACCTGATTATGCATACACTGGAGTACACACACTTCTGAACGTTGCATTCATTTCTCACCTTTCCTGTCACTGGCACACCAGCCTTGGTTATAGTGGGTATTTGAAGGCCACCTGCTGGGAACAAATGGCCCCCACTCACTGGAAATGAACTGGGCGGTGACAGCTGGCATCTGACCGCATTGCCTGGCTGGGCCACACCTCACGTGACAGCTGGCGAAGGACGTGGAGCGTGCTGAAAGGTGTTCTCTGCCACAATCAAACTCCTCACTCACGGCAGAGCGGGGTTTCTCAGCCTCTGTGGTGGAGGTCGTCCTGTGCATTGCAGCGTGGTTCTCAGCTTTCCCAGCCTCTACTCATGGAGTGGGCTGAACTGTGTCCCCCTCAAAATATATGTCCAAGTCCTAACCCCCGGACTTGTAACTGGGACCTTATTTGGAAACAGTGCCTTTGCAGATGTAATTAAGTTAAGGGTCTGGAGATGAGATCATCCTGGCTTCAGGGTGGGCCTTAAATCCAATAACAGGTGTCCTTACAAGAGAAAGGAAAGGGAGATTTGAGGCACGGGGGAAGAGGGGAAGGCCCCGTGAAGCTGGACGCAGAGATTGGAGCGATGCGGCCGCGAGGATTGCTGGCAGCCCCCGGAAGCGAGGACAGAGGCCTGAATTGAATTCTCCCTCAGAGTCGCCAGAAGGGACCAACTCTGCAGACACCTTTTGGACTCCTGGCCTCCAGAAATGCGAGAGAAGAAATTTCCCTTATTTTAAGCCACCTGGTTTGTGGGAGTTTGATACAGCAGCATAAGGAAACTAGTACACCCCATTAGATGCCAGTAGCACCGTCCTCCAGTTGTGACAATCAAAAACACCTCCCCAAAGCAGCCACATAGCACAGGGAGATCAGCTCGGTGCTCTGTGACCAGCTAGAGGGCTGGGATAGGGAGGGTGGGAGGGAGACGCAAGAGGGAGGGGATATGGGGATATATGTATGTGTATAGCTGATTCACTTTGCTATAAAGCAGAAACTAACACAGTATTGTGAAGCAATTATACTCCAATAAAGATCTATTAAAAAAAAAATACCTCAGATGTCCCATGAGGAGCAAAGCTGCCCCCGGTCGAGACCCACGGTGTTAGCAT
The DNA here is from genome assembly GCF_009873245.2 of Balaenoptera musculus. Lineage (NCBI taxonomy): Eukaryota > Metazoa > Chordata > Mammalia > Artiodactyla > Balaenopteridae > Balaenoptera > Balaenoptera musculus. The sequence continues at coordinate 7,385,711 of NC_045806.1, read as the reverse complement.
TACAGTTTCTAAAATTGGAAGGGAAGGAATCTTCCAGTCTAAAAGGAAGGAATTCCTGAGTCCAGAAAGGCTGCCCACCGTCGGTGGTGAAGTCCAGCATCCATCACACCCAGGGAGGCCCTCCCCTCACAAAAACGTGTCTCCAGGAGAAAGGGCAACAGTCCACGGAGGGCTGCTTTGCCTCCTGACTCGTTCGTGGCCTCTTCCACTACCAGCTAAAGCGAGATGCCAAGTTCAGGTCTATTTCCGAGAACAAACTCGAGCCATTTCCAAAAAGAGGGTGACAGCATCAGTGCTGGTTGGAAGTGTGGGCTCGAGAATCTGGCCGCCTGGTTTCGGAGGTGGGCTCTGCCACGCGCTAGTTAAGTGAGCTACCCAGAGCCCCCGATCCTCGTCTGTACAGTGGGGGCGGCCCTGGGGGACTCAGCTCTGAGCAAGTCTTCAAAAACGTAATGATCTTAAAAAGTGCTCGGCCGGGAGCTTGACTGGTCAAGTGTTCAGGAAATATTTGCTATTATTACCTAGAATGAAGCACATTCCTGAATTAGCCAACCAGTTTCGTGAGAAGATAAAAGTTATTGGTGCTTGGGAGGCCCTACCAGAGACTTAAAGCTGCAAAACCTTAGGATTCCAAGTGGCCAAAAAAAGAGTGTGTTCGGGCAGAGAATTCTCAATTATCTGGATGAGGGATTATCCACAAACAGTTCGGGTAATCAAAAGCAGCAGTTAATCCAGAAATACCTGGACCGCAATCGGCAGCCACCATCACCAGCAGATTTCCCTCCCGGCAACGGCTAACCTACCTGTGTGCAAGGTCAGGGGCTCTGTGCTGAGAAGCCGGCCGATGAGTGATAGCAGACCTCAGAGACACACCAACCCTGACTTTGATTTGATCACAGTTAGCCCACAGAGCTGACTCCCAAAACTAACTGAAAATAGACTCCCAAACATCACAATTACGTCGGATTCCCCCAAAGGCAATTTAAAAATACATAATTTGGGGGGACTTCCCTGGTGGTCCAGTGGTTAAGACTCTGCGCTCCCAAAGCAGGGGGCCCGGGTTCGATCCCTGCTCGGGGAACTAGATCCCGCATGCATGCTGCAACTAAGAGTCTGCATGCCACAACTTAAAAAAAAAAAAAAGATCCCACATGCCGCAACTGAAGATCCCGCATGCCGCAACGAAAGATCCCACGTGCCACAGCTAAGACCCGGTGCAGCCAAATAAATACATAATTTTTACAAAATACATAATTTTTAAAACTTGACTACGTGGGTGTATCTCTCCTCTTGCTGCTGTAACAAATTACTACAAACTCAGAGCAACACAACTGTACTACAGTTCTCGAGGGGAGAATCCACACGGGTCTCATGGGCATTCCTTGTCTTTTCCAGCCTCTAAGGGCTGCCCACATTCCTCGGCTCCTGGCCCTGCATAACTCCAAGCTGTTTCCATCATCCCATCACCCTCTCTGACTTCGACATTCCCGCCTCCCTCTCATATGAACCTTGACGAGCCCACTCAGACAATCCAGGATCATCTCTGCATCTCAGGATCCTTAACTGAATCACACCTGCAAAGCCCCTGTTGCCACATAGGGTAAAATATTAATCGGTCCTAGGGATTAGGATGTGGACATCTTTGGGGGGCAATTTTTGTATCTACCACAAGGCAGAAATTCGGATGAAATATACATCTAATCCAAGATGACTATAGTCATGCTAGATTGTAAGAGAACTCTCCAGTTCTGTCGTTTTTAAGAGTGTGATTCAAATCATTCTTCAAATCATTCTTCTTATACGTGATGGCACTGAAGGGACTGAATGCAACAGAGGTCAGGGTGTATATGTTACATCAAAGTCACGGTCAAGGGCCGCCAGGACAATACACGTGAAGTCCACACGGAGAGCTCAGAATAGGGGAGTCAGCTCACCTCTGACAAAGCAAAGAGTAAAGAGAGTCTCAGGGGCCAGTTAGGGAAAGAACAGAGACAAGCTGGCAGTCTGGACAGGCTATGGGCATCCTAGACATGCCGCTGACCGAAGAGAGCTGACAGATAAGACACCCCAGCCACTGTCCCTTTGGGGTGAGAGCTCTGAGATGCGTGTTCCGCACTGTGTCCCATGTCTCCAGTCGCCCGCAGAGGCCACTTGCTGGATAACACACCTTGTGTCAGCTGCCTCTCCCCCTCTGCCTCACTTCTTCCTGCTCCCGTATGCTGTTTCCCGGCATCGCCTTCCAAATAAATGACTTGTCCTTGAATCCTCATCTCGGGGACCGCCGTTGGGAGAATCCAGACTGAGCCCCCTCTGTCCTGGCGTCAGCCTCCCTCACGAGAGTGCAGAGACAATAAGACACTTTCCCCGGTGCCTGTCATTACCGAGTGCTTGGGAGTGAGGGCAGGATCCCCAGGCTGCAGAAGACACCCACCGGCCAGGTGGACCAGTGACAACAGGATAAAGCAGGGGGGCAAAAGAAGACCTGAAATTTCTCAAGAGACCCAAGACATAAAAATGTAGCCCTCGTCTCAAATATCCCTTTTTTTAAAAAAAATAAATTTATTTTACTTATTTGTTTTCTTTTTTTGTTTGTTTTTTGGCTGCGTTGGGTCTTCGTTGCTGTGCGCGGGCCTTCCCTAGTTGCGGCGAGCGGGGGCTACTCTTCGTTGTGGTGTGCGGGCTCCTTATTGTTGTGGCTTCTCCTGTTGCAGAGCACGGGCTCTAGGCACATGGGCTTCAGTAGCTGTGGCACGCGGGCTCAGCAGTTGTGACTCACGGGCTCTAGAGCACAGGCTCAGTAGTTGTGGCGCACGGGCTTAGCTGCTCCGTGGCATGTGGGATCTTCCCGGGCCAGGGATCGAACCCTTGTCCCCTGCATTGCAGGCAGATTCTTAACCACTGTGCCACCAGGGAAGCCCCGCAAATATCCCTATTTTCAAAGGGCAAAGATTAGACTGTTCTCCCCCTTCACCGAATGCCCCACCTAACCTCGGGTGTCAGCTTCCATCCTTTCAGAATGTCTCCTCTGTTGAAGTTATTCAAACCTGATCTTGATTCACAGACACACACACTTTCTGAGTTATACACATACACAGTGCACTAGGTTATGAGGCTCTGGGATGAGACAAAGGGGAAAAAGATACATTCCCAGTCAGTCGTGTTCTGGTAAATGTTCTCCAAAGGAGCCAAAAAAAAAAAAAAAAAAGCTGGCTGTAGTACCCGCTGATCTCCATGGTGTAATATTCCCACCATGGCTGATTTCAAGCTAGGAATGTGACATCAACCTGCTGGCAGAACTCCTGCAAATTTAAGCATCGGTCTTGTGAGCTATACAAGCTGGCTCACACCCCACTGGCTAGAACTAGTACATGGCCACACCTAACTACAAAGGATGCTGGGAAATGTAGTCTAGCTGTGTGCACAGGAAGAAGAGAGAGCACGGATTTGGTGAGCATCCGCTGTCTCTGCCACAGTCACATTTTTGAGCTTTCACGTGTCAGGTACTGTCCTCAACCAGTTTATATGGACAGATGATGAATGAACATCTTTTACAGATGAGAACTGAAACTTTCAGACACTGACTTTTGTCTTACTGGTGAGCCTTAAGTAGGAATGGATTCCTCCAGGTACAGGAGGAAAGAGCAGACATCCACCAACACAGCTCTGCATCAGCGGCTGTGAAGTAGGGTACAAGCAGTTTGTTAATAATATGACATACTCACGTATGCACAGTATCTCTTCTTCTTAAAAAATATAACTTAGTATACTTATTCCTGCAGGATCATTCCCCAGCATTTTGCCTCAGCCTCTTTGAATCCCCAAGAAAGGAGTCAGGGCGCAAACAGTGTCCTCGGGTTTGCCCACAAACTCAGAGCCTCCCTGTGGGAGCATTTGTGCTGGTGAATTTCAGCCATGTGGAATGTCACAGCTGAAAACCACTTTTGGAACCACTTCTCTAAAGATTACGATGCTCTTTCTATCTACAGCTATATTTTTATTCCCCTTCAGACATGGCTATGAGACGCGCCTTTTGGAGAATTTTTCTACAAAATCACTTCAAGTTCTTACATTTAAAAGAGAGAGAGAATCTATTAACCAAATCCAGAAATACTGAAATTTAATCTCATTTCTATTCTCTCTCAACACTGAACGCCAAAAGAACTTTCCAGTCAGTAGGGCATTTTTCCCTTTGATGTGACATGTTCAGTAAAGCCATGGGCATGGATTTCCTGAGCCGTCGGTCTCTGCAGCATTTAGAACTTGCCACGCTTCTTTGTAGGTTCAGCTGGATCAAAGATACACCAGGGCACAGAGTCTTCAGACTCCATTTTCAGATTCATTCTTTGCAAGTTCAGGATCTCTCAACCCAGCAGCTCTTCTCAGGCTGTGAAACACCAAGCCAATTACCATTTTCTTTTGACACGGAGTGTTTTATGTGACATTTTACACAATGACAGATGGGTCTCTTCTGAGGAGACGCTCTGTGTCTTCAGAAAACTCTGCCAGGATTATTTTCTTGATTTATTCTGAAAGGTCACAACTAAAGAATGGGTTTTCAGCACTTATCTATTCTTCAAAAATACGTAATGGTTACCATCTATACACAAGATACTAGAACTGACACTGAAGAAAGATCTTGGAGACATCACTCCTTAACCTTGAGAAACTCACAGATTTGACCAAGAAGGCCAGTCTCAGTTTTTCACCTTCAGAATTTCCACTTTCAGAATCAATACTCTATGGATCTTAGTTCTGGGCTGAAAAGTCAAACAAAACCGCAAGTGATCACATCTGCTTCTAGAGACTGTGCTTTGGAACTTAAAATTAAGCTACTACAGAAAGCGAGGCCTGCTCTTGCTAACGCTTAAGAGTCCAACTTGAATGTCAAAGTGCAGACTTGAAACCGTCATGAGCTCACATGGTCCCACTCATCTTGGAAACAGCATGTGCTTTTCAGTTCCACTCTCTAGATCCAGTAATTGCAAAAACAAAACCCAAATCAGATGATGTGATTTCACCCAACAACAGCCCTTTCTTGGAGTCTGTAATCACTGTTTATACTTTCCCATGTCAGTCTGTGCGAGTCCTCCTCTCTGCTTTTCTTCTCCCGTTGGCAGCTGGTGCTGTGAACGTTTGGTTGAAACAAACATTCTTTGCCGGGGCATGAACGTCTGTCCCCTCACTCTGGGCGACCAGCGCACAGCCCTGAATTATGTATGTCTTGGTGCAATTTTCAGATTGGGAATGGCGATGCTTTGGAGGGGGAAGCTCTGAAAGGGACTGAGGGTGAGGCTGGATTCTTTCACCCCTCTGCGCCGCACTGAGGTGTCCCTTCCCCTTGGCAAGTCTTGACTAACGATGCCTATTTTGGAGCTTGCGTTACAATATGACTTCTGGGGCCTTTGAAGTCCCAGCTGCAGGAGCAAAAGCTCTGTAGTGATTAGGGGGCCGGCCCTCTCTGGGAAGGAGATGGCTGCACAGCTGAATACGAAATGCAATTAAGAAGGAGCACCTGGGCTGAAATGGAAGCAAAGAATGTGACTTTGGCTCCAAGTAGAAGGGGGCTCGTGTAATCACGCAACAATGTTCATCTCTACCAAGTGCTTGATTCAGAAAAACCCCAAAACTTTAAAAAACGAAAAGGAAACAAAACAAAACACCCTCCGACTTGCCAGCACAACAAAGGAATGCAGGAATTCTTGCTAACACCTTCAGGGCCGCCCAGGTAACATTAAGTTAGCAGAGGCTCATGCCGGGACAATGATGAGATCTTTTTTTCTTTTCACTGCTCTGGTGTTTTCATACTTCCCCAAACGCCCATGGATTCTTACTTTTTCCATCCCTTCTAATGCTCATTCTGCCCAGCTACACCCAGGCTAATTTCCCAGAGGCAGGTGTGTGTGTGTGTGTGTGTGTGTGTGTACGTGTGTGTGTGTGTGTGTGTGTGTACGTTGTGTGTGTGTGTGTACGTGTGTGTTCTGGTTTTAGCATCTTACCTCCATCACAACTCTCCCATCACTTTAGACCAGTGGTTCTCAAACTTGACCTGCATCTGAATCAGCTATTAAAACTCAGATGGCTGGGCTCTGTCCCCGGACTTTCCAATTCTCTAGGTCCAGCCTCGGGCAGAAAATGTGCATTTCTAACAAACTGCTGGAGGATCTTGATGCTGGTCCAGGGACCACACTTTGAGAACAACTGGGTTAGACCAACCAGTTCAACTCAGAGACTAATATAAGCGATGGTGAGTTGTCATGCTGAAGAAAAAGTTCCTGGACTTAAAGTCACCAAGATGAGCCAAGTTTGAGCTCTGGTCAGACCACCAATGAGCTATGCCAACTTGGGTAGGGCTTTTCAATCTCGACCACACTCCAGAATCCCCCAGCAGCCTTTTACCAAGTTAATGCCAGGCCCCACCCAAGATGGACTGAATCAGAATCTTGGGGTAATTCCCCTGTGTTTTAACCTCTCTCAGCCTCAGCTTCGTCTTCTAAACAATGGGTGTAATAATTTTTACCCCACAGGACCACTGAGGGAAATAAACACAAATATTAAAACCCCTTCATAGACATACAGATGGCCAATAGGCACATGAAAGATGATCAACATCGCCAATTATTAGAAAAATGCGAATCAAAACTACAATGAGGTGGGACTTCCCTGGCGGTCCAGCAGTTAAGACTTCACCTTCCAATGCAGGGGGTTTGATCCCTGGTTGGGGAACTAAGATCTCACGTGCCTCGGGGCCAAAAAACCAAAAACATAAAACAGAAGCAATATTCTAACAAATTCAATAAAGACTTTAAAAAATGGTCCACATCAAAAAAAAATCTTTAAAAAAAAACAGGAACATTTATCTTTAAAAAAAAAAACAAAACTACAGTGAGGTACCACCTCACACAGGTCAGAATGGCCAGCATCAAAAAGTCTACAAACAGGGATTTCCCTGGTGGCACAGTGGTTAAGAATCCACCTGCCAACAAAAAGAATAAAATATCTAGGAATAAACCTACCTAAGGAGACAAAAGACCTGTATGCAGAAAATTATAAGACACTGATGAAAGAAATTAAAGATGATACAAATAGATGGAGAGATATACCATGTTCCTGGATTGGAAGAATCAACATTGTGAAAATGACTCTACTACCCAAAGCAATCTACAGATTCAATGCAATCCCTATCAAACTGCCACTGGCATTTTTCACAGAACTAGAACAAAAAATTTCACAATTTGTATGGAAACACAAAAGACCCCGAATAGCCAAAGCAATCTTGAGAACGAAAAATGGAGCTGGGGGAATCAGGCTCCCTGACTTCAGACTATATTACAAAGCTTCAGTAATCAAGACAGTTTGGTACTGGCACAAAAACAGAAATATAGATCAATGGAACAGGATAGAAAGCCCAGAGATAAACCCACACACATATGGTCACCTTATCTTTGATAAAGGAGCAAGCATATACAGTGGAGAAAAGACAGCCTCTTCAATAAGTGGTGCTGGGAAAATTGGACAGCTACATGTAAAAGTATGAAATTAGAACACTCCCTGACACCATGCACAAAAATAAACTCAAAATGGATTAAAGACCTAAGTGTAAGGGCAGACACTATCAAACTCTTAGAGGAAAACATAGGCAGAACACTCTATGACATACATCACAGCAAGATTCTTTTTGACCCAACTCCCGGAGAAATGGAAATAAGAATACAAATAAACAAATGGGACCTAATGAAACTTAAAAGCTTTTGCACAGCAAAGGAAACCATAAACAAGACCAAAAGACAACCATCAGAATGGGAGAAAATATTTGCAAATGAAGCAACTGACAAAGGATTAATCTCCAAGATTTACAAGCAGCTCATGCAGCTCAATAACAAAAAAACGAACAACCCAATCCAAAAATGGGCAGAAGACCTAAATAGACATTTCTCCAAAGAAGATATACAGATGGCCTACAGACACATGAAAGAATGCTCAACATCATTAATCATTAGAGAAATGCAAATCAAAACTACAATGAGATATCATCTCACACCGGTCAGAATGGCCATCATCAAAAAATCTAGAAACAATAAATGCTGGAGAGGGTGTGGAGGAAAGGGAACACTCTTGCACTGTTGGTGGGAATGTAAATTGATACAGCCACTATGGAGAACAGTATGGAGGTTCCTTAAAAAACTACAAATAGAACTACCATACGACCCAGCAATCCCACTACTGGGCATATACCCTGAGAAAACCATAGGTCAAAAAGAGTCATGTACCAAAATGTTCATTGCAGCTCTATTTACAATAGCCAGGACATGGAAGCAACCTAAATGTCCATCGACAGATGAATGGATAAAGAAGATGTGGCACATACATACAATGGAATATTACTCAGCCATAAAAAGAAATGAAATGGAGGTATTTGTAATGAGGTGGATGGAGTTAGAGTCTGTCATACAGAGTGAAGTAAGTCAGAAAGAGAAAAACAAATACAGTATGCTAACACATATATACGGAATCTAAGGAAAAAAAAAAAAAGGCCATGAAGAACCTAGTGGCAAGACGGGAATAAAGACACAGACCTACCAGAGAATGGACTTGAGGATATGGGGAGGGGGTGGGGTGAGATGTGACAGGGTAAGAGAGTGTCATGGACATATATACACTACCAAATGTAAAATAGATAGCTAGTGGGAAGCAGCCGCATAGCACAGGGAGATCAGCTCGGTGCTTTGTGACCACCTAGAGGGGTGGGATGGGGAGGGTGGGAGGGAGGGAGATGCAAGAGGGAAGAGAAATGGGAACATATTGTATATGTATAACTGATTCACTTTGTTATAAAGCAGAAGCTAACACACCATTGTAAGGCAATTATACTTCAATAAAGATGTTTAAAAAAAAAAAAAAAAAGAATCCACCTGCCAATGCAGGGGACACGGGTTCAAGCCCTGGTCCGGAAAGATCCCACATGCCGCGGAGCAACTAAGCCCGTGCGCCACAACCACTGAGCCTACGCTCTAGAGCCCACGAGCCACAACTACCGAAGCCCATGCGCCCAGAGCCCGTGCTCTGCAACAAGAGAAGCCACCGCAATGAGAAGCCAACGCGCCGCAACTAGAGAAAGCCCACGCACAGCAATGAAGACCCAATGCAGCCAAAAAAAAAAAAAAAAAAGTCTACAAACAATAAGTGCTGGAGAGGGTGCAGAGAAAAGGGAACCCTCCTACACTGTTGGTGGGAATGTAAATTGGTGCAGCCACTATGGAACACAGTATGGAGGTTCCTAAAAATATTAAAAATAGACTTGCCATATGATCCAGCAATCCCACTCCTGGGTATATATCCCGACAAAGCTCTAATTTGAAAAGATACATGCACTCCTATGTTCATAGCAGCACTATTTACAATAGCCAGGACATGGAAACAACCTAAATGTCAATCGACAGATGAATGGATAAGGAAGGTGTGGTACATATATACAATAGAATACTATCCAGCCATAAAAAAGAATGAAATAATGCCATTTGCAGCAACATGGATGCAACTAGAGATTATCATACTAAGTCAGGGAAAGACAAATACCATATGATATCACTTATATGTGGAATCTAAAATAAAAAACACAAAAACATACCCCAAAAACCCCCAAAAACCACACAAATGAACTTATCTATGAAACAGAAACAGACTCACAGGCATAGAGAATAGACTTGTGGTTGCCAAGGGCGGGGGGTGGGGGAGGGATGGAGTGGGAAGTTGGGATTAGCAGATGCAAACTATTATATATAGGATGGATAAACAACAACGTCCTACTGTACAGCACAGGGAACTACATTCAATATCCTGTGATAAACCATAATGGAAAAGAATATGAAAAACAATGTATATATACGTATAACTGAGTCACTGTGCTATAGAGCAGAAATTAACGCAACATTGTAAATCAACTCTGCTTCAATAAAATGAATTAAAAATAATTAAAAATTAAAAAACAATGTTTTCAACCTTCATAAATGACAAAGCGCCAGTCAAATGTTAGTTTCCCTGGCAGAAAACATTTAAAGTTTACCTGAGGTCACCAATACCTCTGCTAATACCTAAGTCAGGACAGATATCTCGGGCACAAGTTAAACTCCTGGAGAAACTTGGAGGAGAGAAAAGCATTTTAACACGTTCATCTTACTCCACCAATACACACGCCTCTCCTTGCTTCTGTTGTGAAAGCATCTCTTCATGTTTTCCACCCAGTGCAAGCAAGAAAGTTAAATTACTCTTGGTGGCTCTCCAGTGGTTCGGTGACCCTAATTAACTCTAAGCCAGGAGTCAGCCAACTTTTTCTGTAACAGGCCAAAGAGTAAATCTTTGAAGCTTTTCAGGCTATGCAGTCTCTGTTGCGACCACTGGACTCTGTCTTTGTGGTTTGAAAGCAGCCACAGACAATGCGGAAACGAACAGGCATGGCTGCAGGCCAATAAAACTTTATTTACGGAGACAGGTGGCAGGCTGGATCTGGCCCATGGGCTGTAGTTTGCCAACCACTGCTCTAAACTTGCAATCAAGACGCAAAAATGTTCAAAGTCGACTCAAGAAAGCAGCTGGTATCCCTGTAATGAAATGTCAGAAGCAAAGAGCCATTTTCTACCCGTGGTCGCACGTGTGGACCAGAAGTGGGAGACATCTGGGGAAGGAGGACAGGGCAGATGACACAGCCGGCTGAACGTCAAGTCACTTGCTTCAAAATCGCCACTTGGTGTGAGCTGTGTGCCATGGTAAGGTGACTACAGCCTTGCCCGGTGGGCCACATTAGGTTCTCAGGAACCAACAAGGACCTACTGTGTAGCACAGGGAACTCAATATTCTGCGATAACCTGTAGAGAAAAGAATCTGAAAAGGAATGAAGATACGCATATGTATGACCGAATCACTTTGCTGTACTCCTGAAACTAACCCAACCTTGTAAATCAACTATACTCCAATAAAATTTTTAAAAATTTTTAAAAAGGCAAATGTCCCCCCTCCCCTCAAACTGGTGCTTTCTGCTTAAAGGTGGGGGGACACTCTTCCCCAGCCACCCAACACAGCAATGCCTGTCCCCAGGCCTTGGATTCCTCACCCCGTCCTTGCCTAACACGAGGCATTCCCCCCCACCACCTCAATGAAAAACTCACCAAAAAAGTATGGTCCCTTTGTCCATGCTTTGTAAATCTCAGGGCTCGCTGCTGTACAATTCGAGCGCAGGAAAGGGGGGATTTGCCCCTCACACATACACAACCTGGCAACATCCGGAGACATCTGGGGTTGTCACAACCAGGGGGATGGCTGCCACTGACATCTAGTGGGTAGAGGCCAGGGGCGCAGCCAAGCGTCGTCCCGTGCACGGGCCAGCCCCACACAAAGGAGGAAGGATGGCGCCCTCAACGCCACTAGCGCTGACGCTGAGAAACCCTCAGTGCGGTGGTGACTGGGGAAGCCGGGGGGCTGGAAAATGGGATTGAGAGACCTCATGCCAAGCTTCTCTCCACCTCGTTTCTCTGGACAGGCCCCTTCAGTGACTCAATCACTGCAGCCACCACTGTCTCTTTCTCTGGAAGTGAGAGAATGTTGGAGAACTCTGGATCTTAGAGCTGGACGTAAACTCAGGAGATCCCCTCGCTCAGACCTGTCACCTAGGGTAGTGCTTCTCAAACTTGACTCTGCACACAAATCCCCAGGGATCTTGGTCAAATGCAGATTCTGACTCAGCAGACCTGGGCGGGGCTTGGAACTCATTTCTAACCAGCTCTGGGGATGCAGGCATGGCTAATCCCTAGACATCATCCTGGTTATCAAGCATAAGGAAAGGTCACTGCCTCACAGGTGATGTGCTTGAAGTTCATTAAAGGTGCCTCACTTCTTCCAGGTCGCTCAGATAGAAATTCTGAAAAGAAACTAAAAAAGAGACACTCCTGACGCCATAGCAGTGCCTCCCCAAGACTGGTCTTTGGAACCCCAGTCCCATGAGATGGAACTTCCCAATTTAGGGAAGCTCAGAATCCACTCCTCTCCTCGGGCACCTACCAGCATCCTGCGGAAACACTGTATCTTGGAAACACTTTGGGAAGCGCATGCCCACTGCATGCAGACCTGCTCTTTGAGACTCCTACCCCACAGGGCAAAAACTCGATGCTGGGCAACTCCCTGGAGAGAGTTCCTCGGTGATCATGTCAACCACCCACAGCCAGTCCTGGAAACGCTCTGGTCTTTCTGGGGAGCGACTGAAGTTCGAGAAATGTCAGAAAAGGAAAAGCGTTCATCACAAGGGAGCTAGCTCCAGTTTCCGCTTGGGTCAGCACCCTCAGTGGGAGGCAGGTGGGAGCCCCGAGAGGGAAGGGGAGGGCGTGAAATGCACACGGAGCCTCGCGGAAGGAAGGAAGGGATGTCCTACCTGCGGCAGCATCCTCGGGCCTCAACCTGTATAAGGCAGCCTGCGGAATGAGAGTTGACGTGTGTTCTCAATTTCTCTGACACAATCTGTCTGGATTGAGGACGGCTGTTTAATCTTTGAAATATGTGTTCCATCATATACGCTGGAATCACATAGAAATTGCTCCCTTCGTTCTGGGAGCCAAACCCTGACCAAAGGGGTTTGGAAATCCCCGCAAGGTGCTCTTTGGTTATTGCTCATTCAGAAAGAAAAAGCCATTTCTCTAATGAAATGCAGCATTGAGGAACTGCCAGAAATAGATGCTCCCTATCTGCCTTCCCATATGGTAGCTTCTTTCTAGCCAATTAACTACCAACGAACTGGGGAAGCGCTGTAACAACAGGCACGCCGGGCTCCGCCATGCCCCGCCAGAGTGCGTAGTCCCGGGAGGACGTGGAAGTTTCTGGCCCCGTCTCAACTCATGAAAGCCCAGGAAGAAGCCTGCCTAACCCGGACATTTATTTGCAAGGCCATTCTGGTACGCTCTGGCTAAGCCCCCAGAGTTAAAACATGATGGTTTTTCGCCTTTCGGACAAATCCTGTTAGTTCATTCCCCCCCTTTGGCTTTTAACTATTGTACATCATGTTGAAGGGAAATATCCAAGGCCTATGAAAGGCTGGTCTTCATGAGTTTGACTAATGAGACTTATTTCTACATTAACACCATGCCGGAGAGAGTCTTCTCTGTCTGCAAGTATAGTGGGTACTGGGTTTTACATCATCTGAAAACAAGCAAGTTACACACAGTTTCAGGTTTTGTTTTCAGTTTTGTTTCAGGAACTCTTGCTCCAAATATGAAGCTAATCAATAGTTCAGCATCATGTGTATTTATGCTTTTCTGCTCAAAAGTCAATATAAAAAAGAATATATATGTATACGTGTGTGTATATATATGTATAACTGAATCACTTTGCTGTACACCGGAAACCAGTAAATCAACTATACAATTTTTTTAAAAGTCAATATAAAGCCACAGAGAAATGGAATTTCCTACCACGTGGTTTCTTTCCTAAGAATTTCCCATTAATTTGGAGTCAGTGAGGTTTGTTTGTTTTTTGTTTTTTGACATCCCTTAAGAGATCTGAGATTTTGTTTATTTTGTTTGCTTGGTTTCATTTTGTTTTGGGGGGGGATGACTGCAGGAAGAGTTGGAGAGAAAGGCAATTAGTTAGCTCAACCTCTGTTTACTTTTAGCAGTCTTATAATTACAGTGCAATATGTCCTTTAACAACACAAAATTAATTAAAGTAACTTCCAGTTAAAGCTACTGGGAGGGCAGGCTTCCCTGGTGGCGCAGTGGTTGAGAATCTGCCTGCTAATGCAGGGGACACGGGTTCGAGCCCTGGTCTGGGAAGATCCCACATGCCGCGGAGCAACTAGGCCCGTGAGCCACAACTACTGAGCCTGCGCGTCTGGAGCCTGTGCTCCGCAACAAGAGAGGCCGTGACAATGAAAGGCCCGCGCACCGCGATGAAGAGTGGCCCCCACTTGCCGCAACTAGGGAAAGCCCTCGCACAGAAACGAAGACCCAACATAGCAATCAATCAATCAATCAATAAATCTTTAAAAAAAAAAAAAAGCTACTGGGAGGGCATCATAATGTGAGAAGATGATAATATCTACCATTTGCATGGTCTATTCCATGCCAAGTGCTTTACAGTGAGTAACTCTCACAGCCATGCCTCTGGTCAAGGGCACTGGCATGCTATACAGCAATGGGGAAACCCAGGCTCCGAAAGGTGAGATTCTTTGACAATGTCACACAGCCAAGAGGCAATGGAGCTGGAATTCAAGGGCAGTCCTACAGGCATCTAAGTCAGTGTAACTCCCTAAAAACTCTATGTTGAAATTCTGTTAGAATGTTGGCTCTTTTTGCTCTTCGGACACCACTAGACCACAGAAATTTCCAGGTATGGCTTTAATACCACAGATATGCCTATGGCTTGATTTCCATCGCCAACCCTAACGATTCCCCTGAACTCTGGACTTGAATGCCCAACAGATATCTCCAATGTGGTACTTCTATCTCAGTAAATGGCGACCTAGCTGTACCATTTCATATCCATCCCACGACAAATCTGTTGGTTCCGCCTTGGAAATACATCCAGAACTCAAGAACTTCTCTGGGGCAAGCCTCCATCAGGGCTCACCTAACAGCCTCCCAGCCAGACTCCTGGCTTCTGGTCTTGCTATAAAACAGCCAGAATGGTTCGTGTACCATGCAAATCAAATCATGTCCTTCCTCTGAATTCTGTATCTGTACCTGGCCCTCCATGACCCGGAAGCACCTCCTTGTGTCTCCCCTTCCCGTACAGGAAAAAGGACACCAACTTCAAAACCCTCACTCCTTCCCCAGGCACCACACACCCTGCAGCCACTCACCCCTGGTGGCCCCCAGCTTGACCCCAAGGCTGCTTCCCCACAGGACAGTTGCTCTCGCAGGCCCCTCTGCTGAGGATGATCTTCCCCTGGCTGTCCCCGGGGCTGGCTCCCTCCCCTGTCGGGGGGGACTCCCCTCACTGCCTCTTCCAGGTCAAAGATACGTGAGCATTCTTCGTGCTGGTTTTTTTTTTTTTTTTTTTTCCAAATTTTCTAAAAAGTTGACAATTTCAAAATACAACACTGGTGAGGAAGGACATAATTCAAACCCATCAGGCTAAGAACAAGGGATTTAAAAGCTGAGCCAGGGCTTCCCTGGTGGCGCAGTGGTTAAGAATCCGCCTGCCAATGCAGGGGACACGGGTTCGAGCCCTGGTTTGGGAAGATCCCACATGTCACAGAGCTACTAGGCCCGTGAGCCACAACTACTGAGCCTGTGCTCCAGAGCCCACGAGCCACAACTGCTGAAGCCTGGGCGCCTAGAGCCCGTGCTCTGCAACAGGAGAGGCCGCTGCAATGAGAAGCCCGTGCACCGCAACGAAGAGTAGCCCCTGCTCGCCGCAACTAGAGAAAGCCCGCGTGCAGCAACGAAGACCCAACACGGCCAATAAATAAATAAATAAAATAAATAAATTAAAAAAAAAAAAAAGCTGAGCCAAACAGAAGCTCCAATCTCACATGACAAGTACCTCCCAGTCACCAGAATCAGGTTTCAAAGGTTCCACGGGGTAGCAACAGGCTGGGAAATCGGTCTCTCTTACAATTTACAACATGCTTCTTGAGGACTCTGTGCTTGTTTCATTTTTTAAAATAGAGTTCTGGGGCTTCCCTGGTGGTGCAGTGTTTAAGAATCCACCTGCCAATGCAGGGGACATGGGTTCGAGCCCTGGTCCAGAGAGATCCCACATGCTGCAGAGAAACTAAGCCCGTGCGCCACAACTACTGAGCCTGCGCTCTAGAGCCCGTGAGCCACAACTACTAAAGCCTGCGCACGTAGAGCCCGTGCTCCGCAACAAGAGAAGCCACCGCAATGGGAAGCCCGCGCACCGCAACGAAGAGTAGCCCCCGCTCGCCGCAACTAGAGAAAAGCCCGCATGCAGCAACGAAGACCCAATGCAGCCAAAGATAAAAAATAAATAAATTTATAAAAAAAAAAAAAAGAGTTCAAACCCTCCTACATTGTTATTGGGAATGTAAATTGGTACAACCACTATGGAGAACAGTATGGAGGTTCCTTAAAAAATGAAAAGTAGAGCTACCATGTGATCCAGCAATCCCACTCCTGGGCATATACCCTGAGAACACCATACTTTGAAAATATACATGCACCCCAATGTTCACTGAAGCACTATTTACAATAGCCAGGACGTGGAAGCAACCTAAATGTCCATCGACAGAGGAATGGATAAAGAAGATGTGGCACATGTATACAATGGAATATTAGCCATAAAAAAGAACAAAATAATGCCATTTGCAGCAACATGGATGGACCTGGAAACGATCATACTAAATGAAGTAAGTCAGACAAAGACAAATATATGATATCACGTGTAGGTGGAATCTAATTTTAAAAAATGATACAAACGAACATATTTACAAAACAGAAACAGACTCACAGATTTCGAAAACAAACTTACAGTTACCAAAGGGGAAAGGTGGGGGGAGGGATACACTAGGAGGTTGGGATTAACATACACACACTACTATATATAAAAGAGATAATCAACAAGCACCTACTGTATAGCACTGGGAACTCTTCTACTCAGTATTCTGTAATAACCTATATGGGTAAAGAATCTGAAAAAGAGTGAATATATGTATAACTGAATCACTTTGCTGTATACCTGAAACTGACACAACACTGTATATCAGTTATGCTCCAATAAAATAAATAGTTCCTTTAAAAAAACAGAGTTCAAACATGTAATGTTTAGTAAGGTGCCAACGTTTACACAGAGTGTTACAATAAATTTTTTAAAAACCCGCATTGCTATGTCATCATTCCAACACCAAATGCGAATATATCTTTTTCCCAGCACAACTAGGATGGCAAATAAATAGTTAGGACTGCGCCGGTGAAAATGGAGTCTGGTTCATGTTTCCCAACTTAGATAGACAGGCTCCTCGCTCAGGTCAACCATTTCAAAGGTTAGAAGCTGAGTCTGATAAAACACTGCCCACGCGAAATGAAAATGAAGACATAATATTATAATTACTTGAAATTCAATAGTTCTCCTCCTTGGGTTTCTCACCTGTTCCAGTTCAGCATCTGAATAATAAATACAATGAATACTGAACAGATTTCGCATGTGTTGATAATTTAAAGGAACCAGTTCTCACCTAAGTGAAACAAACTGCTGGAAATTTTTCAGTTTCTGTGACTTATTAGGGCCAAAAAAATATCTATTGACATGTCTTCTCCTTTATCAAGTCGTCAGAAAATATCAAATAGAGAACTTTAAGATTGCCTGGTTCTAAGGAACAGCAAACACTGAATACAGATTTGCTTCTAGCACACTTGCTTTTCCGTAAAAGCCACATGCACATCTGCATTCCCAGGGGATGCGCTGAAAAACACAAGAAATCCACATGTCACATTCGGGATGCTTTTTATTTGCCATCTGTCCTTCTACAACACATTCCCTTAGTGATAGAAAAAGAGCAAGAAGTAGGTTGATGTGCCTCATTACAGAACTCCTTTTCCATTATGTACTTATATTTATTTACATTAAAAAAACAATTCAGAAAGAATCCAGAAAGTTCAACGAATGTCTACAGCCTTTGGTTGTGGAAAATGAAACAAAAACAGTATTCTAAGAAATGTTGGTTTCACGTCCACATTGCAGATCTACTCATCTCGTTCATCAGATCACCAGGTAAAGTGGAAGAAGTTCTACATTTGAATACAGCCAACACCTTCAGAATCCCCATCCACGTACTTCTATGAGAAAGTGCCACAAAGGGCCCAGCAGTGCATTCCCCGTGAATGTGTCTGAGGCCCGGGCCAGTGGCTACAGGTCAGGGCTCCAGGGAAGGCAGGCAACTGGCTCTGGCAGTGACGCTGCAAGCCCCCCATCCCGGCCTCAACCTGCCTGTCTGACGCTGGCCCTCTGAACCCCACGGACGTCTCCACGCTAAGCACTGGGGAGAGGACACAAGCCCCGTCGGTGACCTCGGCCCAGAGTCAACTCTCCCCTCCCCTTCCCAGGCCTCAGCTGGAGGAGGGGGAATTCTGTGGTTTTACTGACCTTTGGCTGTCTGTTCACTGTTTCGTGTTCCCTTCTGAAGCTCCTTGTTTCGGCTACCAGGGTGCCCTGGATTATAAAAATCCAGGCTACGACTAAGACTCTTTCGAGAGCCTACATGGGAGTTAAGAAGGGAACTACATTAAGACTTTTTAGGATT
Source organism: Balaenoptera musculus (assembly GCF_009873245.2). Lineage (NCBI taxonomy): Eukaryota > Metazoa > Chordata > Mammalia > Artiodactyla > Balaenopteridae > Balaenoptera > Balaenoptera musculus. Next base: position 7,367,473 of record NC_045806.1, on the reverse strand, counting down.
GAAAGTCCAAGAGAATCCAGCTTCACTCGCACTGTTCCATGGAAACCTCAATAGCAACAAAATGTTAGGATCCGTTACTCAGTACTTAGGTGCTGTGAGTGAGACAACAAATTTCATTCTCTTATAGGACCAAAGATTACATTCTCTAGTATAGACTGACCTTTCCACACTGAAGTGGCTATCTGATATTATTTGGGAGGAGGCCAATTAATTACAGAAACATATTTTCCATAATTTGTCAGCGTGATCTGACTTAAACTCCTTTAAGTTTTCAGTCAGGTTAAACATATCCGTATATTTTCTTGTATCCACTAGAAGTTGCACGAAACCCTCTTATAGCTAGGTTTTTATCTAGAATGAACATTTTAATTAGGGCTAAGAAACGATGGCATCCGACTGGGAGTTCTACGTCAAAGCCAAGAGGAGGGGTGGGGGACGATAAGGTCACAGGAGAGTGTTTGGAGGGGGTCAGTGAGAAAGAGAATGACTGACAGGGACACGATGACAGCATCCCACAGAGCAGACAATATCCCCCTTCCGAGGAGCAATCCCCCTTCTTTACTCAGAGAATCTCAATCTCATTCAGCGTAATATGCCTACGTAGCTAAATATTTTCCTTTCCAGACTCACACGCAGCTGGGGGCGCCGCGCGACAGAAGTCTAGCCAGTGGAGGAAAAGCCGAGCATCTTGGGGAAAGCACTGCCTTCCCGACACAGACACTGCGGCTTGTCATTTGCCTCTTCCTCCCTCTTTCTGCTTAGAAAGCAGATATCGGACCTGGCGGTTCATGAGCATCTTGCGACAACAAGGCAGTCACCCAAAGGAGAAAGGGTAAGGATGGTAGGAAGAAACTACCAAAGACTGTGAGTCGTCGATGATACTACGGAGACAGTCCTGAGTGCCCACCTCCAGGTTCCTTATGCAGCTCTTCGTTGTGTGTTCAGTCTTCTATCATTTGCAGCCAAATGCACGCCTGATACATCAATATCCAATGATGAGGATGACTCGGTGAAACGGGAAGAACAAAGACGAAAGTGATAGGGCAAGGGGGATCGGTCTTACACAGATCATCCAGTGGACCTAAGAAACACAATTTCCTTCCCACGGGCAAGACAGAAGTCCTGACTAAAAGAATAAATGTATCATAACGTTCAGTTCAAAGACACCCAATGCTCAAATTGCCTGTCTCGAATTTTACTCTGTCCTTCTGCGCTTTGATTGCTAATATGAAAGCGCATGCTTACACATTAAAGCTCTGCATCCTACAGAGAAGAGAATGGAACAGATTTAGAATCAATTTAGCATTTCTCTTGCAGCCCATTTGGAGGAGTTCCCACTGAGAACTCGTCTGCCTCACCCTCTCAGCAGCCGTATTTAATAGGATCTGAGAGGAAAAATAAGTAGTAACGCTGGGTAGCCTGTTTTGACTCTCGTATATGCTATTTGGAAATTCAGCCACTACGGCAAGCTGGCAGAATATAGGACATGGCCCTTGGAAAGCGCTAGACTGATCAATATTTAAGAATGCACAGGCAACAGCAACAAATAAATGAAGCAAATGCGATGGGGATGCAAAGCAATGATGGGCATGTATACCCTCAAAATAAGCACGAATCCCTTTTCGTGGCAGGAAACGGTGCAGCACTAAATGCTCCGACAGTTCATCGCGCAGTCCCAAGATGCTGGTCTCGCATAGAGAAATGATTTCTTCATACTCAACATGGCAGGTAACCCAGTGTTGGTTCAGAAAGCGACAGATAAGCAAAATAACAGGCTGAGAACAGGAGCCAGCAACAGCTGGTCACGAGTGAACCCACTAGCATACTTGCAGCTTTCACTATGTTCACATTTAATTTTTCTTTTCCAACAAAGTAAGTGCAAATATCTTTAGTCTGATTCAGTAACATAGCAGCCAAACCTCAGGAACCAATAAATAAGGACGCTGACACGCCAATACCCCTTGGCCTTTCAGACTCAAAGCTTCACCAACACCAGCCTTCAACAGAAGGGGCAAATGTTTCTTGACTCAGCAATTGTCTTCCATGTCCTTGTACAAACCATATCGTTTACACCCACCCACGTGCCCCCATAGCAGTTACTAAACTCATAACACAGCTTGAAACTCATAAGGGGTTAAAGCTATAAAATGCCTACTCGCCAATGTATTTTTTTCTAAGTTTCATTCTTCTTCCCTTCCTTTTAAACAAAGCTTTTGTTTCCACTGCCCCCAGTGCATGACCGTTTATTAGGATGACATATCATTTGTTTATTTCTTTTCAAATGACACAGTTGTGTTTTTCTCAAAGAAACTGCCATCTTGTTTCTAATTAAACATGATGGATTCAGGGTCCTGGTTTGCCATCTGGGCCATATGTCTCAGAACATCCTTTTTCGTGATGATACCAAGAAGTCTCCTGGAGAAGAAACAAAATAGAGAAAAGGGGTCAGCCTCGCAATCCTGACTCGTGCCTGTCCCTAATCCCCAGCGCCCCTTCCACCCGGGCACACGGAGAGACAACATTTCCCAGCCTCCCCTGCGGATGGGTGGGTCCAACTGAGTGAGCTCTGGCCAATGGCGTGTGGGTGGAGGTGAGAGATACCCCTCCCGAGTCACCTGCACACCTCCTCTCTCTCCTCATCTGCCAGCCCGAGACAGAGGAGCCAGTGGAGGACGCTGAGGTCACAGAGGACTGAATCCGGAGCCACCAGATTCAAAGACCTGGGTCCTGGAATGGCTGTGTGGTGCAAAGCCCACACCTGCTGCAACTCACACTGGATGTGAGTGACATGGGAGAAAAATTAACCTTTATTGTGTTCGGCCACTGAGATTGCAGGCCTGTTTATTACAGCAGTAAGCAAATGACTCATATGCTCCCCTAAATTTCAAGACTATAATCAATTAAAAAGGGCTTACAAAAGCCATTGTCCAAACTTGACCACACCGCAGAAATTCCAAGTGTGAGGCATTCTAAGAATAAGAAATTTTAAGTATAAGATAACAATCGGTTCTATTTTAAACCTATCTTACTGGAAGGGTAAAGTTTGACATGTAAATTACCTGCTCTTCCAAAATTCCATGGCTTTCAACTTACAAAAACGATGTCACTTCCCAGGGACCCTGGTATAGGGCCACCTATACTGTATACTGCACCCAGCTCCAGGGAGCACCATTCACAAACACGACATCGTGAACAGTGCCCCTGGATCATGCCTCACTCTCGGTTTATTAAATACTTAAATAACCACCTGCTGGGGTCAAATCATGCCCCCTGGGGAAAGTGAAAGGTTTGAAAGAAGGGGATGTACGCAAGTTCTTCAGAGAAAAGAAGTTCCATTGCCAAATTAGTTTGCAAAACGCTGCTCACCATGTCTCCATCATCCCCAAGAGAAGGAGAATAGAGAAGTAAAGGATGGCAGTTTCACCCTGGAATACTGTACGGCTATTGAAATGACAGGTTTCTACTCTGTATCTGGGTAAAATGATGATATACCAAAAAAATCCGAAAACACAACTGTAATACACTGCCATTTATTTAATTAAAGCTAAACTATGAAACTCATCTCTTACGAATAGGAAGTGAACATGAAGAGGGGCCGCAAGTACCCAGAGCAGTACTCACTCCAGTCAGTGACAGCTGGTGAAAGGGACACTGGTTAGTGAAACTGTCGGCCAGAATTCTCACTTCCTTGTCCCTGACCACACTGGACCTTAACCTTGAAAAAGCGATTGATTTCTTGTGTTAGTTTCCCCATCTATCACACCGGGGGAGACAGCAGATACTACCTCTGCCCCTCTATCTTATAGGAACATCTTCAGGTGAGAGGAAAATAGCAAAAAGGGCCTTTAAAAGCATACTAAACAAAAAGAATAATGACAATACAGATGACAAAACACTGAAAGAAAGCACCATGACTAACATGATAATCAAAAAAAAAGATGGGGAAAAAATGTAGCAAGCACAAAAGAAAATCAACATTTTGCAACCCCCAATGTAATAATTAGTTTAGCCAATAATTATTGATGGATTCCAAAACCATCAGGTAAATGGTTGCTGGAAAACAGAAAATTCACATGGTCTCAAAGTATCCCTCCACAGATTACGTACAAAGAGAAAAATGTCCCTTTACTACAGAGGGCTCTGGCCATCCCCACCTCATCCCAGTGATGGAGTTTATCACCAACAAAGTCAGAAAAGCTGACATTATGATATCATCTACATTGGAACACTGCCTGAAACTCGAAACTACTTAAACCGAATCAAAAAAAAAAAAAAAATCTATGTCATAAATAACAAACAAAAAAGGCAGGGAACCGTTCTAGATAAAAAACGAAAGAGGCAAAACAACCAAATGCAATGTCTGAACCTTAAAGGAACTCTGGACTGAAATTTGATATGAACTAGGTACTGAGTGATATATTGAGTTACCATTAATTTTGTGTACTTATGGCTCAGTGGTTATGTAAAAGAATGTCCTTAGTCTTAGAAGATGTACGCATCATACCTAATTGCCAAAACTTGAAAGCAACCAAGATGTCCTTCAGTAGGTGAGTGAATATACAAACTGGTCCATCCAGACAATGGAATATTACTCAGCTCTAAAAAGAAATGAGCCAGCAGGCCAGGAAAAGGCGTGGAGGAAACTGAGATGCACTTCACTAAGTGAAAAGTGTAGCCATCTGAGAAGGCTATACGCTGTGTGATTCCAACTCTAAGACATTCTGGAAAAGGCAAAATGATGGAGACAGTAAGAGGATCAGTGGTTGCCAGGGGGTGAGGGGAGGGAGGGACAAATAGGCAGAGCACAGAGGACTCTTAGGGCTGTGAAACTATTCCTGATGATACTACAATGGCGGATACATGTCATTATACATTTGCCCAAACCCACAGGATGTACACCAAGAGCGAGTCCTAATGTAAACAATGGATCGTAGTTAATAATAACATCTCAATACTGGCTCATCAACGGCAACAAATATAACACACAAATGCAAGACATGACAGTAAGGGCAACAGAGAGAGGACCAGAGAGGGAACTCTGTACTTTCTGCTCAATTATGCTATAAACCTTAAACTGCTTGAAAAATAAAGTCTATTAATTCAAGAACACAAAATTCTTAGGGGGAAGAAAGTGGTTGCCTGAAAGGGGGGTGGGTGGTGAAGGAGGACAGAGCCAGGAACTGTTCCTTCCAGCTGTTTAGAGCTACTTGACTTTAACAGTGCTCATAGATCACTTTAAACACATTTCTAAAATTTATAAAAATACAGTAAAATCGAAGATGCCCCATAAAACAAGATGCTATTATACTAAACCTGCCAAGCTGAGTCTGCGTCCTGATGGAGTCAGCTTGGTCTGCTGTAACAAAGCACCACAGACTAGGTAGGTGGCTTAACAACAGAAATGTATGTTCTCCCAGTTCTGGAGGCTGGAAGGCCAAGATCAAGGTGCTGGCAGGTTTGGTTTCTCCAGAGGTCTCTCTCCTGGGCTTGCAGACACCACCTGTTTGCTGTGTCCTCACACGGTCTTTTTCTCTGTGCAAGCATCCCTGGTGTCTCCTCTTCTTTTAAGGACACCAGCCCTATCAGATTAGGGCCCCACTTTTATGACCTCATTTAACCTTAACTACCTCCTTGAAGACCCCATCTCTAAAGACAGTCATATTGGAGGCTGGAGCTTCAACATATGAATTCAGGGATGGGGCGGGGGGACACAGTTCAGTCCATAACGGTCCTTCAACTCCCTTTAAAATCAAAAAAGGAATAGTTAGAAGGCAAGCAGCTTACGCCTGTAATACACCACTAAGAAAGCTGCGATCATCAGAGAAGTGGCAGCCCGTGAAAAGGTGAAGCCCCTTTTCATCCGCGGTGGGAGGAGTTCCGTGGCTGGCGGCCACCAGCTGGCAGACAGTCCCTCAGCTTAAAGGCTCCTTTGTTCTTTCGGACATTTCTTTTCTACTTGAAAGCCTGGCTGAGGACACTGCCCTCCAGAACACCTGGGGAACACCACTCAAATTGGGTGACGGCCATGGTCCTCGGTGGATGACAAGTGCCTTGATTTTGTTTTTTTTTAAACGCTTTTTGAGCCTCCTCCAGTTCTCCCTCGCAGAGATGCTCAGTAAGATGCTGATGAAACCCATGCCGCTTTGAGAAAAGACGACTTGTTCACACACACAGACACCCCTCCCGTATCTATAAAGCCTGGGTTTTGTTTCCTTACAGTCATCCTGGAGATAATATCAACAGGTCAGGCACATGCAGTCCTGAAAACCCCGTCTTAAAGCTTGGTAACTATGTCTGAAAGTCAAGCTGGTTATCATGGCTCTGGGGAAATACGAATTCAGGAGTTGCCTTGGGTTCTGGCATAAATTGTGCCCTGGCCTGCGACAATAACTATCAAAAAAGAAGCAAGCTGAACGTCCTCCCAAAAGGAGGCAGCATTAAATCCAGCGGGGTTTGTTAGTGGTATGAAATGTCCTACTTGATATAAATCAAGTGTTTAAACTTCCAGCCCCTTTGGGTAGCAGTTCAAGTGAATCTGGGGAATGATAAACAGTCCATCTATGACCATGAACATAATTCAGATTAGAGCAGCTGGGCTCTTGTGAGAAGGCCACCCCGCCCAGGCCCCGAAGGCCCACCTAGCAGGGCTTGGTGGAAGCTGACACCATCTTCCTTGCTCACTCTTTCTTTCTAGATCCTCTGTGGAGAAAATCCCAGATTCACTCTTGGCCACTGGAGGCTTCCTAGGCTCTGGCCTTAGGGAGACAAAGACTTCCCTGGCTCCTGGTCTGCTTTCATGATCACCTGGGAGCCCAGGCCCTGAGAAATCCTGCAGACAACGCGAGTCAAGGGTACGAGCTCGAGTGCTCGGCCTAGAGCAGGGAAGGCACATGGCGACGGAATACATCAAAAACGCGAGCTGGCTTGAGCCGTGCCTGCCCTGGCTTGAAGCCCGAGAAGATGAAAGGCCCCGCAAACAAGGATCTCTTGCCAGCACTAATGTATCAGCATCTGTGTTTGTTTAAAATATGTAGAGCGAGAGAGAGGGTGCGATTGTTTTCTCGCAGAACATTCGGAGCCAATTTCGACACCCAGATCTTCACAGGAAAACCTCACGGGGCTCCGTGAGGTGTGAGCGGGCGTCGAGGGCAGCATTTCCTGCCAGAACTGGAGATTCCAATGATAACTGACATTGGATTATTATTTTAAAGGAAAAGAGAAACTACTACACACTTGAGACGACACGGGTGATCACGGTGGTATTTCTGCTGAGCGCTGGAAATTCAGGTTCATCGGTGGGCTTCAGAAGTTTGCAAAGTGGGGACCCCAACCAGCAGCAAGCCCTGGGAGCTGGTTAGAAATACACATTCTCGGGCCCCCTCCTAGGCCGGAGGGATCAGTAACTGCAGGGGGGCCCTGCACTCTGGGTTTAACCTAGAGGTTTACTCCTCTGGGGGATTCTGACGCCTGCTCAAGTTTGAGAACCACTGAGTTCCTTTAAAAACCACCAGCAGAAATGACCTCTAGCCTCAAACATTTATTTGTTCCTTATTTACTGCCCCTCCCCATGTGCAAGACATACCCCAGCTGCAGTCAGAGCTAAGAAGGACACTCATCCCATCCGCCGAGAGTTCTCTGGGTCAAGTGCAAATTCAGCTCCTTGCAGAGCCATGAGCAGGGCGGCAGGAAGAAAGTCGCCCTGGTACCGATGTCTCCACCAAGCCAATCTCTCGCTCCCCCCAAGCTTCTGAGGCCCTGGAATTTAGGGAGAGCCCCTGAGCCCAAAGCACGGCCCACGGAGCACTGCACCTCTCACATCATCACGAACCTTTGATCTTTGCAGTGCTGGTTTCCTGGTTCGTGATAACACAGAGCGAAAGCAATATTGCTGCGGCGGAGACAATGCCATGGGCCACCAAATCTCTCGGCTCTGCGATAACGTTTGAACACGTGAAGTTGTTTCGAACCGAATGATGTATTAGGGAGCAATTTGAGCATACTGTGAACCTCACGTTTGCTTATGGGTGATTTCAGCCACAAGAAACTCCAGGAGGACAGAGAAAAATGCCCACGGCCGGGAGTACCCAGGGGCATGGGAACACTCAGCCGCAGCCCTCGCGATGCCCGCTTCCACAAGCCAGCTGCAGGGCTTTCTCAAGGCGAAGGGACAATAAACTGTCTTTTTGATATACCTCTCAACCATTTAATGTGTGTAAATGTCTGACCGTTTTTATGAGATTCCCATCTCTCTTTTTTTAATCTGTCACTCTTTTTTAATCTGTCACTCTTTTTTTAATCTGTCACTCTTTTTTAATCTGTCACTCTTTTTTTAATCTGTCACTCTTTTTTTAATCTGTCACTCTTTTTTAATCTGTCACTGACGAAGTGTTGGAGCGTTGTGCGCCTAACCCTATTTTTCTCATCAGCCCTGAGATCCTCGTCGCTCGTGTCTGCGGAGCGCCGTGATGTGCAGGAACGTGTTGTCACATCACAACGTCGCAGCAGGACAGGCTGAACCTCCTCCCAGAGCCAGGACCGCTGCGGGGGGCGGGGGAGCCCCAGCCCCTCGCCGTTGGCTCCTCCCCTCGGGGCTCAACCTTCAACCTCAGGGCAGAGACAGCAGCCCCACCCGGAAGCCGGAGTCCCACGCTCGCTGGCAACTCCTCCTCCTGGGCTCCCCTGCTGACATCTCTTCCGAGCACTGCCACCCACCCCCCTGCCCCGGTCCCCGCCAGTCCCGCAAGGGCTGAGCCCGCGTCCCCTTCATCTTGTTCCCCCCAGGGTCCCGCCGCTCACCCGCTCCGCGTCACCAGGCACTGGCGGAGCCCCAGCTTCCGGAAAATGTCCACCACCGTCTCCATGGGGGTGTGGTCCGTGACGGTGAAAGGGCTGAGGTTCAGGACGCGCCGCAGCTTCAGGGGCTGCGGGCTGTTGGCTGGCAGCTCAGGGGGCTCCTCGGTGAAGTACATGACCGAGTCGCTCACGATGCCCTCCTGCCTCTGTCTGGCGTTCTCTGGAATGGGCGAGCAGGACGGTGAGCCCCACGAGACTCCCTTGCGGGGTCCCTTCCCCCACCCCATCCCACCCCATCCCACAGCAACACACGACTTCCCTCCCCCAGCAGCCTAGAATCCCACAGAGGAGGGGCGCAGCAGGCAGACTCTACATTCTTAACTTGGAGCTTCAGCCAAACATCTGTGAAACTGGCATCCCTCTCTCTCAAGCTAATGCTGTGCGAGACCCCCCTGCTGTGACCTGATCATTCACTGCCAAAGTCTTGCAACGCGGGCCTGACCAGGCTACTTCCTTTAGGGAAATGCACTGCTTCTGCCTGGACGTCAGCGCACCCAGCTGGCCCAGGGCCTGCCACCCTTGCTTTCCTGACACACCTTCACCTCATCAGGGGCCGAGGTTTGACGTGAAAAGGAACCTCACTTAGCTGCCCAATGACCTTAATACATGGTTTCTGTTTGTTTTTTCTTTTTACAAACTAACGTATAACTGGCCCAGATGGCATTATAAATCCTGAAAGGAACAAGAAACCAAGAGGACCATCCTAGGCTCACAGCCCAGAAACGCAGCTCAGTCTAACTACGACCCTTGGGACCAAAGAAATAACCCTAGAAAATCTGCATTCCCCCCACCCCTTGGATCGCCTCTCTTAAATATGGGCCATTTTGTGGATTTCTCAAAGAAAGATAGTAAAACTGTTATGGTAACAATTAGCCTATTTCTATCTGTAGGCAGGCCCACGTGAAAGAAAGCTGAAGAAAACTAGGGTAACAGGAACTCATTAGAAATACAGCTTTATGCGGTACTAGAAACCTAGGCTATTTTAAGTCACACATGAAATAAATCCATCGGTCTCAAGATATTTCTCCAAGGCGATTTTCCTTCTGTTGGAATTTTAATCTTCCTTTTGGTTCATGGGAAAAGGTTAGGGGAAATGTACAGCAAGGCTTGCCTTAAAATGGATCCTGGTTTCTATAATACATTTTTTTTTGCCTTCTCAAAGACTACTATTCACCTATATTGTTCTTTAAAAAATAAAATTCTAACTGCTGGCTCTAAAGCCATTTACTGCAACAGAGTACTCTAATGGAAAACTGGCAGCATTCGGGGTCAGACTGAGTTTGAAAAAGGGTCGCTGTTTAAAAGGGGAACAGAGGGCCTGCTGGGCAAATGCCTGCACAGTATGTGGGTCAGGTTCAATCAAGTTACATCCAATGGAGTACAATTCAACCACAAATACCAGATGACACTGATGCACAACATGTTTTCAGACGCAGATGCTACACAATACACACTGTGCATTTCTCTCCTAAATCGAGATGGTTCTGTCCTGAAATGCTAAGGTGGGCAGCAACAGTCAACACACACTTATCGCTCATTTTCATAGACCGACCGATTCTCTAAAAGTCCCATGTAACAGGAATCCCATCTATTTCAACAATCCAGTTGAACATCAGGATTGGATCAAGCCACAAAACCCAATCAAGAACTGATCACATGGATTTGCTGAGCCCCCTCATAAAACCAAATACAACTTAGCCAACTGTCAATTCACTTGTTGAAATGAATAACAAGCTTCTATTGCCTCTGAAGCTACTGATTGGGTTAGAGCCCTGCTTCTAACAGCACCTAGCTCCGTGAATTCTTGCTCAGTACTGCATTCCCAGTGCCTGAACAATGACGAGAACACAGCAGACACAGAACAGGTATCTGCCAAGTGCGCACATGCGTCAATCCACCAACAAGTGGATGAACGAGTGGGTAGGTCTACTGAACGTCGGTGTCCTTGGCTCTGCCTGTCATGTAGAACAGAGCCTATCTCACAAAGGAGGCATTCGGAAGGAAAGCCCTGAGCTATCCACTGCCAAACAAGAATCGAAGGCAACAGCTGGGGTCAGAGCCGGAGACCTGAGCAGCGCTCCTTGGTACTCCAAGAGGAGCAGCTGTGGCTCTCTCCAAAGGGCTCTCTGTGAGGCCACTTTGGAGCTCTATTATAAAGACCTATCTTAAAGCCTTGATTGAACTTCGCGGGTGGAGGTACGACGCACAGCCGAAAGCTGGTGAATGGAAGAATCAGCAAGAAAGCTCTCCTCATCTCTCTACTGGGGGAACCATCTACTCCCACTTTGGACAAGAAATCACCTGTCACCAAAATGCCTGCAACCAACTCCAGCATGTACGTTCACAGAGGGCAGAGCCTGGTTGCTGCCAGCCCTGTGCTCCCAGCTCCCAGGACGGCACCAGCACATGGTGGGTGCTACGTGAAATATTTCCTGCACGGAAGCGTAAACCAAGCCCTCACCCAGGGCATGATCCAGTGCTGTGAGAGTATAGGCTCCCAGACCCCAGGGACTCATGGGAACCCGTGTTAGAAAAGCAGCCAAAAAAAAAAAAAAAAAAAGATAGCCCAACATTACATGTGTAAAAGGCCTAAAAGACAAGAAAAGCACTAAATATTAGCCAGAGCCTTCTACGGTGTTGAAAATGTGGGCACCTTTTTAATTCTCTTTTGCTTCTGATTTCCCCAACATTCTCAGTATTACTTTTACTTTAAAAAATGTAATAAACTTCATTTTTGTTGTAAAGATCAAGTAGTTAAGGAAAGTGTTAATAAAGGAATTTATTTATGAGGAAAGTGTTGATAAAGTGAATTCCACAAGCTATGATAGGCCAAGAAATTTTAAAAGACTGGAAATAATCACATATCCAGTAAGTGATTACAATCGCTTTAGAGCAATGGTTCTCAACTGGGAGTAATTCTGCCTCCACCCTCAGGGGACACTTGGCAATATCCGGAGGCATTTTGGGGTCTCATAACTGGGGGGACGGGGTTGCTACTGGACTCTAGTGGGTAGCGACCAGGGTTGATCCTACAGTGCACAGGACAGCCCCTCTCAACAAAGAATGATCCAGCCCCAATGTTAATGGCGTTAAGGTTGAGAAACTCTAATCATGTTTTTAGGGAGGTAATACGCTATCATCCTATTCATTAAAAATGCTTCCATAGGGACTTCCCTGGTGGCGCAGTGGATAAGAATCTGCCTGCCAATGCAGGGGACACAGGTTCAAGCCCTGGTCCGGGAAGATCCCACATGCCGTGGAGCAACTAAGCCCATGCGCCACAACAACTGAGCCTGTGCTCTAGAGCACGTGAGCCACAACTACTGAGCCCACGTGCCACAACTACTGAGCCTGCGTGCCTAGAGCCCGTGCTCCACAACAAGAGAAGCCACCACAATGAGAAGCCAGCGCACCGCAACGAAGAGTAGCCCCCGCTCATCGCAACCAGAGAAAGCCCGCGCGCAGCAGCGAAGACCCAACGCAGCCAAAAATAAATTAATTAATTTAAAAAAAAAAGAAAAAAAAATGCTTCCATAGATAAGCAACACGGTCCTACTGTATAGCACAGGGAACTATATTCAATATCCTGTGATAAACCATAACGGAAAAGAATATAAAAAAGAATGAATGTATCTATATGCATAACTGAATCACTTTGCTGTACAGCAGAAATTAACACTTCGTAAACCCACTCTACTTCAGTAAAAAAAATCAAAATAAAAAAAATCTTTTTTAATTTTAAAAAAGCTTAGGCAGATGCCAGACATCAAAGGTTAAAAAAAAATGCTTCCAAAAAAAAAAAAATGCTTCCATAAAACAGACATAATTGACAAGAAAGGTTAAAATGGAAAATTAGAAGCAACTATAGTGGTGGTCAGTACAAAGGTTTATGTGGTAAAAAAGTAAAGACTATTTAGAAGAAAAAGCAGATGATTTTCTGACAAGTTACAGTTTATAAGGCATGGAAAAGTCCCTCTGCATGTATTTTTTCATCCCCAGCAGAAGGAAGCAGATGGCACCACTGTTCTCCACGGCCTATCCCAATCACTAACAAACAGCTCTCCCAGGAAGAAACCTCTTTATCCCTAAAGAACCCGTCCAACAGATCTGACACGTATCTTGTTGTTCAGTTCTGGACATAGATCCCTTTCTGCAAGTGGGCCTCTTCCACATGCTGGAGAATCATCATCAAATCATCCACCAGGCGAAGAAAATGAGAGTTCCCTTAACTCTGGCCCATGACTCTAACTTTCCATCCCTTTAATCATCTTCGCGGCTTCCCACTGAGCCCTCTCTGGATCCAGCCTCACTTAACTGTGGAACTCAAGACTAGAAGAGCCCGAGCCTGCCGGGCACCGAAGGAGCCTCGTGTTTGCAGAGAGCCCCAAGAGGTAAAGTCCCATCTACCAGGAACTTGAACAAGGGCCACACATGGCCCTACGTGTGAGTACGTGATGGTGAAAGGGCCACGTTTCCGAGGTGCTGCGACTAATGGCTCTCCAGCAAAGACAACAGCTATGGTTTGGCATTCCAGAGACAGACGGAAAATGAGACATTTTCAGCTTCACGGGAGCAACTGACACCTTTTTAAACATGACACGTGAGAAAAAAATCTTTGCCTCATTTACTACTCTTTTCTTATCTTGGATCTATGTAAAAACCTCTGCTCCTGAGTCCCCTGAAAGGGAAATTGGCATGGGATCGTTACTAGCTCAATGCTCAAGTCCTATTTCTATATTCGCAAAAGGGCGTCTAAGTCTGCAAATACAGGTCATGAATTTCTCCACCGGAGTACAGGACTTTTCTCTATCCACGGAGCAGGAAAACAGCTTTTCTCACTGCTCACAGCCAAACACTCCTTGCTTTCCCGCAAGCCATGTAAATGGGAGCTTCCGTACTCTCACCGGTCTGATGGAAAGCATAAAGGTATTATTTACACCGTGTGTTGCCTCTTCAGACATTCCAAACATAGCTTCTAGGAGGGCGCTGGGTTGGCAAGCTTAAATTTCTTCTCTAACCGGCTGATGACAATTACTGCTTCCCACTTGATTACAGTAATGGGTTTCAGCAAAATTAGTAAGCGCTCTCTTAGCAGGTGTGCCTGGAGCGGCACAATAGGTAATGGATTCCGTGACATTTATTACTAGAGTGTTTAAATTTCAACCTTTGCTTAAAAGATTTTAAGGATTGAATAAATTTTTAAAGCCTGCTGATTACATTAATTTAAAACAAACCCACCCCTACTATACAGCTTTTTTAAAAAAAAATCTCATTATGTATAAGGCAATGGTCATGCCTAAAGGCACCTACCTGTTAAGCGACAGGACATATAATAAAGAGAAGCATCATGGAGCACTTAAAGCACAAATGTACTTTCGTGTCTAAAATATAAAATCAACTGTTGCTTTGGGGGAGGTAAATATGTTTGAGCAACAAGCTAACATCAGAGGCTATATAGCTTATTTAAACTTATTTTTATAAAGCCTTTGATGAAGATACTTTGAAAACATTTTACAAGCTACTTAACATCGCGAAGAGGTTTTGGAAATTCAAAGCGAGAGCCTAAGAAATAGTTAACAAAGGGCAGGGATAAGCTAAGGTGTGTTCCCGGTGGGGCGTTCCACCATCATACCTGGAAAAGTCCCCCTGGCCAACTTCACAAATGTTCTGGAAGTACAATCATCACGGCCACACATGAGCCATGTGATGGGCCCAGGCGTACCGTGAGATGCAGGGGCGCTGAGCCGGAGGGCATCAGTGTTTACCACGCGCCGCGAATGTGCTCTGCGGCTCCCTGCCCCCTTTGCATCGGGAAGTCCGGAAGGACCACCCTGGGGGAGCCCGCTAAGGCCTCCTGCTCCTGCCTGCCCGGGCCTCCAAAGACTCACACCCAGGCCTGTGTCTGTGGAATCCTCCTACCTCCCGCTCCCCCTCCAAGGCGCTCATCCCTGGGCCAACGGGAGCCCCGGGCTTCTCCGAGCCGCCCGCGTCGGGAACATCCCAGCTGGGCCTCACCCCCTCTCCGCTCTCCCAGCTCAGCAGCCTGCCCCTCAGCCCAGCTGATCCAGTCAGCGCACGAGGAGGAAAAGCACCCCACGGAACTGACTGGACCCACGCGGGCCTCTAACTGATGGCGCCGGACATAGAGTCGCGAAGTGAAGGGCTTGAGCGGCGCCGAGGGAGGCGCCTGAGGCCGAGAGCTCAGCATCTGGGTCGGTCAGCCTGCCTGCAAGTCCGTCTCCGCGACCGGCCTGCCCGGCCGGCCCGCGCTCTCCCACCTCGTCCTGCTCAGCTTCGCCCAGGAAGTCCCTAAAGGGCGGAGCGCGTGTCTCCTGGCGGGAGGGGCCCAGGGGGCTGCTTGCAAACGTGGTGCTCGGTGTCCAGCCAAGAATGCCTCCGACGGGACACTGTCCCTCACGGTGTGACCTGGGCGCAGCAGCAGCAGCAGCACTAAGAGGGAGCTCGGGAGAAATGCAGAGTCTCGGGTCCCACCCCAGACCTACTGCATTCTGGCCAGACGCCCACGTGAAACGAATAAGCATTAAAGCGTGAGAGACCCTGGCCTGAAGCCCTCCGACCCTCGTCCACTCCCTCGAACCTCTTTGAGAATGTCGGGGCGCAGGGGTGCCGTTCGTCTCCGTGAAGCGCGAGCCTCCCTGCTTTACTCACTTATGGCGAGAATCAGCTCCCTCCTCTGGGCGAACCCGATGAGGCGCTCCGAGTCCCTGGAGACGACCACGGGGAAGCCATTGTAGTCGGTCTCCTTGATGAGCGTCTCCACGTCCTCAACGGTCATGCTGTCCTGGGTGAGCACGGACAGCGGCGGCTCCCCCCGCCGTGGCCGCATGACATCGGTGGCCAGCGTGCGGTGGGTGAACTCGTCCTTCACGTCCAGGAACGGGTACCCATTTAAGTGGATGTGGGCCTCGTAGATGCCCTCCTTCCCAAAGGCGTCAGCCACCCACTTGCTGGTCACGGCCGCCGCCATCAGGGGCACGATGTACTCGAGACCACCCGTCAATTCAAACATGATGACCACCAACGACACCGTCATCCTGGTAACTCCACCTGCAACCAAAGGGAGGAATGAAATTGCAGGACTCGACCCCACACCCGCGAGAGGACATGAACTGTGCAAACTGACAAGCCGGCTCTACCCTCCCGGCACCTGTTCCGCGGAGACAGTCCTACACGGCGCCCAGGCTCAGACCTCTAGGATAGAGGCCAGTCTTGGTAAACACAGCCTTGCATCAGGAGCCGTAAGTCACATCTGCCTGGGGGGCTCTTCTCCCGTGAGGGACAGCAAGTTGTCTATTCACCCAGGACCCACCTTGCTTTTTGGTGAGTGGAGCCTATGTGGGCTCTGCAGGTTTCTGACTCAGCAAGCATCGCTCTCTACCAGAACCCCTCGAGCTGGAGAGTTGTAGAGACTATCCACTACTGTAGATGGTACAGCTGCAAGACGGTGGAGACCCCATCAGCCTGGGTCCCCGGATGACTGAGCAGAGAAAAGCCCTCTGCTACTCACATTACACACACACACACACACACACACGGACGTGGTACCTAGGCAGGCGGCGGCTCCCACCATGGCGTAGAGCCCTGGGGTGACGCAGTCTGCTCCGGGCCTGCACCAATTCCTGAAGATGATCCAGTCGTGGTGATGGTAAGCCAGTTGCTCCACGCCAATTCCCACCATCCTGCCTGCCATGGCCCCCACAGCCATGCTGGGGATGAAGAGACCGGACGGGATCTGCGGGGAGCGCAGGGGAAAGCAGCATGAGGGAAGGGGGCCCCGTTCCCGCCGCCCTGCCGCCGGGAAACTCAGGCCCCCCTCGACAAGCTTGCATTTTGCTTTGGTCTTCAAAGGAGGGGCAACGCTTCAAAACATGGGTCAGCTGGGAAACCATGGGACCAGAGATTTCACCTGTTCGGTCGTATCTACTGTGACTTGGAGAAAATGCAATTTTACACTTTCATTTCCTCGCCTTCAAAAGCTGGCCTAGTTTGCCTGCTGTGGATTAAAGAATGATAAGCCCCACTGCAAATAACATTCAAAGTGCACATCTGTCACTTGAAATACTCACCACTTTCTCTCTCCCCTCACGTATCATTCAGATTAGCTTTTAAAATTAAATGTCAAGCCACAGCATGAAAATGGAAAAGCAAGGCCTTCAACTGTTCACAAGTCAAAGAAAGAAGCTAAAAGCGTCAGTGTAGCTGCCCTGCATCTTCCAAAAACCTTGGCACGGGCTTACTGCCCTCTTGTATGTACAGTGGCCAAACACCTGTCAGAGAGAGATGGGGAGCAGGTCTGTCTTCCTAACAAAGTCCATTTTCCGAAAAGTATTCTGAATATTTTCAAGCCAGGCTAGATGCAGCAAAGAAATAGACCGTGGAAACTGAAAGGTCTAGGTAATAGCGTGTTTTATATTTTGCTGTGTGAAAAACATGTTCATTTCTCTAGTGATCAGACATTTGCTACAGAGCAGACTTGACTCTGTTCGTGGAGACTGCATGTGACCGCCGATACTGACCGGGAGCTGCATTTATGTCACCCCGACCCCACCCCCGCCCCCCAGCTGTCATCAATCTGAGGATGCAAGTGGATCTTTACCCAAATTCGAGTTAAGTTTGGATCCTCGGGTGTGATTTCCAGAGTGTGAGAATTCCTGAGGAAATTGTTCCTTTCTGAGCACCCCTTATCCCCCCGTCATTTAATCCCCTGTAACTTCAAAGCAGACTTCTCCCAGCAGGCACCAGAAGAAAATAAATCCCTTTGCATCAGAGACAGTCACCTATTTAATAACGTTCATCCTTCCTTGTTCTTAAGGCAAAAATTCAGCTTTGTGTTTGATCACTGCACCCAAGTACACAGCTTCTTAGAATTTTTTAAAATATTTATTTATTTGTATTTATTTATTTTTTTGGGCTGTGTTGGGTCTTAGTTGCAGTATGCAGGATCTTTCGTTGCTGTGCGCAGGCTTCTCTCTAGTTGTGGCATGGGAGCTCCGGATCGCGTGGGCTCTGTAGTCTGCAGCAGGCGGGTTTAGTTGCCCCTCGGTATGTGGGATCTTAGTTACCACTAGGGATTGAACCTGTGTCGCCTGCACTGCAAGGTGGATTCTCAACCACTGGACCACCAGGGAAGTCCCTAGACTTTTTTTTTTTTTTTAATTCGTAAGAATACCACAAAAAGCAACAGTCATGGAACACAAGGGGGTTCTGGAGGGTTGCCAGCGTTCTGCTCCTGGTCCTGGGTGCTGGTCACACAAGTGTGTATGTTTTGTGAGAATTCCCCAAGCTGTACACGTCTCCATATGAATGATATACTCCAAGCCTTAGCTTCTTCACTGGTAAAATGGGGTTATAAATCTCTATTCCATAGGCTTGCTGTTTATCAAAAGCGTTGTTTCTTGTTGATTAAAAGAATGTCAAGTGCCCTGCGCATGAGAACATTCAGTAAAGGTCACCTCCCCTTTTCCCCCCGTCACAATCTTATTCTGGGGACTAGGGTGCTATCCCCAGAAGGACAGAGGTTGCCTCCCTCCCCTGACACCTTCCCTCCCCTTCACTTACCTTCATGCCAAAGGTAAATATGGTAATGACGATTTTGAAGATCAGCGCCAGGGCCAGCTGCCACATGGCCGTGTAAACGCCGACCCCGGCCGGCCGGTCGGGGATGTCGTCCACGGGCCGCGTCATGTTGGGGTCATTGATGTAGTCACAGAGCTGGGAGGACTCGAGGGCCCCGCAGTCATTGAAGAGCTCGGATATGAGCTCGCTCGTGCTGCGGCGCGTGTAGGGGTTGGGGTAGGCGACGACGGCAGTGATGGCGGTCACCGCGATGACCTCCAGCACCGGGTACTTCCCCAGCTTGGTGGTTTTGCGCCTCCTGCACCAGGCGATGTTGCAGCGGATGAAGAGGGTTCCCCACAGGCCCCCGAAGACCCCAAGCAGGATGAAGGGGAAGAGCTCGGCCATGTACCAGGGCGTGTGATACTCCACGTAGAAGAGGACGAGGCGGCTGTTCCCAAAGGGATTGATGGATCGCAGCGTGAAGGCTGCCACCAGGGCCGCAAAGAAGGACCGCCACAAGGTCTTTAAGGGAAAGTAGTAGCTGACCTGCGACCAAGCAACAGGTGGAGAATCAGAGACCGGCGGCAGAAAGAGCCGCCCAGAGCCCCAGCCCCACCTGCTGGCACAGGCCGTAAAGTCACACTCAAGACCAAAGACGGGCGGTACTCACTTCCTCAACCTACGTGTGAGGATGGCCCAAATGCACTAACAAAGATAGTTAAAGGACTCTATGTCTACAACTGGAACGGACACTAGTCAAGGTGTGTTTGCGCTATTTTTTAAGACAAATGAGAACACTTCATCATCATTCTGTTTATAGCACAGAGACCCTCCTAAAAGAAAAGAAACCTCTGATTTGATTCTCCAGGCAACAGATCATGGGTTGAAACCCGTGGCCCAGCAGATGTATCTGGAGGGCACATGAGTTAAGAATGGTTTGTACGTTTTTAAATGGTTGGGGGAAGAGAGAATTATTTTGTGACACGTGAAATATTCAAAAGAACAAGACTTAGTGACAAGTGGTAATTACATAAAATTCAAACTTCAGCATCCATAGGGAAGGTCTCGTTGGAAGGCAGCCACGCCGTGCACGTGCGTGTTGTCTGCGGCGCCCTCCACGCTACAAGGGCAGAGCCCAGTGGTTGCGACCGAGCCCTGAGACCTGCAAAGCCTAAAATATTTGCTACCTGGCCCTTTACGGACAACGTGGGCCGACTGCTGGACTGGATCCATTTGGGTTGCAAAACATAAAAATGCTTCATTACGCTGTTTATGAAAACGAGAGAGGAGACTGCAAATCTCCCCCCAGAAATCACACTGGCAACTTTTAAAACAGGACTTGAAAACACGTATTTCATGGCGAACACTGCGGCTCCTTAATGAGCCGCAGGAATCTCTCAGCCCTCAGAGGGCTAGAGAGGGAAGCCTCCTGCCGCCCCGACCCCCGATGTGTTCCTCGGCGCTCAGAACCACGGGGCCCTCCGGTGCCCTCCGGTGCCCACGCTCACCTCTTCCAGACTGAAAAGCACACCCCCGATCGGAGCACCAAAGGCGACAGAGACCCCGGCAGCGGCCGCAGCTGACAGCACCTGTGAAGCAAAGAGCTCCCTGTCAGCCCGAGGCCTTTCCGGCAAATCAGCGGGTACTGGTGAGGCTGGAGAGGGCGGGAGGGCGCTTCATTCTGCACCTGCTCACCTCGCGCCTCTTGCCCTCGTTCTTGCTGTACTTGGAGAAGAGGCTGCTGAAGAAGTTGCCACAGCAGCATGCCACGTGCACCAGCGGCCCTTCCTTGCCAAGGCTCAGGCCCGAGGACACCACCAGCACCAGGGTGACAGTCTTGATCAGCAGGGTCCACTTGCCCAAGTAGCCCCTGATGATGAAGCCGCTCAGGATGGTCTTTATCTGAAACACAGGATGGAGAGCGATGGGGAGTGAGCCGCTTCAGCGCCACGGCTAGGAAAGTAACCTCTCCCTCCTCTGAGGAGCAGCTTTCAAACTGAGATTCGCTAAATCATATGGAAGACAGGCTGCTTTAGTTGTTAATTTAGCTATAATTTTATACTGAGAATTTATATTAACGCCTAATTTTATATATTAATGGAACCCTGAAACAATTTCAAAGCATAGTAAATCTTAATAATTCCGAGAGTAATGAGAGATCGTAACGAGGACTGAATAAGTAATTATCAGTCTCATTTTATTTATGGCATTTTATCCTGTGCATTTTACCCTCTGTTGTGTTGAAAAGACACGTGTATCTATTGATTTTAACTGTTAATTTTTCACTACTGAAAGATGGCCAAGATAAAGGGACATCTGGCTGGCTATGTGACAAAGCAAATACAACAAAATATCAATTGCACTTCAGATCAGGGTCAGCAAACTATGGCCCATGGGCCAAATCCAGCCCACGGCCTGTTGTGTATGACACACGAGCTAAGAGTGCTTTTAACGTTTTTAAATGTAATATGTAAACAAGACTACTAGCCTTTTAGTGAGAATAGTTCCTCAATTTTGCCTCTTGACTCACAAAGCCCAAAATATTGACTCTCTGCCCTTTATCGGAAAAGTTTGCCAACCCCTGATGCAGGCCAGGGGTATATGGGTGTTTACTGTCCAATTCTTTCGACTTTCCTGTATGTTTGAAAATATTCTTAATACAATATTGGAAAAAGAAGATGCTCAACATTCTAATAATGCACCCCTGGGGGATGTAAGGGTATCTGAATCCATGGCAACCCCTTCCCTTCCGTTGAATCTTGCCCTCTTGTCCTGAAAAGTACTTTGACTACAGGTAGAGCTGACTCGTGCACCACTTTCAGACCTGCGACGTTTTGTAAACGCCAAATAATGGCTTTCTCCCTAAAGGTGTATGTGAATTTGCATAACGCTTTTATTTTTTTTTATTTTTTATTTTTTTTAAACACCTTTATTGGAGTATAACTGCTTTACAATGGTGTGTTAGTTTCTGCTTTATAACAAAGTGAATCAGTTATGCATATACATATGTTCCCATATCTCTTCCCTCTTGCATCTCCCTCCCTCCCACCCTCCCTATCCCACCCCTCTAGGTGGTCACAAAGCACCGAGCTGATCTCCCTGTGCTATGCGGCTGCTTCCCACTAGCTATCTATTTTACATTTGGTAGTGTATATATGTCCATGACACATACATATGGAATCTAAGAAAAAAAAAAAAAAAAAAAAGGTCATGAAGAACCTAGTGGCAAGATGGGAATAAAGACACAGACCTACTAGAGAATGGACTTGAGGATATGGGGAGGGGGAGGGGTGAGATGTGACAGGGTGAGAGAGTGTCATGGACATAACGCTTTTAGAATTCAACGGGGTGCCAATCTCAGTGATTAACTTCATCTACTGGAGTCCTCTTCCCCCAAAACAGGGTTCTTCTGGATATGGAAGCATCACCAATGGGTAAGTAACATTTTACCTTCAACCTCTCCCGCGACTGGCTGAAATGGAGTGAATGTTTATTGCCCAGCTAGCAATTTACAAGCCTGTAATCAGAGATTTATTAGACACTGAGTGAGTCAGCTAATGAAATTCATGGTCAGTATCCGTTTTCCCATTGTATAATACATAATGGGACAGTCTCAGCTCCTGTCACCGTCAGGATGTTTACATAACGTCAAAGAGCCTCCCAGTGGGCGCCAAGAGATCAGTTTCTCACGTAGCTATTACAATCCTTCTCCACTGGCACTCCGTGGCATCACCTGGAGAATCAGGCACCAGTGAGGACGAGGTATCCCCCCGCCCCGAGATCTGATGCAACTGGTCTGAGGTGTATCCTGGGCATAGGAGGTTTACAGCCTCCCCAGGTGATTCTAAAATGCAGTCCAGGTAGAGAAGCACTGCTCTCGTCCTGAGAAGAGCAGTACAGCTATTCCTAATTCCTCAATATTTAAGGGCGGTCCTGAAACGCTCTCTGGCATCACGTCACCTGTGATGATTTGGAGAGGGTCGTGAAGTGAACTAATCCTAGCAATTTTACAGGGGTGTGACTGGACCATTTTCATCTCAGGAGTTCTTGATAGAGATCTGTTTCTTAATTCAAGGAGAAAGACCAACAGTGAGCGAGCGTGTGGGCATCCGTTCGAAAGAACTCACTAAGCTCCTTCCTAAAGGCAGACAAACTAGCAGTGGTTAAACTGGTCTTTAACTAGTGCTAGTGGGCCTATTTGGGCCTGTGCTCTGGGGATCTCAGATCCCTTTATTTAAGGGACGTTTTATTATGCCTGCCACAATCCTGCCCTTTTGTGTTGCCTAGAATAAAATTATCTATAATTTTTTGTCAGTTAGTTAATGTGGATTTGGACCCCAGGGTACAGTTGAAGAGCGTAATACCATTTAGAAAATTACAAGCATCTAAATTACCTGAGCCTTTGCCAGCCATGACATGTGGTGAATTGAACAATGTAAGAGGTATTTTGTAATTCTCTAAAATGACTTTATAAAATTGTCATGATCAAATTAGGGACTAAAGAAGGCAAATTCATTCCCAGTAGATGCCAAAATCCAATCGCTTGCTTTAATTTGGATCAACAGAGACTGAATCAAGCAGGGCTTTAAGGCGATGTATTGCAGCACATTTGTGACTTGATGGTGGTAACTTTAAAACCTCTCTGGCAAATAAATATTTGTGAGAGAGTTCACATTGTATAGAACTGAAACATCAACTCAAAGTAAGTTCTAGGAGGACATGATTTCTTTTCTTTTCTTTAATTAATTAATTTATTTATTAATTAATTTATTTGGCTGCGTTGGGTCTTCGTTGCTGCGTGCGGGTTTTCTCTAGTTGCGGGGTGAACGGGGGTTACTCTTCGTTGCGGTGCGCGGGCTTCTCATTGCAGTGGCTTCTCTTGTTGTGGAGCACAGGCTCTAGGCGTGCGGGCTTCAGTAGTTGTGGCACGCAGGCTCAGTAGTTGTGGCTTGTGTGCTCTAGAGCATAGGCTCAGTAGTTGTGGCGCACAGGCTTAGTTGCTCCGCGGCATGTGGGATCTTCCCGGACCAGGGCTCGAACCCGTGTCCCCTGCATTGACAGGCGGATTCTTAACCACAGCGCCACCAGGGATGTCCCTAGGAGGACATGATTTCTTATACGGTCCACAGTGGTTCTATGAATGAAGCAGACAGTAGTAGTCATCCTTGCCCAGTTCGCTCTAAGTTCTGAAGCCCAAGAACTAGTGTGCACTTTTAAATGTGCTTTGTAGAGCTAATACAAGAGCATTTATTACACAGAAAAAAAATGGTCTCTAAATTTGTATTTTTTTTAATGTTTCAAAGGAATTTTTGACACTGGCTGGGACCTGGGACCCTCTGCTGCACTGCTGCAATGCTTGCACCTGGACAAACATCTATCAACAAAATACAAAGAAACTATAAGGGACTAAAAGTAACTGCATGCATGCCCAGTTGGGGCAAATTCTGGACAACAAGATACAAAGAGACCAAAGAGCCCCACTGCCACTTCTGAAGAGCCTGGAGCAAAAGCAGGTCACTGCGCATGCCCCCTGCACTCAACACCACCAAAGGGGTGGGCAGACCACCTAAGCAACTCCTCTGGCCCGACCCCTGGACACACCCCTACCCTCACCGCATATAAGGAACCAGCTCGCCTTGCCCCCCAGCAAGTAGGCCAGCAAAGGAACCTGTTACTTGTTCTCCCTCCCGGCCTGCTGCAGCTCAGGCCCCAGTAAAGCCTTGCCTGAATTTCTTGCCTGGCCTCTGATCAATTTCTATTGATTAAGGAGGTCAAGAATCCTGGTCAGTAACATTGTCATCCAAAGTAATCTAAATGTTTCAGAAGCAAACATTACAAAGGATGAGTGATTTTTAAACTGTGCAGAAGTGCACTGCGTTCAAAGTTTGTTGCGACACTGCACACCAGGAACAGCTTACGGCAGATCACCTCCTACCATGGGAAGTGTATTTTCTAAAGATCTCATTTAGTATCTTTCCTGCAGTGAAGAACAGCCCTGTATCTCAAACTGAGTAGAGCTGTTTGCATGGTCCATTGGGTTTTAACTGGAAGGACATTCTTTATATCCAGGAACTACTTATTTGCACTTACTTTTCACTCTGCCCCTCTCCTCCAAGAACTGGGGTAGGTATTGCACCCTTAGGTTAGGAATTTCAAGCTCTACTATAATAACAGGGAAAATTTCCTACTACTGAGTCATAATAACCAAAGCTTAATTATAAAATCTCCATTGGGCTCCTGATACTTGAAAAGATTATTGTGAACTCTTTTATAAATAGAAACATGAATCTGTTACATATTATATACGGCTGAAAGCATATTCATGTACCCACTACCATGTACCCACTACCAAGTTCAGGACAGAAGAGCAGGTACCTTTGAAAGCCCTGTGTTTGCTTCCTCAGCGGAACCTTCCTCCTCCCCCCTCCAATCATTCCCTTGCTCTTCTTTATAGCTTTAGCACATATGTGTATCACTAAACAGTACGCTTGTTTCATTTTGGCTGTTTTAGGGACTCTACAGAAATAGATTCATACTTTATTTAGATATTCTTCTGCAACTTACTTTTTTCACTTGATACCGCTTTTTTGAGTTTTATCCACATCAATGTGTTCCTTGCACTTTGTCACACGGGAAACAATGCTCAACTCAGTAGTTTATTCCTTTTGAGTTCAGCTGTCACAAATAAAGATGCCCGCTTTGGACGAAGACCAGGTCCAGCCAGCCCCTCCCAGATAGGGTTCCCTGTCTGTCTACGAGCTGAGCCACGCATCTCTGGTTCTTGGAAGGGGAAGATGGTATTGCCCCCCACATCTTTTATTGCTGCTTTAAATTTCCCACCAGTTCCCCACTGGCTATCTCCTTATTTTGATAGGCGGCTTGAGTCCAAAAGCGCCTGCTGTTGGGCATTGCGATCAGAAACTGAGATGCCAACAGTAATCTGTTCTTTTTAGTGTCCCGGGTGCCTTCGGTCTCCGATATCCAATAAAACGCAGTCAGTTCTGCCCGAACACTTGTTTGGATAAACCCAAATTTGTTCCAGTGTGATTCATGCGTCAGGGCAGAACTTGAGCATAATGCCAATTTCGCATCTGTTTCTGCACAATTTCATCTGGGAGAAACACAAGGCAGAAAACTGCAGCTGCGAATCGAGCCGTGCAGGGATACACAAAATGCACACAGGCACACGTCTCAGGCGACTCCCAGCTCACGCATGCACTAGGGGAGTATTCATACATTTCTTAACCATTTAACGTGCGTCTAACTCTGCTACTGCTTTTATGAGGTTCCCATCTTTTTTATGTGTCACCAGTGAAGTTTCTGAGTGCTGTGCCCCTAGCCCCATCTTCCCCACAAGCTCTGTGGTCTTGATGATGCAGTTTTGTGATTTTTAGGAATGCATATGGTGCCTTAGAGCAGCACTGGCTGTACCGAGGAAACAGGATGGTATTGCAGCTTATTTTTCAGGCTCCTGCAGCAACATGTTCATATAAACCATCCAAAGTTCAGCATGAAATAGTCTTTTTTTTTAATCTTTTCCTGGATCAAGACAATGTTGAGCTTCCCTTTCGATGATCCTTTAATTACCCCAGCCCTTTGCATGAACTGCCCAGACCAGCGGCGGTGTTGGTGACACCGCCAAAGAGCATGGGTCCACTGCCATGACCGCTCACATCTTTATAAACTCAGCATCTCCGCCGTCCATGGGCGCTGCTGAAGCACCAACTTGAAGGAGAATGGAACAGCACTGATTAGAATGATCATCTAAGAGCTTTTAAAATGATTTCTGGCTAAAAGTTTTACTGTCTGGGTTTTTTGGGAATTTGCTCAAGTATCATTATTCTAACGCAGCAGATCTCCTTGGTTTGAAGTTTGGTCTTGGGCATTCCTCCTGATCGATGAGGTCATTTCCCTCATACTCTGGTTACAAGAAAGTGCTGAAAAATATTTATAAGAACTCTGAACTCACAAGGGTGCATTCACGGCGCATGTACTGAACGTGGAATTCATTTTTTAAAGATTGCTTTTACACTGTCACCAGAAGAGCAAAACGTGGCGAGGGAGTTCACTCATCAGTAAGCTTTCTGAGCAGTAAACCTCCACTGTTGTCCTCTTTCACGTTCTATCATAGACGCACTTATGAGTTACTAGAGTGCCACGCTTGTGTGTGTGGTTAATGAACTCTGATTCCACAGGCTTTAAGAGTTATGCCTCGTTTGTAAGATAAGAATTTAAGCATCTCAGAAGCAACAGAGCACAAAGCCAGACAGCTGGATTCGACTCCCAGCTCACCGGCTTAGTGACCTTGGGCAAGTTACTTACCCTCTCTGTGCCTCAGTCTCCCCAACCGTCAAATGAAGAATAACCTACCTCATAGGCTCCCTGTGAGGACTAAATGAGTGAACAGATGTCCAGTGCTTGGAACCGTGCTTAGCACAGAAGTGCCACGTAAGTATTTGCTATTCTTATTATTGGCACAAAAGAAATTCATTCAGCCCCCACTCACCTCGGGTATACCAGAGCCACAGGCGTATGGCGCAAATACTCGTACCAGGGAGACGGCCAAAAACGCAAACAGCAACGCCCACAGGATGTACATTAGGTAATTCAGAATGTAAGCGCTGGCACCCTAAACAAGACACAGAACAAGAAAGAACACGTGAGCCACCGCAGAACCGAGCGACGCGCCTGCCCCTCCGCCAGGCAGCTTCTCTCCGGGTCCTGTGTCAGCGAAGAGGCAGGGTTGGCTTCATCAGCTGCTGCTATTGCTGCAGTCGGTTCACACACACACACGGCGCCGGCTGCTTCTCTGGGAGCTGTGTACACACACCTTCTACCAGGTAAGGTCTCAGCAGTCATAGCAACTGTGAATGAGGCTTGGTTTTAATCGCTCCGGGCCCTCAAGTTAATGAAAGGTGTAACAGAAAATTCTGCCTTCGAGCCCCGAGGAAGGTTTGTTTGGTCTCGTCTATGGTGGATCAGCCTCTTTGCTTTCATGAAGGCCACATCCACACCGCAGCATGCAGCTGCCCTGCCAGTGGGAAAGTGTGGGAACTGCATTTTATTTTTTATTTTTATTTTTTTTTCTTTTTAATTAATTTATTTATTTGCTGTGTTGGGTCTTCGTTTCAGTGAGAGGGCTTTCTCCAGTTGCGGCGAGTGGGGGCCACTCTTCATCGCAGTGCGCGGGCCTCTCACTGTCGTGGCCTCTCCCGTTGCAGAGCACAGGCTCCAGACGCGCAGGCTCAGTAGTTGTGGCTCACGGGCCTAGCCGCTCCGCGGCATGTGGGATCCTCCCGGACCAGGGCTCGAACCCATGTCCCCTGCATTGGCAGGCAGATTTTTAACCACTGCGCCACCAGGGAAGCCCCAGGGAACTGCATTTTAGAATACTGCTACCCAGGTGTGGTCCCTGGGCCGGCAGCATAGCATCACTTGGGCGTGGGCTGGAAATGCAGAGTCTCAGGCCCCGCCCCAATATTCCAAATTATCTGATGTGTGCGGAACACTTTCTGAACCAAACACACAGTCTGGCGTCTCTGAGGCTGAGGACCTGGTCTGTGGGCGGAGACCACGATTCCCCAGGCCTCAGCTTCTCACCACCATCTGGATGCCTCACGTGATGGAGAGGGAACAGGAGGGCACCTACAAGCCAGGCTGTGGGCACGGCCACATGTGTGCCTGTAAAATGCAAAAACACGCTCCAGGAGGTGGCTCTAGCCTTAACAGTCACAGATATTCACACCCTATGTGGTGAGAAATCAGATGGAGGAATACATTTCACCTAGTGAAAAATGAACTCTTTTGAGACTAAAAATAACGTCTCACCCTTGCTAACAGTAATTCTTTGAATCAAAGTATAAATCTTAGAAATGATTGAAAAGCTAGACGGCCATATTTCCCCCCAAAGTAGGAGAGAAGAAATCAAACATGGCGCCCAGCCAATTCTGCCTGCCCACCTCCATCAACTCAAGCAGAGAATTTATTTTTGGAAGTAATGGAGAGCACTGAGAACGTGTGAGATTTCAAGATCCCGGTCTAATTCTGAGATTTGAAGGAATTAATTTTCAACTCCACAGAGAAAGAGGTTTAGCAAATGGCAAAGTGCATTCCAAATGTCTTGAGCTGCATTAAGTCAATCGGGCAAGAGAGTGGGAGAGGGAGGAGGAGAATAAAGGGATTACATCTACCTTCCAAGAACAGTTCTAGCTTGAATGGTCCTCACATTACCCCTAATGTGCATCTTGCCAACCTAACTCCCCCTCATCTGGGCTTCTGATCTGTCAATGACCCATAGTCATTGTGGTAACCACTGAATTCAGTTAGAAATTAACCCTTTTCCCCAACTAAGATTTGTATGTGGATCTGAAGCTTGGAGTGCCATGAAGGCAAGCGCCTGGTCCGTGCTTCGCTGCTGCATCCCCTGGGCCTGGGATATTCCCATCACAGAAGGCCCACAAACATCCTCTGTAATGTGTTCCTAAGATGCATTGGAAGATGATAACTTAATCCACAATGAGATAGCACTTCACACCTGCTAGGAGGGCTATAATCCAAACCAGATAACAACTGGGGTCGGTGAGGATGTGGGGAAACTGGAACCCACATACACTGGTGCTGGAATCTCAAGTGGTGCAGCCGCTCTGGAAGAGAGTCTGGCAGCTCCTCAAAAGGTTAAATATAGAGTTGCAACGTGACCCAGCAATTCCCCTCCTAGGTATCTACCCAAATGAAAACATATGTCCACACAAAAACCTGTAGACAAACGTTCAAAGCAAAATCATTCATAATAGCACAAAAGTGGAAGCAACCCGTGTTCCTCAGCTGAGTGGAGAAATGAAATGTGGTCTATCCAGACAATGGAATGTTATTTGGCCATGAAAAGGAGAAAAGTACCAATCTATGCTACGACACGAACGAACTTGGAAGACATTACACTAAGTGAATGAAGCCAGACACAAAAGTCCACGGATTGTATGATTCCATTTACATGAAATGTCCAGAACAGGGGAATCTGCAGAGACAAGAAAGTAGATTCGTGGTTGCCTAGGGCTGGCAAACTTGGGGGGAAATGGGGAGTGACTGCCGATGGGTACAAGGATTCTTTGGGGGTGATAAAAATGTTCTAGACATTCACAGAAAGACAGACAAGATGAAAAGGCAGAGGGCTATGTACCAGATGAAGGAACAAGATAAAACCCCAGAAAAACAACTAAATGAAGTAGAGATAGGCAACCTTCCAGAAAAAGAATTCAGAATAATGATAGTGAAGATGATCCAGGACCTCAGAAAAAGAATGGAGGCAAAGAGCGAGAAGATGCAAGAAATGTTTAACAAAGACCTAGAAGAATTAAAGAACAAACAAACAGAGAGGAACAATACAATAACTGAAATGAAAACTACACTAGAAGGAATCAATAGCAGAATAACAGGCAGAAGAACGGATAAGTGACCTGGAAGACAGAATGGTGGAATTCACTGCTGCAGAACAGAATAAAGAAAAAAGAATGAAAAGAAATGAAGACAGCCTAAGAGACCTCTGGGACAACATTAAACGCAACAACATTCACATTAGAGGGGTCCCAGAAAGAGAAGAGAGAGAGAAAGGACCAGAGAAAATATTTGAAGAGATTATAGTCGAAAACTTCCCTAACATGGGAAAGGAAATAGCCACCCAAGTCCAGGAAGCGCAGCGAGCCCCATACAGGATAAACCCAAGGAGAAACACGCCAAGACACATAGTAATCAAATTGGCAAAAATTAAAGACAAAGAAAAATTATTGAAAGCAGTAAGGGAAAAACGAAAAATAACATAAAAGGGAACTCCCATATGGTTAACAGCTGATTTCTCAGCAGAAACTCTACAAGCCAGAAGGGAGTTGCATGATATACTTAAAGTGCTGAAAGGGAAGAACCTACAACCAAGATTACTCTACCCGGCAAGGATCTCATTCAGATTCGATGGAGAAATCAAAAGCTTTAGAGACAAGCAAAAGCTAAGAGAATTCAGCACCACCAAACCAGCTCTACAACAAATGCTAAAGGAACTTCTCTAAGTGGGAAACACAAGAGAAGAAAAGGACCTACAAAAACAAACCCAAAACAATTTAAGAAAATGGTAACAGGAACATACATATCAATAATTACCCTAAACATGAATGGATTAAATGCTCCAACCAAAAGACACAGACTTGCTGAATGGATACAAAAACAAGACCCATATATATGCTGTCTACAAGAGACCCACTTCAGACCTAGGGACACATACAGACTGAAAGTGAGGGGATGGAAAAAGATATTCCATGCAAATGGAAATCAAAAGAAAGCTGGAGTAGCTATACTCATATCAGATAAAATAGACTTTAAAATAAAGAATGTTACAAGAGACAAGGAAAGACACTACATAATGATCAAGGGATCAATCCAAGAAGAAGATATAACAATTATAAATATGTATGCACCCAACATAGGAGCACCTCAATTCATAAGGCAACTGCTAACAGCTATAAAAGAGGAAATCAACAGTAACACAGTATTAGTGGGGGACTTTAACACCTCACTTACACCAATGGAAATATCATCCAAAGAGAAAATTAATAAGGAAACAGAAGCTTTAAATGACACAATAGACCAGATAGATTTAATTGATATTTATAGGACATTCCATCCAAAAACAGTAGATTACACTTTCTTCTCAAGTGCGCATGGAACATTCTCCAGGATAGATCACATCCTGGGTCACAAATCAAGCCTCAGTAAATTTAAGAAAATTGAAATCATATCAAGCATCTTTTCTGACCACAAGGCTATGAGATTAGAAATGAATTACAGGGAAAAAAACGTAAAAAACACAAACACATGGAGGCTAAACAATACGTTACTAAATAACCAAGAGATCACTGAAGAAATCAAAGAGGAAATCAAAAAATACCTAGAGACAAATGACAACGAAAACACGACGATCCAAAACCTATGGGATGCAGCAAAAGCAGTTCTAAGAGGGAAGTTTATAGCTATACAAGCCTACCTCAAGAAACAAGAAAAATCTCAAGTAAACAATCTAACCTTACACCTAAAGGAACTAGAGAAAGAAGAACAAACAAAACCCAAAGTTAGCAGAAGGAAAGAAATCATAAAGATCAGAGCAGAAATAAATGAAATAGAAACAAAGAAAACAATAGCAAAGATCAATAAAACTAAAAGCTGGTTCTTTGAGAAGATAAACAAAATTGATAAACCATTAGCCAGACTCATCAAGAAAAAGAGGGAGAGGACTCAAATCAATAAAATTAGCAATGAAAAAGGAGAAGTTACAACAGACACCGCAGAAATACAAAGCATCCTAAGAGACTACTACAAGCAACTCTATGCCAATAAATTGGACAACCTGGAAGAAATGGACAAATTCTTAGAAAGGTATAACCTTCCAAGACTGAACCAGGAAGAAACAGAAAATATGAACAGACCAATCACAAGTAATGAAATTGAAACTGTGATTAAAAATCTTCCAACAAACAAAAGTCCAGGACCAGATGGCTTCACAGGTGAATTCTATCAAACATTTAGAGAAGAGCTAACACCCATCCTTCTCAAACTCTTCCAAAAAATTGCAGAGGAAGGAACACTCCCAAACTCTTTCTATGAAGCCACCATCATCCTGATACCAAAACCAGACAATGATACTACAAAAAAATAAAAGTACAGACCGATATCACTGATGAATATAGATGCAAAAATCCTCAACAAAATACTAGCAAACAGAATCCAACAACACATTAAAAGGACCATACACCATGATCAAGTGGGATTTATCCCAGGGATGCAAGGATTCTTCAATAAATGCAAATCAATCAATGTGATACACCATATTAAGAAATTGAAGAAGAAAAACCATATGATCATCTCAATAGATGCAGAAAAAGCTTTTGACAAAATTCAACACCCATTTATGATAAAAACTCTCCAGAAAGTGGGCATAGAGGGAACCTACCTCAACATAATAAAGGCCATATACGACAAACCCACAGCAAACTTCATTCTCAATGGTGAAAAACTGAAAGCATTTCCTCTAAGATCAGGAACGAGACAAGGATGTCCACTCTCACCACTATTATTCAACATAGTTTTGGAAGGCCTAGCCACGGCAATCAGAGAAGAAAAAGAAATAAAAGGAATATAAATTGGAAAAGAAGAAGTAAAACTGTCACTGTTTGCAGATGACATGACACTATACATAGAGAATCCTAAAAATGCCACCAGAAAACTACTAGAGCTAATCAATGAATTTGGTAAAGTTGCAGGATACAAAATCAATGCACAGAAATCTCTTGCATTCCTATACACTAAGGATGAAAAATCTGAAAGAGAAATTAAGGAAACACTCCCATTTACCACTGCAACAAAAAGAATAAAAGACCTAGGAATAAACCTACCTAGGGAGACAAAAGACCTGTATGCAGAAAACTATAAGACACTGATGAAAGAAAGTAAAGATGATACCAACAGATGGAGAGAGATACCATGTTCTTGGATTGGAAGAATCAATATTGTGAAAATGACTATACTACCCAAAGCAATCTACAGACTCAATGCAATCCCTATCAAATTACCAATGGCATTTTTTACGGAACTACAACAAATCATCTTAAAATATGTATGGAGACACAAAAGACCCCAAATAGCCAAAGCAGTCTTGAGGGAAAAAAAACGGAGCTGGAGGAATCAGGCTCCCTGACTTCAGACTATACTACAAAGCTACAGTAATCAAGACAATATGGTACTGGCACAAAAACAGAAACATAGATCAATGGAACAAGATAGAAAGCCCAGAGATAAACCCACCTATGGTCAACTAATCTATGACAAAGGAGGCAAAGATATACAATGGAGAAAAGACAGTCTCTTCAATAAGTGGTGCTGGGAAAACTGGACAGCTACATGTAAAAGAATGAAATTAGAACACTCCCTAACACCATACACAAAAATAAACTCAAAATGGATTCGAGACCTAAATGTAAGACCGGACACTATAAAACTCTTAGAGGAAAACAGGAAGAACACTCTTTGACATAAATCACAGCAAGATCTTTTTTGATCCACCTCCTAGAGTAATGGAAATAAAAACAAAAATAAACAAGTGGGACCTAATGAAACTTCAAAGCTTTTGCACAGCAAAGGAAACTATAAACAAGACAAAAAGACAACCCTCAGAATGGGAGAAAATATTTGCAAACGAATCAACGGACAAAGGATTAATCTCCAAAATATATAAACAGCTCACGCAGCTCAATATTAAAGAAACAAGCAGCCCAATCCAAAAATTGGCAGAAGACCTAAATAGACATTTCTTCAAAGAAGACATACAGATGGCCAAGAAGCACATGAAAAGCTGCTCAACGTGACTAATTATTAGAGAAATGCAAATTAAAACTACAGTGAGGTATCACCTCACACCAGTTAGAATGGGCATCATCAGAAAATCTACAAACAACAAATGCTGGAGAGGGTGTGGAGAAAAGGGAACCCTCTTGCACTGTTGGTGGGAATGTAAATTGATACA
Source organism: Balaenoptera musculus (assembly GCF_009873245.2). Classification (NCBI taxonomy): domain Eukaryota; kingdom Metazoa; phylum Chordata; class Mammalia; order Artiodactyla; family Balaenopteridae; genus Balaenoptera; species Balaenoptera musculus. Next base: position 7,333,482 of record NC_045806.1, on the reverse strand, counting down.
GCCACTATGGAGAACAGTATGGAGGTTCCTTAAAAAACTAAAAATAGAATTACCATATGATCCAGCAATCCCACTACTGGGCATATACCCAGAGAAAACCATGATTCAAAAAGACACATGCACCCCAATGTTCATTGCAGCACTATTTACAGCAGGTCATGGAAGCAACCTAAATGTTCATCGACAGACGAATGGATAAAGAAGGTGTGGTACATATGTACAATGGAATATTACTCAGCCAAAAAAGGAACGAAATTGAGTCGTTTGTTGAGATGTGGATGGATCTAGAGACTGTCATACAGAGTGAAGTTAGTCAGAAAGAGAAAAACAAATATCGTATATTAATGCATGTATGTGGAACCTAGAAAAATGGTACAGATGAACCGGTTTGCAGGGCAGAAGTTGAGACACAGATGTAGAGAACAAACGTATGGACACCAGGGGGAAAAACCGCGGTGGGGTGGGGATGGTGGTGTGCTGAATTGGGTGATTGGGATTGACATGTATACACTGATGTGTATAAAATTGATGACTAATAAGAACCTGCTGTATAAAAAAAAAAAAAAAAAACTAATACTAAACTTTCTTTGGGTTATTTGTATGGAAATATGTTAATATAAATGTTTCAGACATTACATGAAATTCCTAAAAATCTTATATGTTCTGGTATAATGTTATAAGTCATAATTCTAGTTATTACTTTAAAATGTATATCTCAGAAATAACTAAATTTCCTTGTCAATTGCATTATTATGAACTTTCATCAAATCTTTAACCGAGGTCATTTTTAAGTCTTTTGTCATTTACAGACAGTTCTGGGTTTACTCTGACGCTTTTGCAAAAATGTTCCTATAAAAGGGTTTCATCTTCAAGGAATTCATGGAAAAGACTCTGACAAGTACAGGTTTCTGGTAACTGTACTGCTGAACTGAATGAATAAGCATTTTCAGAACTCTAATGGAAAACTGATGAACTCATAAAAGTGCTAACAAAAGATCAAGATAAAAAAAAAATTAATTACATGGGACTGAGTGAACTGATGAGGTTGATTATAATTTTTGTGACTTTCTGTTTGAATAAAAAAAAAATGTTAAAAAAAAAAGTTCTAAAATTAGATCGGGGCGATGGTGGCACAACTCTGTGAATATCCTAAAACCCATCACATTGTACCCGTTAATGGGTACACCCCATGGAATATGGATTATGTCTCACTAAAGCTATTATTAAAAAATAGTAACATCTTTTCTTCTCAATCAGAAGGGATAAAAATCAACCCTATTTCTTCAGCATGATCAAGAGATCACTCTCAGTAAGAAAAATAAAGCCAAGCAAAAGGCTTTAAAGAAAATACATACATCATGCACACGAAATAGTGGGAAAGGATTTTCCAAGTGAAGTTTGAACCCTAGAGCTAGAAAAAGCCAAGCGGCAAGTGGCACTCGTAGTAGCCACGACGACGGTCAGGACAGACGCTGCAAGGTGAGAGCTTGGACGTCCCCCCGCACCAGCCACGGGGCTCCCAGCCAGGACCTGCCCCTGCACCCACCTCCGACTGTTTCACCAGCAGCTCCGACCACTTCTGCCACAGGGGACACTTGTCCCTGTCCTCAAACGTGGTCTCATTGGAAGTCCAGCAGCACTGCTCGTGGCTGTACCAGAAGGCCGACAGGCAGATGCCCTCCTTCAGGTCTGTCATCCAGTCGACGGCAAGATCGATGACCCCGGCCAGGGTGCCTGGAAGAAGCAGCGAGAGCCACTCAGAGGGACGGCCGGCATGGGCCAGGGCAGCACGTGCGCCCAGAGGGCCAGGCGGAGATGCCAGTGCCCTGGGCTGCCACGCACCCAGGAAGCCTCTTTCTTCAGTCTTGAGGACACCTGAGCGAGTGGCAGGGCACCAGGTGTGGCAAAGGTGGTGCCCAGCCCAGTGAGACACAAAGGCCAACGATACGCTGTCCTCGGGGGGCTTTGATCGGGAGGGAGGGAGAGACCCGCAGCGCTGAGCCCACCGCAAGCCCCTGGGGCCGAGCGGCTTTCAGAACCCAGCCCTTCTGAATCTTAGAAACAGGGTACCTACACCCTATACATCATGTAACCCCCTCAGCGGCTTCTGGGGCAGGATGCTGGGATCACACACATGAATATCCTCCAGGAAACCTGACAGTTCAGACAAAACGGAGACAAAACAATTTATAATAGCCTCATCATTGAAATAAAGTTTTGCCACCAAATGGAATCCAGCTTGAAAAATCTCACTTGTTAGAACGTTCTGGATTTTTAAAAAATTATGGATAAAGGACTGAGGAGCTACATAAGTAAATAACTACTTTAAAGGCCGATAGAAGTGGGATAAAATCGAGTATGCAGTGGGTCAGAGAAGGCCATTTTAGGTCTCCTTCTAGAATAACCCATTCCAGTCTTTTACAAAGGCAGGGAATACTTTTGGGCTACCAAACTTTTCACACTTTTACTGGATCCTCATTACAACGTCAATTCCCCACCGGCATCAACACCAAAGGCAGCCATACGCCAGCCTCAGGCGACCTGGCCTTGCCACTCTCCTGGTTCCATCAGCAGTCGCCCACTGTTCTAGCCAGAACACCCGAATCCTCAGCAGCGCACAGGCTCTGACCGCCATTCCCACGTTTCTCTCCAGGCTCCTCTCTCTCCATCACGAATCCCACACCCTGCCCATACAGTGTTCCTTGGCACACCAGGCCCTCCTCTCTGCACCGCCTCAGATAGCACTGTCCTCTCCCAACCCGGCAAGCTCCTATTTATCTTCCAGATGCTGGCATTTATATCACCTCCTTCAGGAAGGCTTCCCTGATTTCCTAAGTCTGGGCTAAGTATACTTCCCAGGCATTCCCCCATCACCATACCTATCACATCCTGATATGATCAATATTTATATATATGTGTATACACACACACACACCCCCACACACGCACACACACACACACTCCAACTAGTCTATAAGGGTGGGGGGAGTCTCTTGTCTGGTTTGTGTGCCACGGTGGGGATCAAGCCAGGTGTCTAGACCCTGTTTCCCCTTTAAGTGGGCAAGGGCCATTGTTGTATTCACATCAGGTACATAGCTGGAACTATATATCCATGTTGAATGAATGAGAGCAACAAACGAATGAAAATCAGAAAACTCAGGTCCATCCATTCACTCAAGGGCTATTTATTGAGCACCTACTTACTACGTGCCACGTACTGTTCCACACCCTGGGGTACAGCAGTGAAAAAAGCAAACTCAGGTCCCTGCTTCATGGAATCTCACCTTGTGCGAGAAGACACTAGACTGAATAAGTAAGTAAATGAGGGGCTCCAACAGAAGGTGGTAGGTGCTAGAGAGGAGAATACAGCACGTTCCAATGGCAGCCATTTCCTACAATGGTGCAGGAGAACGGTCGGACAGGTCCTCAAAAAGTTAAACAAGGAGTCACCACCTGACCAAACACTTCCATTCCTAGGCATCTGCCCACGAGAAATGAAAACATATACCCAACACAAGACATGTACGCAAATGTTCACAACAGCATATTCACAAAAGCCAAACAGTTGCTGAACGGAGAAACAAAGTGTGGTCCACCTACAATGGCAACAAAAAGGAATGAAGTACTGACACACGCGACAGCATGGATGAACCTTGGAAACGTTATGCTGTAAAAGAAGCCAGTCACAAAAGACCATATATTGTATGATTCCATTTTATGAAATGTCCAGAATAGGCAAATCTACAGAGACAGAAAGTAGATTAGCGGTTGCCCAGGACTGAGAGGAGGCTAGGGGCACTGGGGCTGATAGCTAAAGGGTAGGGAGGTTCTTTGGGAGCTGATGAAAATGTTCTAAAATTGGCCTTGGTGATGGTTGCAAAACTCTGTGGATACACTAAAAACCACCAAGTTGTATGCTTTAACTAGGTGAACTGTTTGGTATGTGAGTTATATCTCAATAAAGCTGTTACATACATACACACATACATACATATAGTGGGCGCGGGCGACGAGGCTCAGAGAGGGAGAGACGTACTTCTAGAAAAGGTGGTCAGAGAACACCTCAAGCAGATGACATTTGAACAAAAACTGCCTTGTGTGGAGCAACAGCGACACCCAGTGGTGGCTCCTGGTTAATGCCCTGCAGAGGAGCCGCAGCTTTTGGGCCTCTCCGTCTTGGGTATGGGAATATAATGTCTGGGCTGCCACTAAGGAGGTGACAGGCCAGACAGTGGGACCCCTGGGGCTCGCCACTGGGGAACGGGAAGGTGAATGGGGCAGTTTTCTGGCTTTTCCTTCATCCAGATCAAAAGAACACTTTAGCCACCTTCACTGCCAAGATCACCCCTTTCTTGCCTCCCTCCTATATTCATCTGCTGATGTGACCATGGTATCGCCCTTCTCCAGCAGTCCTCACCCCTGGCTGCACATTAGAATCACAGGGGAAAGGGGGCTTTACTCAGTGCTAGGGTGTCATCTCCAGGGGTACTATTTAATTGAAGCCTGGGCAGCAGCATTTTTGTTTTAATTCCCCAGGTGATTCTTCCTGAAAGAACTGATGGAAATCGGATTAACAGTGAAGCCCGATGGTCGGTATCTGACTTGTTAAAGACAGCCCGACAGGGATCTGAGATCAGTTGATAAATCTATGCTGTGTGACTCCAGCAGGACGCCAAGACATCTACTCTGATTCCTTCATTTTCCGTATTCATCCCTCCTTCCCAGGAGCCAAGAATAACACAGGGTACAGTTTTATAAATCTTTTCTAAAGAAACACATAAAAATTCGCAGCAAACTACCCTCCCCGCCCCCCGCCACCTACCTTTAAAGGTCTTCATAGAGCCAAACGAATGGGTGGCAAAATGCCGTATGTCCATGAACTCGAATTCCCTCCCAGCATTGCTGCCATTATACACCGGGCGCGCCGCTGGGAGGGGAAGGACAGGGCGGGGGGGATGGGCGGGCAGCTGCTGTGACCAGAAGGACTGCCCCTTCAGCTCTCTCCTGGGCCCTTCAGGACATGCCAGGCAGGGAGTCCCTCCCTGGCAACCAAGCCCCTCCTACCATTGTAGATGTAACGAGTGACAGGGCGGCCAGAAATCCAAGTCCTCTAATTACAAAATCTTACTCTATGCCCCGCAGGTGCTCTGCAAGTATGTACTATATTCATGTGTGTATCGCACAGCCATTCTCTAATCAGTCCTATCACCACAACTAGCATGTTACTACTACAGGCAGGGGGGTTTTCTTAAGGGAATCTCTTTAGCATGATCAAATTTTTTTTCTTCTTAGACATTAACCTTCACAGCCTCCTAAAAGGAAGTAAGTTTCAGGAAACAATTTCCACGGAGGGCTGGTGCATTTGCTATTAAAAGGGGAGGTGTCCCCTCCAGATACTCATTCGTTCACTCTGGAAACAGCTACTGCTCACAAACACGGTGTTGGGATTATACGAATGAAGGACACGGAGTCCCTGAGGGCCAGAACAACCCGTGGGCTGGAGGTACCTCCCCGGGGCCTACCTCAGACCCTGTGGTGTCTCGCGTTACTGTGAGCGTCTCTCGATGTTTACAATTCATCTCAGGGCCTGCCGGTGTTAGTAAAGGCCAGTCTCATAGGAAGTTTTATTTTTAGAGATCAACATGTTCCCGTCCTTTCTCGCCTTCTACGTGGTCAAGTACTATAGAATGTGAAATGTGTGCTTTCAGTAAAATCCAGCATGGCAGTAAACCTCTGTACAGTGTGGAAAGGGCCAACCCGCTCTCTCGGTACCGCTCTCCAATGACCGCACCTGGGCCCGTCCGTGCCTTGGGGCCTTCTTGCTTTACTGATGATAGATTTATGTTAAGTGCATCGTCGTGTATTGTGCTCTTAGGTATTTGAAGGAACAACCCCCTCGCATGAAGGACAAGAGAAACGCCCCACGTACCCGCCAGCAGGCCGATGAGCAGCATTACCGCCCATCCCGACCAGGCGTCCAGCAAGCTCTTGATGAACTCCCATATGGACTCCTTGCTCTTGCTCGTTATCTAGAAACAGAAAGACATCGGAGTTGGCGTGGATACACCTTCCAATTCATGCTTCCTTCTCTGAAACTGTTTCCTCAGGCCACACGGTGATTGAGAAAACGAATATAATGAAGCAACTAGACTGCCACTTACGTGATTCTTTCAGTTACCTAGCACAATGGTTAAATGGGCTTTCTAGTTCACAGAGCTATAAAGATGCCATAACAGTCTCCAAAGAATCCCAAAAAATTCACTTAATTAAAAAAACCTCACTAAGTGTGATTTGATCTTTGACTATTTCAAAGCCATTCTGAAGGAAGACATCACTTCGGTGTCACCGTTTTGAATACAAATCACTATTTTAGCTTAAATCGTAAATTCTGCTCACAAAAGACCCTCTTCGACAAAGACTTCAATTCCTTCTTTCATTTTCCAGGCTACATGTTAACAACAAGAACGAACTTACTTTCTTTCTTTCTTTCTTTCTTCCTTCCTTCCTTCCTTCCTTCCTTCCTTCCCTCCTTCCTCCCTCCCTCCCTCCCTCCCTCCTTTCCTTCCTTCCTTCCTTCCTTTATGGCTGCGTTGGGTCTTCGTTGCTGTGCACGGGCTTTCTCTAGTTGTGGCAAGCAGGGGCTACTCTTCGTTGTGGTGCACGGGCTTCTCATTGCAGTGGCTTCTCTTGTTGCGGAGCACAGGCTCTAGGCACGCGGGCTTCAGTAGTTGACGCACGTGGGCTCAGTAGTTGTGGCTTGCGGGCTCTAGAGCGCAGGCTCAGTAGCTGTGGCACACGGGTTTAGTTGCTCCGCGGCATGTGGGATCTTCCCAGGCCAGGGCTCAAACCCGTGTCCCCTGCATTGGCAGGTGGATTCTTAACCACTGTGCCACCAGGGAAGTCCCAAGAACTTTCTTTTTTAATGGAAGTATAATTGATTTACAATGTTAATTTCAGGTGTACAGCAAAGTGATTCAGTTATACTTATATATATATTCTTTTTCAGATTCTTTTCCATTACAGGTTATTACAAAATATTAAATATAGTTCCCTATGCTATACAGTAGGACCTTTTTGTTTATCTATTTTATATATAGTAGTATCTGTTAATCCCGAACTCCTAATTTATCCCTCCCCCACCCCCTTTCCCCTTTGGTAACCATAAGTTGGTTTTCTATGTCTGTGAGTCTATTTCTGTTTTGTAAATAAGCTCACTTGTACCATTTTTTTAGATTCCACGTATAAGCAATATTATATGATATTTGTCTTTCTCTGACTTAACTTCACTCAGTATGATAATCTCTAGGTCCATCCATGTTGCTGCAAATGGCATTATTTCATTCTTTTTTATGGCTGAGTAATATTCCGTTGTATATATGTACCACACCCTCTTTATCCATTCCTCTGTCAGTGGACATTTAGGTTGCTTCCATGTCTTGGCTATTGTGAATAGTGCCGTTAGCTTTGTGCAGTGGCAGTATCACAGCCAATGAGGTTTATCCAAGGAGTGATTACTGCTAATTGTAAATAGCGCTGCAATGAACATTGGGGTGCATGTATCTTTTTGAGTTAGAGTTTTCTCTGAATACATGCCCAGGAGTGGGATTGCTGGATCACATGATAACTCTACTTTCCATTTTTTAAGGAACCTCCACACTGTTCTCCATAGTGGCTGTATCAATTTACATTCCCACCAACAGTGTAGGAGGGTTCCCTTTTCTCCACACCCTCTCCAGCACTGTTGTTTGTAGATTTTCTGATGATTGCCATTCTGACCGGTGTGCGGTGATACCTCCTTGTAGTTTTGATTAACAGCAAGAAGGCTGAATGAGCCAGCCTGGATCACGCTTTCCAGGCAGATGGTTACATCTAAACACGTTGTAAGAGGACCCCTTTGCCTCCCTGTGTTAACAGAATCCTACATTCCTGAGATCATCATTCCCCTCATGACCCTTTAGAGCAAGGGCTGGCAAACATTTCCTGTAAAGAGACGGAAAGTAACTATTTTCGGTTGGGCAGGTCAGATGGTCTCCGTGGCAACTACCGGACTCTGCTGCTGTAGCACAAGAGGAGCCATATGGAGCATGCGCATGCGCGGGCGGGGCTGCGAGCCAAGGAACCGGCGCAGAGCCGGACACGCGCTGCGCTGGATTTGCCCGAGGGCCACAGTCCACGACCCCTGCTCCGGACGGAAGGGTGCCCCAGCTCCCCCGTTCCTCCAGGTCGGAGCCAAGCGGCTGCGTCAGCTTCTCGACGCTACCTCGCTCCCTACACATCTCTCTGCCTCCTTCCCTGTCAACCTGCGTGAAATGATGCGACACAGTCACACTCTGGACGGCACTGCCCCCTCAGCGCACCCTCGGAAGCTGCTCTCCCTCGGTCGCCGGCAGCCCCCTCGCGGCTGCTTCGTCTCCGACTTGACCCCTCCGCGGAGGGCCCGTCCTCGCCACTCTCTCCCCCTTTCACTTGTGGCCACTCGGCTGGCTGCCCTCCTTCACCTCCACCTGCTTCTTCTAAGCATCGGTCACTGACCCCCAGCCCGCCCCCCGGAGCCCGCTAAATCTTGGCACTGCTCCGGGGCCCAACTGCTCCTGACCCCTCTCTCTCCAGACCCAGGCCACCTGGGCCGCTTCTAAAGCTTCAGCGCCCACTCGCACGCCAAGGACCCCCCGTGCTCCACCAACAGCCCTGACCCTGCCCTTGAACTGCACAGGGTTCTCTCGCCTGCCGACCACCTCCAGCCACAGGCTGGACACACGGCTCAGACTTACAGCGCCTGAAACCGAACTCAGTGGCCTCCCCCTGAAATCTGCCGCGTCCCTTTTCTCCCCTCTCGTCATCCAAGGCATCACCCTCTTCTGACCACAGCCAGGGCGTCATCCTGGCCCCACTACCCGCCTCCATCCTGGCAACGGCTCCTGTGAAGGATCTGGACCCCAAGCCTCTCTCCGTCGGCACTTCACTGCCCTCTGTCAGATCTTCTTCCTCTTTCTCCTGAGCTCATTTCCAAGCTTCCTGTTTCTCCCCTGGCAGTGCATCTCTCTTGTATCCCGTGGCCATGAAAAAGAAATCCAGGGCTTTCCCGGTGGCGCAGTGGTTGAGAATCCGCATGCCACTGCAGGGGACACGGGTTCGCGCCTCGGTCCAGGAAGATCCCACATGCTGCAGAGCAGCTAAGCCCGTGCACCACAACTACTGAGCCTGCGCGCCACAATTACTGAAGCCCATGTGCCTAGAGCCCATGCTCTGTAACAAGAGAAGCCACCGCAATGAGAAGCCAGTGCACCACAACAAAGAGTAGCCCCCGCTCGCCGCAACTAGAGAAAGCCCACGCGCAGCAATGAAGACCCAACACAGCCAAAAACAAACAAACAAACAAGTAAATAAGTAAATAGGAAATCCAGGGACTTCCCTGGTGGTCCAGTGGTGGAGAGTCCACCTTACAATGCAGGGGAAGCGGGTTCGATCCCTGGTCAGGAAACTAAGATCCCACATGCCGTGGGGCAACTAAGCCCACGCACCACAACTACTGAGCTCGCGCACCTCAACTAGAGAGCCCACGTGCCATAAACTACAGAGCCCACGTGCTCTGGAGCCTGTGTGTCACAACTACAGACCACAACTACAGAGCCCACACGCCCTGGAGCCTGTGCGCCACAACTAAAGAGAGAAAACCCGCCAACCACAACTAGAGAGAAGCCCACGCGCCACAACGAAAAGATCCCGCATGCCTCAACGAAGATCCCGTGTACTGCAGCTAAGACCCGCCGCAGCCAAAAATAAATAAATAAATAAATAAATAAATAATAAAATAAATTTTAAAAAAAAAGGGAAATCTAAACTCCTCTTCATGGTCTACTCAGTCGTTCCCAATGCAGCCCCATCGTCCACGTGGCCGGACTCATCTCTAGTCCTCCCCTTCCATGAATCTGCCACCAAACCTTAGAGCTCCTTGAACTGCCTAAATGTGCCACGGTCTTTCACGCCTCTGTGACCTAAAAAAGAGCCACTCCTGATGAGAATCCTTTCCCCTTCCTCTGCCTGGCAAATTCTTAGTCATCCTTCAAGACCCCACTGAAATCCCACCCTCTCTAAAAACTCCCTCCCTAACCATCCCTCCTAAATGATCCCACAGCATTTGATACATAACTTTACTGCAGCCCATAAAAATATATATTGATTGCCTACTAGAGGCCAGGCACTGTAATATGTGCTTTCATACACACACAGCCCCATTTAATCTTCTGGTATAATTAACTCCATCCTTACAGATGAGAAGATGGGGTCCAGAAATGGCACCCCAAAAGTCAGCCAGCCTAAAGGTGTCAAAGTCAGGATGTACCCGATCTGTCTGGTTCCAGAGCCCCCTCCTTGCCCTCCACACCACACCTCTGTAGGACACAACCTTCCACCCAAAGCACCTGGTATTATAATTACCTGTCCACATCTCTGCCTCTCCCACCAGCCCTTCTCTTCTCTAGAACCTAGCTCAGCACATGACACATGAACCCAAGCTCTAGCTCAGTGACTGTCCGATGAAATCATGGCCCAGCCCTCCAAAGGGATTCCCCTCAAAGTGTCCTTATGAACAGCATGTACCTTTCTGTGTCTGTCGGTGTCCCGTGACTTCTCCCTCAGCCAGTCGATGGTGTGGAAGTCCTCATACGTCCCCACATCAGGGAATGGCTCGTCAAGGAAATCCATCAGGTTTCCAGAGCCACTCATCGCTCCTGCATTGACCATGCTACTTACACCTGGGAGAGAAAACCTGCCGTTAAAAACGTAAGCAGAACATCTGCACAGACCTGGCAGAACAATCCACGTGCGCTCTTTTCTTGTACAGGAAAGACATTTCAGCATAGGCACCTCTGCCGTGATGAAAGATACATATAGTCTGTCTTAGTGAGCACAGGCTGCTAAAACAAAAATACCATAGATTGGGTGGCTTATCCACAACACATATTTATTTCTCACAGTTCCGGAGGCTGCGAAGTCCAAGATCAAGGCACTCAGAGATTCAGTGTGTGGTGAGAGCCCACTTCCTGGTCCACAGATGGCCATCTACTCACTGTGTCCTCGTCTGGTGGAGCTCTCTGGGGTCTCTTTCACAAGGGCACTAATCCCATCCATGGGGGCTCAGCTTTCATGACCTCATCACCTCCCAAAGGCCCCTCCTCCCAATACCATCACATTGGGGATCCTCGTACCATCACATTGGGGATTAGGTGTCGACATATGAATTTTGGGGAGACACAAACGTTAATTTCTCTTTTTTAACTTTTTATTTTATATTGGAGTATAGTTGATTAACAATGTTATGACAGTTTCAGGTGTACAGTAAAATGATTCAGTTATACATATACATGTATCTTTTTCCAATTCTTTTCCCATTTAGGTTGTTACAGGATATTGAGCAGAGTTCCCTGTGCTATACAGTAGGTCCTTGTTGGTTACCGATTTTAAATATAGCAGGGTGTACATGTCAATCCCCAACTCCCTAACTATCCCTTTCCTCCACCCTTCCCCTCAGTAACCATAAGTTCATTCTCTAAGTCTGTGAGTCTGTTTCTGACAAATGTTACTTTCTTATTATTCATGGTAGTTATGTGCTATAAAGTCACCATGGCCACCGAATTAGTGAGTACTAAATCACCGTCCCCAAGAGGAATACAGGGTTAGGTTCCTTCGAGCCTCTGGTCACAACATTTTCATCAACCAATCGGTATACAACCTTGTTTTGTGTGTTTCTGTTTAAAGACACCTTATCAAATATATGTCGTTGGTTCATCCACACTGAACTCACAGCCAACAGCACCATCGCTCACGCTGCAGGAAGCTTGTCTAACACACGTATTTTCTCCATAAGGCCCAGCACAGCCTTCCCGTGCTTAGAAACACTACAGGCACGCCTGCCCTGCATTTCAAGGCCACTGGAAACAGCAAAATTACCAATAAAAAAAGCACAAAAATGCGAAAAATATGGCACTAAAGAGACTGTGAAAAGAACACTTGTTTCTGGTCTGGGAACTGAAACAAGACAGCAGAGCACCAATTTCTCCAACCTCAGCTAGGATCGTGCATTTCTGGCAACTCAAGACTTTTTGAGTCTCTGCAGTGCACTGTGCGAATGACCGGGCAAGCGCCCCACGTATTGCTCTGGATGTTACAAATACATTTTAGTGAGCAGGCAAATTCACAAACACGGAACCGCTCATAATGAGGGTCAACTATATCCATTTCTGGAAAACCTCACGTTCTGCAAAAGCAGGGCATCAACATGAGAGGCCTGGGGGAAACAGGGTTGAGGCATACCACTCAAAACCAAATCACTGTAGTCACACCAGTAACCGGTTCTCCTGGGAGATAAAGCGGACCACTGAGACAGACAACCTCTGCGGTTGTCACTGCGGATATTCAAGATGTACAGCAACAGCAGAGTGAAAATGCTAAGACTTAACTCACTGGTGGGAGGCAAGGTGACCCACAGAGGGAGTGGTCCTCTGCACCGGGGGCGGGGGGGATGCCATGGGGATAACAAGGAGGCAGGACAACCTGCCACGTGAGCCATGCTATGGTCTGAACGTGTGTGTCCCCCCACCCAAATTCATACATTGAAATCCTAACCCCCAAAGGATGGTATTAGAAGGTGGGGTCTTTGGGAGGTGATTGGGTCATAAGGGCAGTACCTTCAAGAATGGGACTAGTGCCCTTATAAAAGAGGCCCCAGGGAGCTCCCTTGCCCCTTCCACCATGTAAGGACACAACAGGAAATCTGTGACTGGAAAAAGAACCATCACCTGACCACGCTGGCACCCTGATCTCAGACTGCCAGCCTCCAGAGCTGTGAGGAATAAATGTCTGTTGTTTATAAGCCAACCAGTCTGTGGTATTTTGTTATAGCAGCCCGAACAGACTAAGACAAACCAAGAGCCATGCCAGGCTGGCAGCACACTGCCCCGGGCAAGCAGCCCTGAGTGCAGGCCCTCACTTCTAATTTTCCTTAAAATACAGTCAAAAGGGTGCCTGCTGCCAGGGCAGTAGCAAAGTGGAGGATTTCTTCCTTTACTGCCTAAGATAACAATTCCACTCACATTATTCTGCCTCCCCTTGTCTGGAAAACAATCTCAAATAAACCAAGACATCTTCCATGTTGCACCACCATCAGAACCTGATTTACAGATCACACAGGAAATAATTTGACACGGAGAAAACGCTTTGCAGCAGGATCAATGCTCACCACCAGTTAGCAAGAAAAATAATACACTCTTACAAAGACAAGAGGTTGGAGTAAGCACTAAATCAAAATTTCTTTGGCAAAGAGCATGGAAATTTGAATTATAGTACGGGAACCACAAAAGTGCCGGAATAAGATGGTTAAAGAAGTGAAGGGTAGTTATTAAAATATTTGAGCATAGGCTTCTCTCAATGGCTTTATGTATTTTTATATCTGGAGGACTCAACCACGACCTGACAAAACTGCATTTTGATCAAATTGAAAAGTCGCTACAGGCAAAGGGGAGTAATCACCTTACAAGCAATAAAATGGCGATAGTTATTGACTTATTGACCGTCTGTGCAACTTTGCTACTTTAAAACTTTAAAAGTTTGAAGTCTGAGCCATGCCAAGCTGAAAACTATACCCACTGATGAATGCCCAGGGAAGAATCATATTGCAGAAGTCAGTAGCAACCAATAATAAAAGGGAAGGAATAAAATTAGAAAGCAAAGATTTCATTTTCATTTCTAGAAAAACAAGATGGTAACAGCCTTGTATTATATGCGGTAAAGAAAATCTCCGATGGGAAAAAGACGATGGCAGGCTACTGACCCACAGTGGGTAGCCCGCGTAAGAAAATCCAAGCCAGCAGATCGAAGAATTGCAGAGACTTGGACATTCTATTAAAAAGAAGTTCATGTTACCTGAAATTTAACCAAATCTCTAGTCAAGCAACAACTCCAGGCAATAATGATTGAAACAAAAAGTCACTCTGGAGAACAAATGTATCTTTAAACTTTGATGGAGCATGTCATGGTCCTGACAATCAGACAGCATAATTGGTAAAGGAAAACAAACATGATCTACTCCGTAGATCTAATTGGAGGCTTTCCTTGGGGGCCCAGAAGGAGGTGGTGACTTCGCTTCTGAAGCTCGGATTAAGACAGACAGAAAGAGGGCATCCAGGTCAGAAATAATGGAAAGAGGGAATTCCCTGGTGGTCCAGTGGTTAGGACTCTGCACTTTCACTGCTGAGGGCAGGGGTTCGAACCCTGGTCAAGGAGGTAGGATCCCGCAAGCTGTGTGGCGTGGCCAAAAAATTTAAGAAAAGAAAAGAAAAATGGAAAGAATTATATCTGGGATCCATTGGGAGATATAGATGGATAAGAAATGAGAATCCAGCCAAACACAGGAACAAAAAGGAATGAACTCCAAGGACTTGATGAGAAACAAACTTAACCTGTGTTAAGTTCAATATGGCACCCAAAGGGATGCAAATACTGCTGACCCTTGAACAACACAGGTTTGAACTGGGTGGGTCCACTTATACGTGGATTTTTTTCAATAAATATCATACCTGTATTTTTGTTTTACAGATCTTTACCTACAGGAGGGGAAAAGTTTGTGTTCGATTAGAGAGCCCAATATGTGGAATCACAAGAACTAGGGTTTGAGTCCTGATTCTATCCGGACTGTTTCAGCTTCCTGCCCTTGGGTGAGTCATTTATCAATTCCTTTGTTTTTGAGGCAGTGAGAGCAGGATGTGGATTTTTGACTGCGCTGGGGGTCAGTGTCGCTAACTCCCACGTTGTTCAAGGGTCAACTGTAGTCATCTGCACCTTAGAGGGGAGCCCCTGCTCCTCTCAGCTGGTTTTATTTCTTCCCTCCAATAAGAGCACTTCTGCTGGCAGATGACACCTCTGCTTATGACTTCAGGAAGGACAGCATCCTAGATCATGCATCTGAGATTCCTACTTGGTCTGGATCGTCGAGGTCAGAGCACAGCAAACTGCAGCTTGTGGGCCAAATCCAGCCTGCTGCCTGGCTTTGTAAACAAGTTCTAGTGGAACACAGGCATGCCCGCTCATCTACGTATTGTCTACGGCTGCTTTCACATCACAACGGCACAGGTAAGTAGTTATGACAAAGGCCAAATGGCCCCAAAAGCCTCAAATGTTTACTATTTGGCCATTTACAGAAAACGTTTGCTGACTCCCGATCTACACAGGGGACTGAACACAGAAACAGCTCAGATTCTCTACCTGTCCCTGCATCTACAGCATTTTCAGTGGGACCTGGCGGCTCCTCTTCATTAAGAGGTAGAGTCTATTTCTCCAGCTCTTGAATCAGGGCTGGCCTTGGGACATGCAGTGGAAGTGACAGCATGCATGTACTGAGTCTAGACCCCAAAGGCGACGCGGCCTCTGCTTTCTTCCTTGGCCTTCTGCCATGAGCAGAAGCCTAGGCTAGATGCTGGAAGATGAGCGACCACATGGAGTCAGGGTGGGTCACCTCAACTGAGGCCACCCTAGATCATCCAGGCTCGCCAAGCACAGATTCATGAGTGAGCCCAGCCAAGAGCAGCTGGGTCTGACCCAATCAAACAGCCCGGCTGACCTGCAGACCGTGAGAAAAATGAATGGTTATTGTTTTAAGCCACCGGGTTTTTTGGAAAGGGTTGTCATGTAGATGTAGCAGCATCATAACAATGTCTAACAGGTATGATTTACGAGGGCTCCGAGGGAGAGGAGAAATGAAGATGGCTAAGTTAGCTGCAAGGGAGGAGGACTGGGGCAGCAACAGACGACACAACTGGCAACAGAGACAGGATGGAATCGAACTTCACGCTGGAGGTGTCCATCCTGAAAAAAGAGCATCTCTCTTACACAACCATATTTACCTACAAAGGGACTTTGGAAGACACAGGGACACCTAGGTCTTTTACCCAATCCTTAAAGGCAAGAAAGGATCTATAGAGTATGAGGGTAGCTGTGGGCTTTTCATATTCAACAAGCTATCCTAGCTTGTTGAATGTTTTTAATCACAAAAGGGTGTTCAATTTTGTCAAATGTTTTTTCTGCATCTATTGAGATGATTATGTGATTTTTATTCTTCATTCTGTTAATGTAGTGTATCACATGGGTTGATTTTCAGATGTTGAACCATCATGGCACCTAGTGATAAATCCCATTTGGTCATGGTGTATGATCCTTTTAGTATGCTGCTGAATTCAGTTTGTAGTATTTTGTTGCGGATTTTTGCATCTATACTCATCAGGGATACCGGTCTCCAATTTTCTTTTCTTGTAGTGTCTTTTTCTGGCTTTGGTATCAAGGTAATGCTGGCCTCATAAAAGAGTTTGGAAGTGTTCCCTCTTCTTCAATTTCTTTTGGAAGAGTTTGAAAAGAAACTGAATTAATTCTTCTTTAAAAATTTGGTAGAATTCACCAATGAAACCATCTGGTCCTGGGCTTTTCTATGTTGGGAGGTTTTTTGTTTTTTTTTTTAAATTTTATTTATTTATTTATTTATGGCTGTGTTGGGTCTTAGTTCCTGTGCAAGGGCTTTCTCCAGTTGCAGCAAGCAGGGGCCACTCTTCACCGCGGTGCGTGGGCCTCTCACTATCGCGGCCTCTCTTGTTGCGGAGCACAGGCTCCAGACGCGCAGGCTCAATAATTGTGGCTCACGGGCCTAGCTGCTCCGCGGCATGTGGGATCTTCCCAGACCAGGGCTCGAACCCATGTCCCCTGCATTGGCAGGAAGACTCTCAACCACTGCGCCACCAGGGAAGCCCTGTTGGGAGGTTTTTGATCACAAAGTCCACCTCTTCACTAGTTAAAGGTCTGTTCACATTTTCTATTTTTCATTATTCAGTCTTGGCAGTTTGTATATTTCTAGCCATTTATCATTTTTTTCTAGATTATCCAGTTTCCTGGTGTATAATTGCTTATAGTAGTCTCTTATAATCCTTTTTATTTTTGTGGCATCAGTTGCAATGTCTCCTCCTTCATTGCTGATTTTATTTATCTTAGTCTTCTCCCTTTTTTTCTTAGTCTAGCTAAAGCTTTGTCAATTTTGTTGACCTTTAACAAAAAGATGGTGCTATTTAACAAAAAATTGATGTTAACACCAACTCTTAGTCTCGTTGATTTTTCAACTGCTTTTCTATTATGTATTTCATTTATTTCCCCTAATCACTATTATGTCCTTCCTTCTGCTAACTATGGGCTTAGTTTGTTCTTTTTTTGGTCATTGAGGTGTAAAGTCAGGTTGTTTATTTAGAATCTTCTTTTTAAATGTAGGTGTTTATCACTATAAACTTCCCTCTTAATACTGCTTTTGCTGCATCTCATAAGTTTTGGTATGTTGTGTTTTTGTTTTCATTCGTCTCAAGATATTTTCTAATTTTCCTTTTGATTTCTTCTATGACCCACTGGTTGTTTAAGAGTTCATTGTTTCATTTCCATATGTTTGTGAACTTTCCTATTTTCCTTCTGCTGATTTATAGTTTCATTCCATTGTGATCAGAGAGCATACCTGGTATAATTTCAATCTTCTTAAATTTGTTGAGACTTATTCTGTGACATAACATGCGATCTATTCTGGAGAATGTTGTGTGTGCTTGAGAAGAATGTGTATTCTGCTACTGTTGGGTGGAACATTCGACAAATGTCTGTTAGGTCCACTTGGTCTATACCATTGTTCAAGGCCTCTGTTTCTTCTGGCCATCTTGCTCTCTTTTGGTTGTCATTTGCATGGAATATCTTTTTCTATCCTTTCACTTTCAGCTTCTATTTGTCCTTAAGTCTAAAGTGACTCTCTTACAGCCTGCATAGAGTTGGATCTCAGTTTTTTTTAATCCATTCAGCCATTTGAAGTCTTTTGATTAGGGAGTTTAATCCATTTACATTTAAAATAATTATTAATATGGAAGATCTTACTACTGTCATTTTGTTCGTTGTTTTCTGCCTGTCTTGTAGCTCTTTTGTCCCTCTTTTCCTTTCTTGCTGTCTGCCTTTGTGTTTCATTTGATTTTTTTCTTTGGTAGGAACATGCTTTGATTCCTTTTCATTTTCTTTTGTGTATCTTCTATAAGTATTTTCTTGTGGTTACCATGGGGCTTACATAAAACATAGTGATAAAAATTTAAGTTGATAACAACTTACTTCAATCACATACAGAAACTCTACACTTTTACCTCTCCCCCCATACACATTTTATATTATTGATGTCATGAGTTACATATTTTTATATTGTGCATCTGTTAATATATTTTATAGGTATAGTTCTTTTTTATACTTTCTTTTTTTAACTTCTATACCAGAATTCAGTGATTTACACACCTCCACTGCAGCATTACAGTATTCTGCATTTGTCCATATGATTACCAGCGAGCTTTAGACTTTCAAACGTTTTTGTGTTGCTGTTTAGCATCCTTTCATTCCACCTCAAAGGACTCCCTTTAGCATTTCCTATAAGGCAAGTCTAGTGGTGATGAACTCCCTCAGCTTTTGTTTATCTGGGAGTCTTTATCTATCCTTGATTTTGTTAAGGACAGTTTTGCCAGATATAGTATTCCTGGTTAGCTGGGGTTTCTTTTTTTTCTTTTTTCCAGCACTTTGAATATATCATCCCACTCCCTTATGGCCTGCAAACGTTCTGCTGAGAAATCCACTGACAGTCTTATGGGGGAGCCTTTGTACGAGATGAGTGGATTTCTCTTGTTGCTTTCACAGTTCTATCTTTGACTCTTGACAGTCTGATTACAATGTGACTCAGTATGGACTTCTTTGGTTCATCTTTTATAGAATCTGTTCGGTTTCTTGAATCTGGATGCCCATTTTCCTTCCCAGATTTGGTAAGTTTCTGTCACTATTTCTTTAAATAAGCTTTCTGCCCTTTTCTTTCTCTTCTTCTTCTGAGACTCCCATATGCATGTACTTGTTCACCTGATGGAGTCCCATAAGTCCCTTAGGCTTCCTTCATTCTTTTTTTTTTTTTGTCCTCTGACTGGATAATTTCCAATTACCTGCTTTTGAGGTCACTGATTCTTTCTTCTGTTTGATCAAGTCTGTTGTTGAACACCTCTAGTGAGGTTTTCTGTTCTGCTATTATATTCTTCAGCTCCAAAATTTGTTTCTTTTTTATATTTTCTATCTCTTTGTTAAAATACTCGTTTTATTCATGGATTGTTTTCCTGAGCTTGTTGAGCATCTTTATGGCAGTTTACTTTGAATTCTGTATCAGGTAAATCATATACCTGTGATTCTTTGGGATTGGTTTCTGGATATTTGTTTCTTTGGTTGAGTCATGTTTTGTCTATTTCTTTCAACTTTTGTATTGGTATCTACACATGTGAAAAAACAGCCACCTCTCCCAGTCTTTACAAACTAGTTTTGTACAGGGAAGGACCTTCACGAATCAGCCCAACTAGAGAATCTGGAGGCCTCTCAAACCTTTTCTGCTGATGCAGACTTGTGCATGTAAAGTCCTAATTAAAGGAATTTGCCAGTTTATTTGTTTATTTGTTCACGAGATCATAATCTCTTGCTCCCTCTGTGCCTGTCCTTGGCGCTGCCAGTTCTCTGGTTCTATAGCAGCAAGCCACCTCACTCTCCTGGGTTCTCAGTGGCAACCAGGAAGCTCCTTGTCAGTACCTCACATCAGACCAAAGGGAAATCAGCTCCTCAGGCAGCCCTGCAAAAATCCAGAGAGCTGGATACAAACTCCACTTCTCTTCCTGTCTCTTGCTCCAAGTGAGGAATGAAGTTAAACAGAAACCAGTCCCTCAGGCTGCCCTCAGAAAAGCCAGGACACTGGAGGCACTCTTCACTCCTCTCCCTCATGACTGAGAAGTCTCAAGTTGAGGGTCTTCTCCCAATCACGCAAATCCATGCCAGCTGCCGCAAGCCACCCACCACCTGCATTGTTCTCAGCTACCCTCAGGCCTCCAACCCATGCTGGTTCCATCAGTGCTGTAAGTGGGGAGGAAGGCGAGCCCTGAGGTAGGGCTCTGAAAGGTTGAGATGTTGGAGACACGTTCTACTCTCTCTTTCCCCAGGAGGAGAAATTGCAGGCAGTCTCTCTCAGTGCTGAGCTGTGCCATCTTGGAGGAGGGGCCGACACAGGTAAAGTGAAGTCACTCCTCTTACCTGTTTCAAAGCAACTGTTTTTGGCTTTGTGCTCTCCTGGGGTTCTGCAACTTCCTGACTGGAATCTGGAATTCTCATAAAGGTCTCTACATCATTGCTATTGGTGTTTCTGTGAGGGAACAATGGCCGCGGCCTTCTATCTTACCATTTTGCTGATGTCACTCTGCCCCAAAGCATTATCAAAACTCCTAATTACACTGTGGCTGGAACATCTTCCCACTCCACCATGACCCTCTGCAGTGACGAACAATGACTTACTTATATTTGCACTCCCATCACTGTGTCTGGCATGTGGTCAATGCTCACTAAAGTGTTTTGAGTTCATTTAAGTGTGTGGTTATCTCTGAACCACTGGGGTAACAAAGGCAAGGCCCCATTACAGAATTTTTGTAGGTTCCATCTACGCACCTACCAAAAATGTCTAAGTCACAATTTTATCATAAATAGGATAAATAGACTCAAAAATAAATATGTGAGCAGATGAGACAGCCTAGAAAAAAAAAGAGTACAAAGGGAATTAGCTTGTCAGTTTGACTCCTGCACAGTCTCATGAGTCCAGACCAGTCTCCTCTGCATTGACATCCTCAGGATGATTTGGGGGACATCTAACCCTCAGACAAGGATGGCAAGAGCCACCAAGAACATCCCCAAGAAGTCCCTGGTTCTGTGCCATGGCTTCGAGGAGCACTTCAGGTACAGAGAACTGAGAGCACCTTTCCTGAAAATTCTAGTCCACGCCTCATTTTGAGTTAATAAATCAGCATTCAAGTTAACGACAAAGTTTCTTTTAACAGTTTTTGGTTTGTTCATCCTCTTAAATCTGATTGGTTCTGCTTCCCGGGAAAAACCAGACTTCTGTGCTAAGGTCCAGGCCATGTGCAGGAGTAATGGTCCCAACTTATGTCTGCCATGGGGTTCTACCCAAGCCTTAAACTCTCTGTGCCTCAATTTCCTCATCTGTAAAATCGGTACAGTAATAGTTCATATCCCTCCTGGGCTCATCAGGCATCTTTTCCGACCACAATGCTATGAGATTAGAAATCAATTACAGGAAAAAAACTGTAAAAAACACAAACACCTGGAGGCTAAACACTATACTACTAAATAACCAAGAGATCACTGAAGAAATCAAAGAAAAAATTAAAAAATACACAGAAACAAATGACAACAAAAACACAACAACTCAAAACCTAAGGGACGCAGCAAAAGCAGTTCTAAGAGGGAAGTTTATAGCAATTCAATCTCACTTCAAGAAACAAGAAAAATCTCAAATAAACAATCTAACCTTAAACCTAAAGCAACTAGAGAAAGAAGAACAAAAAAAACCCCCCAAAGTTAGTGGAAGGAAAGAAATCATAAAGATCAGAGAAGAAATAAATGAAATAGAAAAGAAGAACACAATAGCAAAGATCAATAAAACTAAAAGTTGGTTCTTTGAGAAGATAAACAAAATTGATAAACCTTTAGCCAGACTCTAAGAAAAAAAGAGAGAGGATTTAAATCAATAAAATCATAAATGAAAAAGGAGAAATTACAACTGACACCGCAGAAATACAAAGGATCATAAGAGACTACTACAGGCAACTATATACCAATAAAATGGACAACCTGGAAGAAATGGATAAATTCTTAGAAAGATATAACTTTCCAACACTGAACTAGGAAGAATTAGAAAATACAAACAGACCAATCACAAGTAATGAAATTGAAACTGTAATTAAAAATCTTCCAGCAAATAAAAGTCCAGGACCAGATGGCTTCACAGGTGAATTCTATCAAACATTTACAGAATAGCCAACACCTATCCTTCTCAAACTCCCCCAAAAAGTTGCAGAGGGAGGAACACTCCCAAACTTGTTCTATGAGGCCACCATCACCCTGACACCAAGACCAAAGATATCACAAAAAAAGAAAATTACAGACCAATATCATTGATGACCATAGACGCAAAAAACATCAACAAAATTCTAGCAAACAGAATCCAACAACACATTAAAAGGATCATACACCATGATCAAGTGGGATTTATCCCAGGGATGCAAGGATTCTTCAATAGATGCAAATCAATCAATGTGATACACCATATTAACAAACTGAAGAAGAAAAACCATATGATCATCTCAATAGATGCAGAAAAAGCTTTTGACAAAATTCAACACCCATTTATGATAAAAACTCTCCAGAAAGTGGGCATAGAGGGAACCTACCTCAACATAATAAAGGCCATATATGACAAACCCACAGCAAACATCATTCTCAATGGTGAAAAACTGAAAGCATTTCCTCTAAGATCAGGAACGAGACAAGGATGTCCACTCTCACCACTATTATTCAACATAGTTTTGGAAGGCCTAGCCACGGCAATCAGAGAAGAAAAAGAAATAAAAGGAATATAAATTGGAAAAGAAGAAGTAAAACTGTCACTGTTTGCTGATGACATGATAGTATACATAGAGAATCCTAAAAATGCCACCAGAAAACTACTAGAGCTAATCAATGAATTTGGTAAAGTTGCAGGATACAAAATTAATGCACAGAAATCTCTTGCATTCCTATACACTAAGGATGAAAAATCTGAAAGAGAAATTAAGGAAACACTCCCATTTACCACTGCAACAAAAAGAATAAAATACCTAGGAATAAACCTACCTAGGGAGACAAAAGACCTGTATGCAAAAAACTATAAGACACTGATGAAAGAAATTAAAGATGATACCAACAGATGGAGAGATATACCATGTTCTTGGATTAGAAGAATCAATACTGTGAAAATGAGTATACTACCCAAAGCAATCTACAGATTCAATGCAATTCCTATCAAATTACCAATGGCATTTTTTACGGAGCTAGAACAAATCATCTTAAAATTTGTATGGAGACACAAAAGACCCCGAATAGCCAAAGCAGTCTTGAGGCAAAAAAATGGAGCTGGAGGAATCAGACTCCCTGACTTCAGACTATACTACAAAGCTACAGTAATCAAGACAATATGGTACTGGCACAAAAACAGAAACATAGATCAATGGAACAAGATAGAAAGCCCAGAGATTAAACCACGCACCTATGGTCAACTAATCTATGACAAAGGAGGCAAAGATATACAATGGAGAAAAGACAGTCTCTTCAATAAGTGGTGCTGGGAAAACTGGACAGCTACATGTAAAAGAATGAAATTAGAATACTCCCTAACACCATACACAAAAATAAACTCAAAATGGATTAGAGACCTAAATATAAGACTGGACACTATAAAACTCTTAGAGGAAAACATAGGAAGAACACTCTTTGACATAAATCACAGCAAGATCTTTTTTGATCCACCTCCTAGAGTAATGGAAATAAAAAGAAAAATAAACAAGTGGGACCTAATGAAACTTCAAAGCTTTTGCACAGCAAAGGAAACCATAAACAAGACGAAAAGACAACCCTCAGAATGGGAGAAAATATTTGCAAACGAATCAACGGACAAAGGATTAATCTCCAAAATATATAAACAGCTCATTCAGCTCAATATCAAAGAAACAAACACCCCAATCCAAAAATGGGCAGAAGACCTAAATAGACATTTCTCCAAAGAAGACATACAGACGGCCACGAAGCGCATGAAAAGATGCTCAACATCACTAATTATTAGAGAAATGCAAATCAAAACTACAATGAGGTATCACCTCACTCCTGTTAGAATGGGCATCATCAGAAAATCTACAAACAAATGCTGGAGAGGGTGTGGAGAAAAGGGAACCCTCTTGCACTGTTGGTGGGAATGTAAATTGATACAGCCACTATGGAGAACAATATGAAGGTTCCTTAAAAAACTAAAAATAGAATTACCATATGACCCAGCAATCCCACTACTGGGCATATACCCAGAGAAAACCGTAATTCAAAAAGACACACGCACCCGAATGTTCATTGCAGCACTATTTACAATAGCCAGGTCATGGAAGCAACCTAAATGCCCATCAACAGACGAATGGATAAAGAAGTTGTGGTACATATATACAATGGAATATTACTCAGCCATAAAAAGGAACGAAATTGAGTCATTTGTTGAGACGTGGATGGATCTAGAGACTGTCATACAGAGTGAAGTAAGTCAGAAAGAGAAAAACAAATATCATATATTAATGCATGTATGTGGAACCTAGAAAAATGGTACAGATGAGCCAGTTTGCAGGGCAGAAGTTGAGACACAGATGTAGAGAATGGACATATGGACACCAAGGGGGGAAAACTGCGGTGGGGTGGGGATGGTGGTGTGCTGAATTGGGCGATTGGGATTGACATGTATACACTGATGTGTATAAAATTGATGCCTAATAAGAACCTGCAGTATAAAAAAACAAACAACTAATACTAAACTTTCATTGGGTTATTTGTATGGAAATATGTTAATATAAATGTTTCAGACATTACATGAAATTTCTAAAAATCTTATAATTGTATTTGTATGGAAATATGTATGGAAATATGTTAATATAAATGTTTCAGACATTACATGAAATTTCTAAAAATCTTATATGTTCTGGTATAATGTTATAAGTAATAATCCTAGTTATTACTTTAAAATGTATATCTCAGAAATAACTAATATTCTTGTCAACTGCATTATTATGAACTTTCATCAAATCTTTAACCGTGGTCATTTTTAAGTCTTTTGTCATTTACAGACAGTTCTGGGTGTACTCTGATGATTTTGCAAATATGTTCCTATAAAAGGATTTCATCTTCAAGAAATTCATGGAAAAGACTCTGACAAGTACAGGTTTCTGGTAACTGACTGTACTGCTGAACTGAATGAATAAGCATTTTCAGAACTCTAATGAAAAACTGATGAACTCATAAAAGTGCTAACAAAAGATGAAAAAAAAAATTAATTACATGGGACTGAGTGAACTGATGAGGATGAGTATAATTTTTGTGACTTTCTGTCTGAATTAAAAAAAAAAAAAATCCCACAAGGACTCAGAGGCAAAGAATATAGAAATCAATTTTCACTGCAAAGTAAAGGAGCTGTTACAGTGGAGGATTACTGGACTGAATGTCAATATTATGACACAGTATGAGTGTTTCATGTTTGGTAATTGCAATCACTGTTGCTTTTGTTGTGGTCATCCATGTACAATGCTTGGTGTCAGTCTATTTATCTCTTGTAAAAATAAAATACAGTGTGTGTGTGTGGAAAAAAAAAAAAAAAAGACAGTATGGAACTGGCACAAACACAGAAATATAGATCAATGGTACAGGATAGAAAGCCCAGAGATAAACCTATGCACCTCTGGTCAAAAAATCTATGACAAAGGAGGCAAGAATATACAATGGAGAAAAGGCAGTCTCTTCAATAAGTGGTGCTGGGAAAACTGGACAGCTACATGTAAAAGAATGAAATTAGAACACTCCCTAACACCATACACAAAAATAAACTCAAAATGGATTAAAGACCTAAATGTAAGACCAGGCACTATAAAACTCTTAGAGGAAAACATAGGAAAAACACTCTTTGACATAAATCACAGCAAGATCTTTTTTGACCCACCTTGTAGAATAATGAAAATAAAAACAAAAATAAACAAATGGGACCTAATGAAACTTAAAAGCTTTTGCACAGCAAAGGAAACCAGAAACAAGACAAAAAGACAACCCTCAGAATGGCAGAAAATATTTGCAAATGAAGCAACCGACAACGGATTAATCTCCAAAATATACAAACAGCTCATGCAGCTCAATAACAAACAAACAAACAATCCAATCCAAAAATGGGCAGAAGACCTAAGTAGACATTTCACCAAAGAAGACATACAGATGGCCAAGAGGTACTTGAAAAGCTGCTCAACATCACTAATTATTAGAGAAATGCAAATCAAAACTACAATGAGGTATCACCTCACACCAGTCAGAATGCCATCATCAAAAAACCTACAAACGGGGGCTTCCCTGGTGGCACAGTGGTTGAGAATCCGCCTGCCAATGCAGGGGACACGGGTTCGAGCCCTGGTCTGGGAAGATCCCACATGCCGCGGAGCAACTGGGCCCGTGAGCCACAACTACTGAGCCTGAGTGTCTGGAGCCTCTGCTCTGCAACAAGAGAGGCCGCGATAGTGAGAGGCCCGCGCACCGCGATGAAGAGTGGCCCCCACTCGCCGCAACTGGAGAAAGCCCTCACACAGAAACGAAGACCCAACACAGCCAAAAATAAAAATAATAAATAAATAATAAATTAAAAAAAAATTAAAAAAAAAAAACCAAAAAACCTACAAACGGGCTTCCCTGGTGGCGCAGTGGTTGAGAATCTGCCTGCCAATGCAGGGGACACGGGTTCGAGCCGTGGTCTGGGAAGATCCCACATACCGCGGAGCAACTAGGCCCGTGAGCCACAATTACTGAGCCTGCGCGTCTGGAGCCTGTGCTCCGCAACAGGAGAGGCCACAATAATGAGAGGCCTGCGCACCGTGATGAAGAGTGGCCCCCACTTGCCGCAACTAGAGAAAGCCCTCGCACAGAAACGAAGACCCAACACAGCCATAAATAAATAAATAAATAAATAAACCCAAAGTTTAAAAAAAAAATGGTAAAAGCTTTCTTATAAAAAAAAAAAACCTACAAACAATAAATGCTGGAGAGGGTGTGGAGAAAAGGGAACCCTCTTGCACTGGTGGTGGGAATGTAAATGATACAGCCACTATGAAGAACACTATGGAGGTTCCTTAAAAAACCAAAAATAGAACCACCATATGACCCAGCAACCCCACTACTGGGCATATACCTAGAGAAAACCATAATTCAAAAAGAGACATGCACCCCAATGTTTATTGCAGCACTATTTACAATAGCCAGGACATGGAAGCAACCTAAGTGTCCATCAACAGATGAATGGATAAAGAAGATGTGGCACATATATACAATGGAATATTATTCAGCCATAAAAAGAAACGAGACTGAGTTATTTGTAGTGAGGTGGATGGACCTAGAGTCTGTCATACAGAGTGAAGTAAGTCAGAAAGAGAAAAACAACTATCGTACGCTAACACATATATATGGAATCTAAAAAAAAAAAAAAGGTTCTGATGAACATAGGGGCAGGACAGGAATAAAGACGCAGATGTAGAGAATGGACTTGAGGACACAGGGAGGGGGAAGGGTAAGCTGGGACAAAGTGAGAGAGTGGCATGGATATATATTCACTACCAAACGTAAAATAAGATAGCTACTGGGAAGCAGCCGCATAGCACAGGGAGATCAGCTCGGTGCTTTGTGACCACCTAGACGGGTGGGATAGGGAGGGTGGGAGGGAGACGCAAGAGGGAGGAGATATGGGGATATATGTATACGTATAGGTGATTCACTTTGTTATACAGCAGAAACATACCATTGTAAAGCAATTATACTCCAATAAAGATGTTAAAAAAACAACAACAGATGAGTGGATAAAGAAGATGTGGCAAATATATACAATGGAATATTACTCAGTCATAACAAAGAAGGAAACCGGGTCATTTGTAGAGATGTGGATGGACCTAGAGCCTGTCGTACAGAGTGAAGTAAGTCAGAAAGAGAAAAACAAATATCGTATATTAATGCATACATGTGGAATCTAGAAAAATGGTACAGATGAACCTATTTGCAGGGCAGGAATAGAGACGCAGACATAGAGAATGGACATGTGGACACGGGGGGTGGAAGGGGAGGGTGGGACGAATTGGAAGATTAGGATTGACATAAATACACTACCACGTGTAAAATAGATAGCTAGTGGGAACATGCTGTGTAGCGCAGGGAGCTCAGCTCAGTGCTCTGTGATGACCTAGATGGGCGAGACAGGGGGGCGGGGAGGTCCAAGAGGGAGGGGGTATACGTATACGTATAGCTGATTCACTTTGTTGTACAGCAGAAACTAACACAACATTGTAAAGCAACTATACTCCAATAAAAAATAATAATAATAAAGTTAAAAAAAAAAACCCTTAAGTGTTTCATGAAAACACATTTTCCTTACCACCCTGCATGTTCCCTCATTCCCAAAGTTTATCTAATCAGTCCTTTGATGTCTGTAGCTCACAGAAGGGACCTGATGGATTCCAGTTCTGCTCAGGGAGATTAAGCAAGTCAAACTGAACTTTTGGGGGACCTGCTACGATTTCTGTTTACCAAGAACTCGTGAGGCCATTAAAACATGAATCTACGCCTGGCATTTTAAATATCTTCTCCTGAAAACTCCTCAAAGTGTTTACATTTATTAGAGACTATTTTCTTTCAAACGAAATACATCTACTCAAAGTGAAAGGACCACTAACCTGAGAAATTTGCGTGAATCCCATTTGGCTGTGTGACCTCCGCTGACCCCCGCTGACCCTCACCGCCCTCCTCTCAAAAACTACAGTCCTGGGCTGGACTGTTTCTCAGGTGCTTTCCACCCAGAGCAGATGACACAGAGACTGAAACTTAGTACCAGCCCCTTCCACACGCTCGGGGACAAGCAAACAATCTTTAATTCATCAAAACTTTCTGTCCCTGCACAGATATTGGTTAAGCCTCGGGAACTTTCCAGAAATTTCAGAGCTGTCTTCACTGCCAGCCGTTTCTATCAGTCATTACAGAGCAGAAAATCATGTGAAAAAACAACATACTCTTCACTGCTGGCAAAACTGAGATCATCTGAGTGGTAATCTCACATCCTCAAAAGCTATAGTGATATCTGTGAGCATTATTGCCCTTAACAGCTAGAAATGCGAACCCAAAAGTGTAACTCAGAAAAGATTATTAAAAACATAGAAAAAGCAAGCCCCAGGTAAGCAGGGGGATCTTGTAACCAGCAAGAAGCCAAGAGTCCACGCTCCTCTCCTTGGTGGAAACACATGTGCACCAGTAGCTACTAGGAAGATGCTTGTTCCCTCCAATCCAGCCAGAGGGAAACAGAGACCAGGGAAGTCGGGGCTGGCCTGGGCATAACCACAGGGCAAGTCCAGGAAGTGAGTTATCTACAGTCTTCCAACTTGCCCTGCTTTTCGTGCAACTGCTATTTTAGTAAACAGAAGTAGCAAATCTAACGTCCTCATTTTACCTACATTTTGGAAACTGCTCTGCGTTACTCATCCGGCCTGGATCTGGGGGCAGGTCTGGATTAGCTGGTGGAAAAGTCAGGCCTTCCCCCTGTCAACCTTCAAGTCACCTGTGCTTGGACGGGCAGCACGAAAGAGCGGGCGAGGTGGCTGTCATCTTGGGACCTTTTCCTTCTGGCTCACAGAGGTGCACTATCTAATTCCAGAACATTTTCATCCTCTAAAAGTAACCCCATGCCCACAGCAGTCCCTCTCCTGGCCCAGGCCCTCGTAACCACTCATCTACTTTCCTTCTCTACAGATTTGCCTCTTCTGGACACGTCACAGAAATGGAATCATATCACATGCGGCCTTTTGTGTCTGGCTTCTTTCTCTTATTATAATGTTTTCAAGGTTTGTCCATGTTGGAGCATCAGTGCTTCACTCCTTTTTTTTTTTTTTTTTAATAAATTTATTTATTTATTTATTTTTGCTGTGTTGGGTCTTCGTTTCTGTGCGAGGGCTTTCTCTAGTTGCGGCAAGTGGGGGCCACTCTTCATTGCGGTGCGCGGGCCTCTCACTATCGCGGCCTCTCTTGTTGCGGAGCACAGGCTCCAGACGCGCAGGCTCAGTAGTTGTGGCTCACGGGCCCAGTTGCTCCGTGGCATGTGGGATCTTCCCAGACCAGGGCTCGAACCCGTGTCCCCTGCATTGGCAGGCAGATTCTCAACCACTGCGCCACCATGGAAGTCCACTTCACTCCTTTTTATGGCTGAAAAATACTCCGTTGTGTGGATATACCACGTTGTGTTTGTCCGTTCATCAGCTGACGGACATCTGGGCTGTTTCCACTTTGGGGCTATTGTGACTAATGCTGCTATGATCATTCCAGTCTTCACGTAGACATGTATTTTCAGTTCTCTTGGGTAGACACCTAGGAGTAGAATTACTGGGTCATATGGTAAGTCTACGTTTAACCTTTTGAGGAGCTGCCAGACTGAAATCACTTCTCAAGTAAGCTTTTTATTGAAAGAAACATCTATCCATAAAAAGGCAAAAGTCCTAAGTGGACACCTCCACAAATTTTCACAAAGTGAGCTCACGCATATCACCAGCACCCAGATCAAGAACAGAACGTGACCAGCCCCCAGAAGCTCCCTCATGGCCCCTTCCAGGCCCTACCCCACCCAGAAAGGGAATCACTATCCTCACACCACAGATTAATTTTGCCCGTTTTTGAACTTTATATAAATGGGATCTTTCGTTTCCAGCTTCTTCTGTTCTATGTGGTGTTGTAAGATCTAGCCATGGTGTTGAGTGTGTCTAATTATCGTTCGTTCATTCTCTATGCTCTACAACAGTGAACTTTTTCTATTAAGGGCCAGAGAGTAAATATTTGTAGCTCTGTGGGCCACGTGGCCTCTGTCGGGACTACTCAACTCTGCCACTGTCACGTAAAAGAAGCCAGAGACAGTACACAAATTAATGGCTGGGGCTATGTGGCAATGAAACTCGATTTATCGACAATGAAGTCTGAATTTCATATAATCTTCACCTGTCACAAAGTATTATTCTTCCTTCAGTTTCTTTCCATCATTAAAAAATATAAAAAACGTTCTTAGCTCATTTTGGCTCAGGCAGTGAGCTGGATTTGGCCGACGGGATGATGTCCTTTGCCTCTTCCTGTTCTATAGTATTCAATGGTGGAAACAGACCCCCATGAGTTTAGCCCTTCTACTGTGGATGGACATTTGGCTGGTTTCCCACTTGGAGCCATGACACTACTAGCTAATCCCCAGATGACCTGGGCAGATGGAACGGAAAGTCATCACTCAGATTAAAATATTAAAAGTCTCGGAATTCCCCGGCGGTCCAGTGGTTAGGACTCTGCGCTTTCACTGCCGAGGGCCCAGGTTCGATCCCTGGTCGGGGAACTAAGATCTCGCAAGCTGCACAGTGCATCCAAAAAAAAAAAAAATCGAAAGTCTCCAATCAGCAAGGAAGGCTGGTCGCCCCAAGGGTGAGTTCCAGCAGGTTCCTCTGGCAGCGTGGGCGTGGTGGAAACTGCCACCAAAACCCCCTCCTGGCCCCGTGAGCCTTTCCAGCAAGCTGGCCTCGCCGTCCTTCTCCTCCCTGTGCCCTCGCAGTAACTTAACTGCCATTCAGGGCTTGGCAAATGTTTCCTACAAAGGGCCAGATGGGAAATGTTTTCAGCTCAGGGGCCATGCAGTCTCGGTCGCAATTCGTCCAGTCGGCCCTTCGGTCGCTGAAGCACAGAGCAGCCCAGACAGAGCGGAAAGAAGACGTGTGCCTGTGTGCCCTGGCGTGTGACCTACAGAAACAGGCCGCGCTCGGGAGCTGCTGGGCGCTACTTGACACAAGCACTCACGGGGCATCTGCCACCTGCCAGGCCCTTGTCCACGGTGCCAGAGCCACCGGCAGGCCTTCAAGCCTCACCTACCAACACAAGCAGCAGAGCAAGCGTCACCACCCGCTGGGAACGTACACAGATGGAGAGGCACGGCCGTCCTGCACAGGATTCTGGAAGGGAAGGATGGGACCCCGGAAATGCAACCACAGGACCTCCCGGGCGGCGTTTCAACCTGGAAGCTTTGGAGGTATAAAAGGTAGTTCTTAACACACACACATACACATCAAGGTTTCTATGATATCCTACCATCGGAAAAGTTTCTCCAACAAATTAGCTATTCTAATGCTTCAAGACACCAGATGCCCCTGGCTTGTGAATACAAATATGGTCATAGCATCACCTTGACAAAGTGGTCAAGGCCATCAGGGCTAGAGGTCACACATACTCACAAGACACCGTGAAAGGAGTGGGACACAAGGAGGAGAGGATTTGAGAACACTGAGTTCAGAGCCAGGCCTGAGATGACAACTAAAAAAAACAAAATACGGAAAAAAGCTTCATGTCTTACAGATTTTCCAGAAGCTCCAACCACCAATCACAAGTCACTTTTCTTGCAACCTGCATGGATTACAGCAGGCACTAAACTCAGGGCTGATGTCTGCTGGCCGCCAGCTCCTTGGTGCTGGCCGCTCCTCCGAAGGCCACCAGCCTGGGCTCCCTGGGGCTCAGAGGAGTGTCATTGCACCACTGGGCCACCAGAGGGTGCTGTGTGAGCAGCCCTGCTGCCTGGGGCAGCTGAGCCCACCGGGCGGGGCCTGCCTCCTCTCCATCTGCTCCAACCAGTACCCTGCCCTGCCTCACCCGCCATTCTTCCCTCAGCCTCCTTTAGCCCCAACTCCTGCCTCAGGTCACAGGAACTCCTGTCTCCACAGCCCATGGCTTGGGCTCTGTGCCCTGAGCAACTCAAGGGCAATTCCCGCTCCAGACCGTGGCCACTCCTCAGTGGCTTCTCGGCTTCTACACACCCTCTGACTCCAGCGCTTCCCGAAGTCTGCTTGCAATGGGTGGGTCTCACACAGCCTGCGGACCGAAGAGTGGAGACGCATCAGAATCCACACCGTGTGATTCCATCTACGTGGCATCCTATAAATTATACGTTAGGTGGTGACACGGAGGCTTCGTGTTCGATCCACTAAGCCATACAGTTAGGTGTTATGCACTTTGGGGCGTGTTTGCTGTACTTTGCAATTTGAAGAAGTGTTTGAAAATGCGGGCTGCCCATCAGGAAATGCAGCTCCTTAGGCACGATTCTCACTTGTCGCTTTTGCCCAGCGCATCTGTTCCGTCTTCCGGCGATAGTAGCGTCATTTTTCTTTGGAGCACAAGCCCTTCCCCACTCTCCACGGTCCTGGTGGTTTGGGCAGAAGGGGACTACGGTGGGAAGGAAAGCTCCAGTTCGATGGGCAGGGGCTTTGGGGCTGTCTAAAAACGCTCGCTTTCTTTTGAGATGCAGAAGTGTTTGGAGAAGAGGAGGATGCCCTGAAAGAGCCCTCTGCCAGGCCCGTGGAGGGAGGCCTGGAGGGGGAGAAACTGAAGGGGGCATGGGGGGTTAGGACACCTGGGCCCTGCAGGCCAATGTGGGTGCCTCGCCAGCCCCGCCGAGCCTGGGCTGCGCACCTGTAAGAGGGCTGAGCGCCCTCCGAGGCGGCCCGGAGACGGGCAGAGAAACACTGGCACCTGGCATTTGCTAGATGAGCCGGTCACTGACTGGATGGCAGTGTAGCCGAGCATTTAGCTCCGCACAGGGGTGCAAGAGCAGGCCATTCTCGCCCCCCAGAACTGTCCCTCCCCTCCATTGGGTACCAAAGCTTCCCCGCCCCACCGTGGGCACGTGACCCAGGCGGGCCAATGACAGTCTCCAACCACCAGGCACAGTGACTGGCTGTGGGGTGAGCAGGGGACCCATGCAGTGCCACATGCGGACGACAGCGAAAAGGAGGACCCTCCTTCCAGGGGAGTGGCTACCCTGGGAGCCGCCACCTCTGTGGCGGGTCTACCGCGGGGGGATGAGACCGGGCGACACGGACCAAAGATGGACGGGCCAGGGGCTCCCAACAGGCAATTCTGCCCCCAGGGGTCACTGGGCACATTCTGTCACCTCGGACAGGGGTGCAGCTGGCATCTAGTGGGTGGAGGCCAGGGCTGCTGCTCAGCACCTGACAGGGACCAGGACGGCACCAAGTGCCGCCAGCGCTGAGGTGGAGAAATTCTGCCTTCATCCAAACTGGGCCAAACGAGCCTTTTGGGCACTTCCCTGCAGGGGGTTATATTTGGGGGCCCCAGAGTCAACTGGTGACCTTTGAACCATGTGGATTCACAGGTCATTTCTCCCCAGAGTGGCCTTCCACTGCAGGCAAGCTGTGCTTGAAGCAGTGGCACCCACCAGGGCCAACTGTGTCCCTAGGCAGCCACTTGGCGGTGCCTGGAGAGAGTCCCGGCTGTCACGACTGCGGGGGAGGCCGGGGGGCGCTCCCGGCATCAAGTGGGTACGGCCAGGGATGCCGATAACCATCCCAAGTGCGCAGGACGGCCGCACAGCAAAGAGCGGCCCGCGCCAACGTCAAGAGCGACACCGAGAAACTGAGCAAGCAAGCAAGGGCCGTCCCGTTCCTGCGGCCGGTTCCCTGGCTCCCGCCAACGCCACCAGTTCTCCGCGCCCTGACAGCGGGAGCAGCGCCTCTCCCGCCTTCCCGCACATCTGGCGCACTGCGCAGCTGGCTAAAACGCGGATTCTGACCCAGCACGGCCACGGTAGGGCCTGAGACTCTGCATTTCTCACAAGCTGTTGCTGCCGGTCTGCGGACCACACTTTGAATACAGAAAAGGGACCGGGCTGAAGTCAGAAACCCAGGGAGGAGGGAGGCGTGAATTGGGAGATGGGCACTGACATATACACACCCTACTAGATATAAAGCAGACAGCTAGTAAGGACCTACTGTACAGCACAGGGAACTCTACTCAGTGCTCTCTAATGGCCTATATGGGAAAAGAATCTGAAAAGAAGAAACCCGGGGAGCCAGGCGGGACTGGGGGCCAGAGACAGAATCACGGCCCAAGCAGATTAAGAAGCCGTGGTCAGGGGCTTCCCTGGGGGCGCAGTGGTTGAGAATCTGCCTCCAATGCAGGGGACACAGGTTCGAGCCCTGCTCCAGGAAGATCCCACATGCCGCAGAGCAACTAAGCCCGTGTGCCACAACCACTGGGCCTGCGCTCTGGAGCCCACGAGCCACAGCTACTGAGCCTGCGTGCCACAACTACTGAAGCCCGCGCACCTAGAGCCTGTGCTCTGCAACAAGAGAAGCCACCGCAATGAGAAGCCCACGCACCGCAACGAAGAGTAGCCCCCGCTCACGGCAACTAGAGAAAACGCACGCAGCAGCAAAGACCCAACACAGCCAAATTAATTAATTAAAATTTTTAAAAAAGAAGCTGTGGTCAGAGGCAGGCAGGAGGGCAGGTGACTTGAGGGCTGAGAAAGGAGAGTTTTGAGGAGGCGCGGTGAGCAGGTCCCAGGCCAGTCCCAGCCCTGGCTGCACAGCCCAATCACCTGGGGCCTTTCACAAAGGCCCCCAACCCCAGGTCCAGCCCGGAGTAGTTAAATCCGGGTCTGGGGGCCCAGGCATCAGCATTTCTAAAGCTCCCCAGGTGCTTTCAAAGTGCAGCCTCGAAGGTGAGACCCTGAATCAGGCTGGGATGAGCCCATGAATCCCCTGGGGTCTTATTAAAATGCAGATTGTGATCCTGGAGGGGGCGTGGGGAAGAGGGCAGTCTTGGAGCTCCTGCCTTTGAAGAGTGTCACACCTCAACTCGAGGGCTGCATTACCACAATCATCATCATGACCGTGTGATCCGGTGTAAACCCTTTCCCCCCAGCCCCTCCTCCTAGGGCGGCCAGGCCAGCTCCCCATCCACTCAGTTCTCTGACGGGGGAGGAAATCAGGAGCTTAAAATGAATGAGGGGACGCCGGCCTGCCTTTATTCATGCCCTGGATCTCTGTGCACACACCACCATGACACGCTTCAAAAATGCAATCCAATACAAATCCACAGCTAGCTTCAAATTACACAACAGACATGGGTCTCCCAATGTGCTCGTGTGGATAAAGAAAAAAAATTTTTTTTGCCATGCATGTTTGAGGCTATAGCAAATATTTGTTAAACATACCAGTATCTTCCGCCTCCACAATGCTCGTTCACACACTCACACTCACACACACACACACACACACACACACTAAGGGACTTATGGGACTCCATCAAGTGAACAAATATATGCATATGGGAGGCTCAGAAGAAGAGAAAGAAACAGGCAGACACGGGGAGGAGGTGCCCATCCATGGCTCTCCCGGTGCCTCCTACCCGGCATTCCTGCCACACCCCAAGGAAGTTAGAGGGAAGCCTTGACCTTGGTCTTTTCACCCACAGTTGTAATACTGCCGCATGACTACATGCATGTGAACTGCCCTGGACACATGGCTCTGTCGTCCCCACCCAATTTCTAGAATAACTATTGTACCTGATGCTCCCAGTGCCCCACCCATATCCCTCAAAACCTTCCAGTGAGCTCCAGCTGATTCCCAACTGTATCTCTGCGCCTGAGGTCACTGCCTCAGGCCCCGTGGAAGGTGGCTCTGCTGCTGTGGCACACCTGAAGAGCATTATTGGGAGCAGGTATTAACCGATGACCCTCAGAAACTGGTGCATAAATACTCCCACTCCCTCGCCCCCTGAACGGGATCATTTCAAGGCATGTGTTTCGTACCTGTGCAGAAAAGACTTAGCACTGCAGGCCAGAGACTGCTCTCTTCAGAAAGGCCTGCTGGCAAGGCTGGCCCTCGGCTGGCACCTGGGAACTTGGATTCCAGGAGGGTTGACACCATCCCCAGCACTGATAAGAATGGCTCGTGGTACCTAAACTGGTTGTCCAAGTACTGTGACTGATGCCGAACCTCTGCTCTCCTTCCGGGAGTCTGGAATTTTGATACGAGCTGGACAGAGTGCCTACAGGACCAGCCCGCAGTAGAAATCTGGGCACTGAGACCAACAAGCTTCCTGGGTAGAGAGCGCGTCCCCCGTGCTGCCTCAGCTCACTGTGGGCAAAGTGAAGCACATCCTGTGGGACTCCACGGGAAGAGGACTCTGGGAGCCGGAGCCTGGTTTCCTCCAGACTTTGCCCCGTCGCCTTTTCCCTTTGCTGATTTTGCTTTATAGCCTTCCATTATAGGAGGTCACAGCAGCGAAGACAACTATACACTGGGTCCCCTAAGTCCTCCTAGTGAACCCACAGGTGACTCGGGGAGCTCGTGACACAGCAAGCATCATTTTCTAGAGTTTCCAAAGCATGGAGTTAAGCTCCGGCTGCCCACAAGTTGAGCTGGATTAACAGCCCAGGCTCTAACGGGTGCCTTCTTCTCCCGGTCGCCCCTCCCAGCGTCCCTGCAGCACCCAAGAAACGCCCTGCACCAGAATCCTCGTCTCAGGGTCCGCTTCTCAGAGAACCCAAATGAAGGCAGCATTGCAGCCCACTTTCTCTTTCTTCAGCCAGGGATGCCTTTGCCTGCATAAATCCCTGAGTGATGTTTATGGTCCTGTACAAATGGGCAAAATCTTCATGACCTAGGGCTAGGCAGAGATTTTAGGGATGACACCAAAGCACGACCCTTAAAAGAAACTGTACTAATGGGCAAAGTAAAACCTGCCATCCGTGTAAGAACGCAGGAAAACTCCCTGACACACTTTATTGAATGCAACAGGTGACCTGGCAAATCGGGAGGGCTGGGTCCCGGTCCTGGTCCCGGCCCCAGACATTGAGCTTCAGCAGCTCTGGGGCAAGGCCCGAGAATCTGCATTTCTTACAAGCTTCCAGGAAGGTTGATGTTGTTGGCCCGCAGACCGGGCTTTAACAACCAGGGGCCCTTATAAACCCTTCACTCCCCTCCTATTCCCCACTCCATTTCCTTCCCTGCATCCTTCCCGTTGTGTTTTAATTACTACTGTTTTGAATATCAATCTTACTTATAAACTGGAATCACTGTTTCAAAGCTTGCTGCCTCTGAGCTCCTCAGGGCAGAGGCCTGCGTTACTCACCCCCATCTACCGTCTGCACCTTTGAGGCAGTGTTTGCTGAGCCTGCTGTACAGTTACAACATCCGTTAACCCTAAAAAGCTTCACCCACCGCATACACGATCTCTCCTCTACAAGGAGCGTTACTAAAACTATATCCATCTAGACCTAGAGATGGTCACACTCAGTGAAGTAAGTCAGACAGACAAACACCATATGATATCACCTGTATGTGGAATCTTAAAAAATGATACACGCAAACTTACTTACAAAACAGAAATAGACCCACAGACACAGAACACAAACTTACGGTTACCAAAGGGGAAAGGGGGAGGGAGGGATAAATTAAGAGTTTGGGATTAAAATATGAAGTAGATAACCCACGAGAACCTACTGTATAGCACAGGGAACGCTACTCAATATCTTGTAATAACCTGTAATGGAAGAGAATGCAAAAAAAAGAATACATATATTTACGTATATACGTATAACTGAATCACTTTGCTGTACGCCTGAAACTAACACAACATTGTAAATCAACTACATTTAAATAAACATTTTTTTAAAAAACAAACAAAATTACATCCATCTAGAGATAGAAAACTCTATGAAGCAGTCAGCTTAACGCTTGGGACATCACTGCACAGGCACGCTCAAAAATACATATAAGAGGGCTTCCCTGGTGGCGCAGTGGTTGAGAGTCTGCCTGCCAATGCAGGGGACACGGGTTCGAGCCCTGGTCTGGGAAGATCCCACATGCCGCGGAGCAACTGGGCCCGTGAGCCACAACTACTGAGCCTGCGCGTCTGGAGCTGTGCTCCGCAACAAGAGAGGCCACGACAGTGAGAGGCCCGCGCACCGCGACAAAGAGTGGCCCCCGCTCGCCGCAACTAGAGAAAGCCCTCGCACAGAAACGAAGACCCAACACAGCCAAAAATAAATAAATAAATACATTTATTTAAAAAAAAAATACATACAAGAAAGATAGCTTACCTGTGAGTATACACAGGACAAAAAGAATACAAAAACCATACTCAAGTCACTAGACGTGAAAATGAGAGGTTGGGACACGTCTCTTTGACTGCATCGCCTTTCACATGCACCATGGTCCGCAGTTTTATCCTCTGTAGCAACGCGAGTCTGAAGGGCATGCCTTGCTTTCCCCTCCTAGGTTCGGGGGGTTTCTTTAACTGCTCGATTCATCCTGATTTTTCCCTTATTACTTCTCACCCAGGAAAAAAGCTGGGCTGACAAATATAGACAGATCTCTTCCTCGGTGCAGCCGGTCAACATCCTGGCTGACGCCCAACCACAGGCATCTGACCCAGAATCTTGGGAGCCCAAAGAAGTGGACTTTGGACCCATCACAGCGGGAAGGGGGGAGCACCAAGACTTGGCAGTCCCTGTAGCAGCCGGATGAGCCAAACCCTACTTCACATTT
This sequence comes from Balaenoptera musculus, assembly GCF_009873245.2. Classification (NCBI taxonomy): domain Eukaryota; kingdom Metazoa; phylum Chordata; class Mammalia; order Artiodactyla; family Balaenopteridae; genus Balaenoptera; species Balaenoptera musculus. The sequence goes on along the minus strand of NC_045806.1, from coordinate 7,294,363 downwards.
CTTATCCAAGTGCAGGAGGTGAGAGGGAAATTGGTTTAAAACTCCCTTTAAGTTCTCTCAAGAAATTTCTCTGAAATACGTTTTCATTTGTGGCCCAGAACTTTTGCTCTAGGAAATCCCGTTCTACAGGATTTAAACTACGAGACTACAAGCCCACAGATACAAGAAGCTCAGCGAATCAATACACCCCAAGCACCCAAATAAATAACAGAATAAAACCATACTGAGTGGCATAATCAAATTGCTAAACCCAGTGAAAAGGAGGATATCTTAAAAGCAGCAAGAGAAAAAAAGACACCTATATACAGAGAAAACTATGCGACTAGACACAACCACAAGGATGAACAACCTACCACTACATACACTGACAAGGATGAAATTCGCAAACCCAATGTCAAGGGAAGGCCAGACACAGGAACACATGAGTCCATTAAAACAAAGCTCCAAACACGCAAACCGAATGTGTGGAGTTAATCAGGACAGCAGTTACCCTTGGGCTGAGGAGTGACCAGAAGGGACATGGGGGTGGCTTCTGGTCGCTGGTCACGTTTTATCTTTTTTTTTCTTTTTTTTTTTTATTAATATTTATTTAGTTAGTTAGTTGTGCCAGGTCTTAGTTGCAGCTCGCCAGCTCCTTAGTTGCAGCACATGGGCTCCTTAGTTGTGGCGTGTGAACTCTTAGTTGCAGAAGGCATGTGGGATCTAGTTCCCTGACCAGGGATCGAACCCGGGCCCCCTGCATTGGGAGCACTGAGTCTTAACCACTGTGCCACCAGGGAAGTCCCACTTCCTGTTTCTTGATCTGGGCACTGGTTACCCAGGTGTGATCACTTTGTGAAAATTCATCAAGCTGTACACTTACACTTTACACACTTTTCTGCACATATATTTCAATAAAAGATTTATTACTCAAGGCACCCCAAAAGACCCATCAACTAGAATTAAATCTCTCCGCCTCACTGTACAAAAGTTAGATTTTTTAGTTGGCATGCTGCAACACTTCTCTCAAGTGCCTGTGAACTACTTTCTTTCAAAATACCTACCTAGAAAAACTGATCTCCCACTGAAATAATTCAGGTCCAAACTCTGAACCCTCTGACCGAGCAAAGGCACTGGGGTTGGCAAACCCACCATGACATGGGCTCCAAGCTGCACTACAGGCTGGAGCACGTTTCACTGGTGCAGGGAGAAAAGGGGAGATGCTCCCAAAGAAAGTGACATCCCAGATTGGCAATGCTGGGTGCTTGAAGTGACAGCAGACATCCAAACCCCACTGGCCTTTGGAGGCTAGTGGAGACTGAAGTCTCCAGGCTATGAAGATCAACAGGGAAGTAGACATTTTCCTGAAATATATGCAGTTGTCCATTTACTTAAAATCAATACACTGAAGCTCATCATCAATATGCCCTAACTTACAATCAATAACCTAAACCGTGCATGGAGCTCCTCTCCTCCCCACGTGTATTATCTAGAATGCTACATAACAAACTACCTCAGAACTCAGCAGCTTAAAATAATAAACATATAATCTTACACAGTCTCTACAGGTTGGGGATTCAGGAGCAGCTTGGCTGGGTCTTTCTGACTCGAGGTCTCTCAGGAGGTTGTCGCCCAGGGCCGCAGGCATCTGAAGGCAAGTCAGTGCTGGCTGTTGGCGCGAGGGCTCGGTTCCACTGCACCCTGTGCCTCCACGGGACTGCTTGAGCGTCCTCGGGACACGGCAGTCAGCTTCCTCTAGAAAAAGTGCTCCACAGGAGCGAGGTGGAAGCAGCAGTCTCTATGACCTAGCCTTGCGAGTCACACGCCGCCCCTTCCAGCGTGCCCCGCCGGGGGCACAGTCAGCCCTGAGGGACTCAGTGTGGGAGAGGCTGCACTTGGCCATGAACACAGGAGGCAGTCATCGGGCCCGTCCTGGAGGCCGGTTCCCCCACTAGTCAAAGCTCCTCCCCTCCCCTCTCCATCTCACCTGAAACCCCACCAACTTCAAATTCATTTGAGATGATGGAGTCTCGCTTTCAAGATGCAGACACCTTTAGGCGGGTGACGGGCCACGCTTCATCCACCCCCTCTAGCCAACCCTCCAGCCACCGCACGGCGCTCCCCGGGGAGGTTAGACCCAGCGGCGCCGACACTGAGAGGAGCCCCCTGGTGGCCACGTGGCGAGAGGCCGAGGGCCACGGCACCCTCCGGCGTCCCCAAGAGAAGAAAGCTCAAGCCGCAGGATGCACAGGAAGAGACGTGAGAATTAAAGTTTGTCAGCTTCAAAATGTTGCCTGGAGCGGGCACAGAGGGGGAGGGTCACTTCTACCTCCCCCTCCTGCTTCCCCCTTGGCCCCTGCCCAGCACCCAGCCCTCCCCGCACCCCTTCTGCCCCCCAAGGCTGGCGAGCTGGTGCAGGGCACGGCCGCCTTCCGTGGCACGGCTCCTGTGGCCCCAGGGCTGCACGGCTATTTGTCCCCTTTCGGAACACAGCCTGCGTGTTGGGAAGGGGCTGAGGCCAAAGGCACGTGGCCTCCGGTGACACAATGGACTCAGTGTTCTCACATCCCGCCCCCCTCCCCAGAGGGCAGGGAGACGGCCATGAGGTCTCCACGTTCCCGGCACCCGGGGCCAAGGATGGAGAACTTCCGCACAGTAATAATAACAACAACGACTCTGGATAGGGCTCCCGTCCTAAGCGCGTCACACGCATCAGTCACCAGGGCTCCGGACACTCTGTGAAGTAAATGCCGTCACCCTCAGGCCCACGTTACAGATCAGTAAGCTGAGGCAGAGGGGAGGTTAGGTCTCAAGCCCAAGTCCCACAGACAGTGAGCGGGGAGCCAGATTCCCACCGGGGCCCGAGGACCCTTCCTCTTGGGTCATGAGAGGACTGAACAGGCCTCGTTCCTCTCGGGACCCAAGAGCTACCTGCTTCCACGGAGAGGGCACTGCTCGCCAAGCTTCTCCTAAACTGCGCGGAAAGCGCTCAAGTAAAGGCTGCCGGGTTACCGTCCAACCTCCCGGGTGGGCGATGGCTCGTGTGCCCCGGCAAACACCGCTGGATTAGTTCACCAGCGTTGCCCTGGCAAGCCCCACAGGCCGGGTGGCTCGAACGGCAGAAACTTCTTGTCTCCCAGTGCCGGAGGCCAGAAGCCTGAGATCCAGGTGACAGCGGGGTTGGTTCCTTGGGGGCTGTGAGGGCAGGATCCGTCCCAGGCCTCTCTCCCTGGCTGGCGGACGGCCGTCTTCTCCCCACGCCCCTTCACACCCTCTTCGCCCTGCGCCTGTCTGTGCAGAGACCCCCTCTTCTTATAAAGACCCCAGTCACACTGGACCGCGGCCACCCTCAGGGCCTCGTTCTAAGTTGATTACCTCTACAAAGCTCTCATCTCCCAGTAAGGTCGCATTCTGAGGCACTACGGGTTAGGACTTCACCACGTGCGCTCTGAGAGACACAATATCAGCCCATGACAGCGGCTGAAGACGATGCTGGTGAGAAACGCTGCCGTGTCCCTCCCTCTCCTGGGACCTCTGCAGACCACCTTCCTCCGCAACAATCTACTTCCTGCTCATGTGGGCTACTCCCCCTCGGGGATGAAAACAATGTCACAGACACTCACAACCAGCATGTCCATGAAGGTTAAATGCACGGAGTCCTCCAATGCAGCCTCGCGGTGTCCTTCGCAGTGTCCTCAGAGCAAGGCCACAGCGGGAACACGGCCACGGGGTGGCTTAACCGTATTCCAGCGGGGTTACCAAGGTGAGGGCTGAAATGTCAGTCAACTCCTATGTTTTGGGCAAAAGGGGGGCTGGTGGGAGGCCTGACGGAGCTAAGAGGAAAATAATGTGTCTGGGACCGTTGCGGTGGCCCCTCTCGTCCTAACCCAACCAGCACCTCCAAGGGCTCCGGTGGATGGAAACAATAAATTTTACACTGACCATCGCAAGCCAGAAGGGAGGCTAAGATCCCGGCAGGAGGTAAGCTCCGGCTACCCCCAGAGACGCGGTAAAAAGTGCGGGGCGAGCCCAGGGGCAGCAACAGCAGCCACGAGAAATGAGTCAGCAGGTCCCCGGGCACCAGGGCAAGGACCAGACCTCCCGAGGGGATTAACAGAACTCGGCGTGTCTGTGTCACGCTCCCTCCGGCCAAACCCCACCCCCACGCCCGGACCAGCGCTGCCGCTGGTGGGAGCAGGCCCGGCAGCGTCCTCGGGGGGTCGAGGGCCCGGCCTAGCCCGCAGGGCTCTCCCCGCACGGGACCCCAGGAGGGGGACAGTCGCCTCCAACGGGGAAGGCTCTGGTCTCAAACCTCCATCAGTCCAACCGACGGCCAGCTGCCTGCTCTCAGGACCGGCACAAGGACCCGCACGGGAGGACTCGGCGACAGTGGACCGTGGGCGACCCAGGCTGGCCAGCACGGGGGTGGCGTAGCCCTCCAGGCAGAGAACAGCCCGTCCACAGGGAAAGAGGCAGGCGGCGGGCTCGAGGGCCCGCGAGAAAGCTCGAGCGACTTCATCCACACCAGGAGGCCGGAAGGGGAGCCTTTCCAGTGTCATCTGTGGAATGCAAGAGCTGTCGCCTGTGCTGTCCCTGCGAACCGCCGCCCGTCACTGGTGACACTGTCCTGAGAGGCGCTGCAGGCGGCCTCCACCTCGCGGCGCTGTCGCCACACTCACAGTGCGACCTGACCGCACGCGCTCCTCTGACGACCAAGGCCCGCCTGGCTCCAAGCACGACACGGCTGCTAAACTGGTTAAGGGCACGGTCCTCTAAGCTGCAGCTCACCTGGCCACCCAGGTCACCGCTCACGTGGCCACCGTCCCGACCTCCTCGCCGGCCACCCTGCTTTCTCTCTCACCCACCTCTGACTTCTCTCCTTACCGCAGCCAGAGCCATCCGTTCGAACACAAGTCCCGAAGTGTCACTCTCCCACCCAAGAGCACCCAGTGGCTTGCCATCACACCTAGAGTCACCAGGGTTGGTGCCACTCCTGCCGAGTCCCCACAGGGTCCGCCCAGCCACCCTTCCAAGCACCTCTCCCACCACGCTTCTCTGGGCGGTTCTTCTCTGGACACGCCCACCTCCTTGCTGCCTCGCCTCAGGGCCTTTGCACTGGCTGTTCCCTCAGCCGGAGCTCTCTGCCCCCTCGATGTTCACGTGGCTCCCCCTCAGTCCCTGGTCACGTGTGGGCCCCCAGAGGGGCCTCCGTGACCGCCCTGTCTAACCAGGGTTCTGAATCCACCACTGCCCACCCTCCACCTCCCGCTATATTTCATGCGACAGCACAACCTATCAAATACAGTTATCTTCTCTTTCCTCGACTTCAATGTCACTTCCACCGAGGCACGAACCTTGGCCATTTGGTTCCACGGTAAACCCCAGCGCCTAGACTACTGGTAGGTCTCAAGCAGGGGCAATTTTGCCCACCAGGGAACACTTGTCAATGTCTGGAGTTCAGCCGTCACAAGTGGGGGACGGGGCAGTGGGTGCAACCCACATCGAGCGGGTGGAGGCCGGGGACGCCGCTAAACATCCTACCGTGCACAGGACAGCCCCCCACAGAGAATCATCCGGCCCGAGAGCCCACAGTGTCCAGGGCGAGAAACCCTGGCCTAGACACACGGCAGGGACCCAACAGATACTGGCTGAACAAAGAAGTAAATGAGGGAGTGAATGAATGAATGAATATCGAGGCTCACGTCTCATGGAAACGCCTTTGCAGTTCTCAGGATATCGGTGGTCTTTTCTCAGGGTACTAACATTTCACTTAATTTTTCATCCAACGAATATTTAATGAGCACTTACTCTGCCACGTGTTATATGCTGGGTTTACAGTGGTGAACAAAGCACACACAGTTCCTTCCCTCACACAGCCTATAGTGCAAAAAAGAACATTCTGTACAAGGCGTCTGGGGACCTGGGTGGTTCCCCAACTCTGTCGCTACTGGTCACATGACCTTGGGCAAGTCACCTGACTTCTCGGGGCATCTCTTGGTCATACGTAAAATATAAGGGTTGCTTTGATTTTTGAAGCTAGCTAGCTTCCAACATCTAAATTCTATGCATTTAAATAATCCCAGAGGTCTTCTCCTGTTTGGCATTTTTACATTGGCGTAATACCATAAGCATTGATTACAAAAGCTTGAGGAATCCACACACCCATCAAGAGGGGACTGGTTAAGTAAACTTCCACACCGTCCACACTCTGGAACATGCTGTGAGCAAGCTGATGTATGTACAACAGCTTCCAAACAGCAGGAGTAAGAGAAACGAGGTCTATCAAGTATATTACTCTCCCAAGTACTTTCACAAGAAAATGGAATGAATGAATGAATCAGTGCTACATGATACAATACGGATGAATCTCACAATCATGCCCAGTGCAGAAGCCAGACATAAGAGTGTACAGATCATAGGACTCCAGGTATAAGAAGTTCAAGAACAGGCGAAAGTAAACTGTGCTGACAGAAATCAGCATGGTGGTACCCTCCAGCCAGAGGATTTGACTAAAGGAGGGCAAGATGAGGCCCTCTGGGAGTACCAAGAATGTTCTCTTCAGTTGGTCAAAACCAACTGAATTAAGATCCATGCATTTCATTCCATGTAAATTACATCCTAGTGAAGAAAAAAGAAAAAGGAAAGTGCTATATACCTTCTATAGATGGATGTATTTGCATAGACATTTTCTGTAACAGTATATAAGACAGTTATCAGTGGTTGCCTTTGGAAGTGGGATGGGGGACCGGGAACGGGAAAGAGACTTTGTCCTCTTTCCATAACCTTTATCCTGTGTGAAATCCTCCCAAAAAGCATCTATTACTATTTCGATGGAAAACAAGTCATTCAAAAAATACTTATCACTCTCTAGAAAGGAAACCAGCCCTGCCCTTAGAAAGGACAACTTATCTCTGGCCAGCCCCTGACAATACAGTCAAGCAAGGGTTTGATAATAAGGCCTTTCCCGCAGCCCACACGCCAGAATTTGCAGAGGGCTCATACACCCACCCTCCTCACCACTAACTAATCCCCCTGGGTCTGGTTTGGGAGGGTGCAGGGCTGGAGGGCTGCTGGGTAAGCTGGGAACCTCCGGGCCAGCAGGTCTCCCCTGGGGCCTCAGGTTCGTGCGGTCAAAGGCACCTGGAGCTCAGGTTAAAAATGCTGCCCGTGGGCTTCACCCTCAGATCTCAATCAGAACCCCTCACATGTCCAAGAGTCTACATTTCTTTTCTACCTTCTTTCTAGCTTTCTATTGTGCACATTTTCAAATACACAGCACATGACGGAGAAGAGTCCAATGAATAACACCAATCAGATTCAACCAGTGTTCCTATTTGACTGTATTTGCCTCTTCTCGCTCTCTCTTCATTCAACTGAACCATTTAAAAGTAAATTATTGTGGTTCTCAAAGTGTGGTCTGGGGACACCCTGAGGTCCCCAAGGCCTTTTAAGGGGGTCCATGCTGTCAAAAACATCCTTATAATAATTGTAAACTTTTATTTGCCTTTTTCCATTCTCATTCTCTCATGAGTGTACAGTGGAATTTTCCAGAGGCTACATGACATGTGATACTGCAACAGACTGAATGCAGAAGCAGGTTTGAGAATTCATCTGTCTTCTATTCAGCCATACATTAAAAAGATCTCCAAAAATGTTAAAAAAAAACCCAAAAAACTTTAAAAGTAACTTATTGCTCTCATGACACTTCACCCCTAACTACTTCAGCATGCATCACTGAAAAATAAGACTCCTGTACATATACACGTGTTAGTTACCTACTGCTGTGTAACAAATTACCCTGAAACGTGGCAGCAGGAAACAAGCATGTCTCACCTCACTGCTTCTGTGTCAGGAATGACGAGTGGCTGAGCTGGGTGCCCACCACACCACAAGATTATGGCACCTAATCAAACTTACAATCGTTTCCTCACATGATCGAGAAGGCAGGCACATAAAAATAACCCAGGTGTCCCCAAAGCCTATTACCGATGTTTGTTCAGGCCAGGATCCAATCAAGGGCACAAGTTGTATTTGGTTATTGCCATGGACTGAATGGATCCCCCCGCAGAATTCATAAATTGAAATCCTAATCCCCAATGTGATGGTATTAGGAGGTGGGGCCTTTGGGAGGTGATTAAGTTATGAAGATGGAACCCTCACCATGCGACTAGTGCCCTTGTAAGAAGAGGCCAGAGAGCTAGCTTGCTCTCTTCCCACCATGTGAGGACACAAGGAGAAGGCAGCCGTTTGCAATCCAGAAGAGAGCCCTCACCAGAACCCAACCATGCCGGCACCCTGATCTCAGACTTCCAGCCTCCGGAGCTGTGAGAAATAAACGTCTCTTGTTGGTAAGCCAGCCAGCCTGCGGTGCTGTCACAGCGGCAGAGCTGCCTAGGACAGTGATCCCATCTCTTAACTCTCATTTGATGGAGAATCCTCCTCCATTTTCTTTTTTAACTTATTTATTTTATTTATTTATTTTAGGCTGCATTAGGTCTTCCTTGCTGCGCGGGGCCTTTCTCTAGTTGCGGCGAGCGGGGGCTACTCTTCGCTGCGGTGCGCAGGCTTCTCACTGCAGTGGCTTCTCTTGTTGCAGAGCACGGGCTCTAGCCGTGCGGGCTTCAGTAGTTGTGGCACGTGGGCCCTAGAGCGCAGGCTCAGTAGCTGTGGCGCACGGGCTTAGTGGCTCCGCGGCCTGTGGGATCTTCCCGGACCAGGGCTCGAACCCGTGTCCCCTGCATTGGCAGGCAGATTCTAAACCACTGCGCCACCAGGGAAGCCCTCACTCTTTTTTCATTTTCTTTCACATCACTGACTGGGTGCAGAGACAGCGCCCAATGACCCACCTAGGGTGCCAAGCCATTCTGGGGACAAGCTACCTGGCCGGCTGTGGGCGCCACCTGTAAAGAAAATGGCTGGAAGTGGACAAAGGAGGCTGCCTGTGCCCTGGCCTCTGCACACTGGCTCTTTCTCACTAAAGACCAACCCTCCCCCAGGAGAGCAATTTTTATGGGGCCAGGAAGAGGCAGAGAGAGCGAGCTGAAGGCAAGGGTATTGGGGGAGGGGCACACCACAGTCCCAGGCCCGTGGGGCGACAAGGATAATTTTTCTGATCATTATAAGCTCCCTCCCCCAAACCCACTATACATGGCCCACGCCTTGCAATGCCACTGCCATCACCGCTTCCTGTCTCCCGGGAGTTTCCAGCTTGCTGACCCTCTTACATCCATCTGATCCCCCCAAAAACCAAAGAAGCAGGACCAGCAAGTACAGTAGCCCCGTTTACATTTTCGGCAACGGCTCCAAGAGGTGAAGTGATGCAGCAAAGCCGCTCTCTGAAGTGTCAGAGCCAGACCTTTAGCGGCCAGTCCTGCACTGGAGCGTAAAGCGCATGACCGTGGCGGCCACGACGGGCACCAGCACCCCCGTTATCTCACTCCCTCCTTTCGACGCCTCCACACAGGTCCTTCTATTCCCACTTCTGCAGATAAGGATGGGGAGTCTGGGCTACCCCAGTTCCAAACACGCTGATCCAGTGCTCGTGTTTTTCCCTCTTTCCCTGACACTCTGGCAAGCTAGCTTCCCAGCTACGACTGGCACACAAAACAGGCCTCCCCTCTTTGACTGAAGCTACTTCTGGAACCCCAGAGCATAAAAAAGTCTTCGCATTGACAACATCATGAAAGGGAATCGGATCTCTGACCAAGGGCTCAGCATGAAACAAATCATAGGAAAATGAATTCTAGAATACCAGAGCCAGAAGAACATTTCAAGACCATCCAAATCAGTGGTTCTCAACCAGGGGCAATGGAGCGCCACGAGGGAACAAGTGGCAGGGTCTGGAGACATTTTTCATTGTCACAACTTGGGGTGAGGGGGCTACTGGCATCTAGTGGGCGGAGGCCAGGGATGCAGCTAAACAAACATCCTCCAGAGCACAGGACGGTGCCCACAACAGATTCATCCAGCCCCAAACGTCAATAGTGCCAAGGCTGAGAAACCCTGGTATAAATTCCTTGGTGACTCTGGGGGCAAGAAAACTGAGTCCCAAAGACACAAAGTGACTTGTCCCAGGTTCCACAGTCCCAAAGCCAGAAGTGGAGTCACGTCTCTACTACATCTGTCTATCATCTGCTCTGTCTGTCTAGGGGTGGGCTGGGGGAGAAGGGAAGGTAGGGACCTGAGGATCTGCACTCTAATAGCCAACCTGAACCAAATGAAGAAAACTGCAGTAAATTAATTACTGAATTACTGCAGCAACGCATCAGGGTGTCCAAACGCTGAAAGAAATGCCTTATTGAATTATCAACTAAAATAGCATTGTTTTACAGGTCCTCCCACAGTTGCTGCATGGGTCAAATGATTCATGGTGTGAGTTCCAACACAATTCAGTGATACCACGGCTTCCAGAGGGGTCACGTTTTACAGGAAAGAACGCCACATTCTCCTCCTAAGGTACCCACACATGTCCTGGCCTCCGGTCATATGTGAACCAGAGAAAGGAATGTAAACACAGGCCTGAACTCTCAAAAGAGTCCATTAAAATCCCACTCCCTGTTCTGCTAAAATTGAAGTCAGCTGACGCCCCTCCATCTGCCACTGCGTCATCAAGCCCCTTCTTTCAGCAAGCAAATTATTTAGCAATGGAATCAAAAAGAACACTGGAAATTCATGGCTTTTGGTGTTCATTTCCAGCTCCACCCCCTTCTAAAGACCTTTTTGTTCTGAACAGACGTAGCTGGTTTGCACTCTCCTACACGCACATTGGAAGCTTTATTTTTTATTTTACTGGATACTGTTATTTTTTAATCTATTTAAAACACCTGGAGAAAACAAACACATTTCTGACATACCCCTTTAAATGCTGGAACCTTGCAAAATAATGCCAAACAATTTAGACCGCACATCTAGCTCTTCAAATGCTAACCAAGAAGTTTCCATTCCATTTCAAGCAAAGCAGCTTGCCTTTGAAAGAAATCAGGCTGACTACTGAGGACAAACCCCCCGTAAGGAGAATCAGTAAACGCGTCATTATTCAAGAAGCACAATGACCGTCGGTAAACAGTTACCTTTGACAAGCCCCTCTCTCTCCTTACCATGCGTGTACTGTGATCATTCCTGATTTTTTTCCCCTCCTGTGAAAGAGGCCCGGGTCTTTCAGTCTGGCCCCTGCCCACTTTCCCAGGGTGCGCCTGCCAAGACCCAAGTCACGCGTGAGCCTCCAGCGGCCGCCCTCCGCGCCCCCCTGCTGCCTGGTGCCTGCAGCAGCCGCAGCAGCCAGAAACCCCACTTTCGCTTCCTGGGGCGCCGACGGGCTGCAGGGGCTCCTCCTGCAGAGTCCCTTACCTGCAGTGCCGCATGGCGCAGGCCACTCGCCCACCTGCACCGCATCCTAGAGCATCGTTTCTTCGGCGCAACGGCTGCGAACGCGCTGACGTCACCGGGAGGCGGGCTCACGCCGCCACGTGACGCCCTCGGGGCGAGGAGGGGAGGGGCGGGGGGGAAAGACCCTGGAAGTCCCTGGAGGTGAGGAGCGAGTGCCCGGGAAGCCTCGCTCTGGCCTCCTTTCAGGGCGGTGTGTTTGGTGTGGGCGGCTGGCCTAGCCTTCCACGAACTGTGGGAAACAAACAGCACACAGAAGGGGAGACCCAAATGACTCCAGGCTCCACGCGGGTAATAGGATTTCAATAAGGGGATTAGTAATGAAAGGAAATAATTTAGTCTTTTATTTTTAAAAAGTCTTTATCAAATGCGATGGAGAACTAAATAAATAAATCTATTTTGTGCAAATCAAAATGACAGTAAAAATACAGAGTGCATATACATATTTTGCATAGAGGGTCCATGTTTCAAACCGTATATCAAATACATTAATTTGAAGCATATTCATTGTGGAATGTAATACTAACTGCACTGATGAATAATGCTTTTAATTACTCTCAGTACCTGCATTCCAATATCAACGTGTTTTTGCCGAAGAAAACAACAGTGACACCACATAGTTATACTTCTTACTTGAACATTTGACTGTTTAAAGTAAAGCGCTATTGCATGAGCATGGTTGTACTTGTGTCTGTTTTCTTAAATCTTCTGGCAAAGAATTTGATCTCTCAGACATGAAAGTTAATTCGCAATAACTCATTATTATACGTTTTCTAATTTTTATCACATTCTGCGGAAGTGAGTCATCTATTACAGAAAATATGTACAATGTCAATATTTCTCATTCACAACTGAAACAGCCTTGCCTAGAGGGACTTAGAAAATTCCAACTGTGATCATTTCATAAATTTGAAATGGCATATTTCAGGCTTAAACTGTGAAGATATCAACTTTCTTGCCAAACCACATAAACGTTTTTGAAATGTGAAAGAGCAAAAGCAGGAACTGTTTTTATTTGTATTCCAGTTTCATATAGATTAGTTTCCTTTCGTTTGAGTTTAAATTGCAATTTTAACATTACCTTCGCTGGCGCCCCTGAAAGAGATGTGAAATGGGTTGTTTCACAAGCAGGCCAGGGTTACTTACTTGCTATTTATTCCGGCAGCTTTCATGTCCTTCTATATTTAACCCCGGGCCCTTTTACCACCATCCCCTCCTGATTAACCAAATTTCTGTTCAGAAGGTCAGTCTCTAATTTGGGGCTAAATAATGGCCCTTGTCTCGCCCAGCGATCGATTATTTTCAACTCGATTTTAAAAATCAACAGAGTGGCCGTACGGTATTCCAGGTCCTTCCTCTCATTTATTTTTCTGAGTGATAAGCAACTTACCTTTTGCTTTCAGATTCCTGAGATATAAAATTTAAATGCTACCGAAATCCCCTGCTCCACTGGGTTGAGGGTCCGCTAGAGACAGAAGCTGACAAGCTCATTTTCCTGCCAGAGGCAGAAGTCGATTTCAGCCTTCGGCGCGCGGGGCGGGCCCCCACTACCCCCCAGCCAAGAGCCAGGCTGCGAGCGTCACGTGCTCCGCCCAGCCACTCAGCCCTGCCCGGCAGGCTGGGTCACCTCGGCTCTGGAGGCCGGCCCTTCCAAGCCTCGTACCGTCGGTTCCTTCGGGCGCACAGAGGACCCAGCGTCCCCGACACGGGACGCGCTGCCCGCTGGGGTTGGGCTGCCGGGACTGCGGTGGTGGGAGTTCCAAGAATCAACGGGAGCTGGGACGCGGGGCTGTCTATAAAATGCCCTCCGACGTCCGAAGTGACTTGCTCTGTGTTCCGGCTTGGCGGAAATGACTCAAGCAGAGGCACCTTCCTCGTCGTGGGGCGATTTTTTTTGCCAGTAGGTTAGTTTCACCTTCTCTTCTCCAGGTGATTGTTCAAGTGTGAAGAACATTACAGCAAACAGGCAATTCAGGAAAAGCCTAAAACTGGGGCGCACAGTTTTCAGCAGAATGAGATCACTTCCGACATCCTCCACCTCCACCCATGAAATTGTCCTTTTGGCAAGGACTTAAAAAAAAAAAGGATTACCCCCCCCCAATAAGAATGTAAATTGAACAATCTTCCTGGTGGGCTGTTTAGCAATTCCTACCAAAAACCTTGCAAATATGCGCGGGTTGAAACATACAGTGGGCCCGACAGCTATTGCTATCATTTGCTCCAGGAACTAGCCTCATTAGGAAGAAAGGAAAGGAACGGAAAGAATCGTGAAAGGAAAAATTGCTGCAATATTATTTATGACCTCAAAGCACCAGAAGCAAGTTAAGTGGCCAAAAACAGAGGATAGGTTAAGTTTATAAGACATCGGTACAACACAAGAATTAAAACGGATATGGTAATAGATACTTTTCGACATGGAAAGACATTCACGGTGTCTTAAATGAAAAAAAGCAAGCTCCAAAGCATTATGTGCTGAATGATCCGACGAATGTATGTAGATGTTGAAGGGAAGCAGAAGATGCCACCCCCAAAATATGCCACTTGGCATACTGATTATTTTGAATTAAAGTTGCTTAAGAAACAGCCTGTGCAAAAAAAAGACACTCTGACCTTCCTGGGTCCCCCCAAAAGCATGTGAAGGTACCCTGCCCCCCACCAGGTGGATAAAAGGCATCCTTATTGCGGAGACAGGGAATTCACCACCTGGAAGGCTGTATAAACAAACCTTGTTACTTTCACTAATTTGCTAGCCCAAGCCCAAACCCCTTTGTTTCTCCAATTCTTCACAAACATATGGTTTCCTTGTCAAGAAGGTATAAAAGCTGCCTGCTTTGGTGACTTCTTGGAGTCTCAGAATTCTATGGGCTCCCCTACCGTAGGAAATTAAATTTGTTTCTCTCCTGTTAATCCATTTTATGTCAATTTAATTATTAGACCAGTCAAAAAACCTAGAAGGGAAGAAGGGAAGAGTTTCCCCCCCTACAGTTTAATATATTTATATCTACGCAAATGCCTTTGAACAGAGAAAACAACTGGGAAGCAAATTCACTAAAGTATCGACCTTAGTATTTCACTCATTAGTGAGATTAAGGGTATTTCTCATTTTCTTCTTTTTAGCTTAGCTGCATTTTCTAATTTTTCTACGATTAACATGCATTGCTTTTGTAACAAGAAACAGATATTGCTTTTTTTTTTAAAGCACTGTAGGAGACATAATCATGGATTATGTATATTTTGCTTTTTAACGCAGATTTCATTCCTTGAAGATTCTCAAATCATAACCGCAAAGCCCCGAGAGAACAATTCCTAATCATCCTAGGTTATTCTGCTCATAAAAATCTTTAGGAAGGAAGATGGCAGCTCAGAACTGGTGTTACCGTTTCATCGTCTGTAGGTCCAGCCTTAATTTCTCTTCCATTTAAATTCACTTCTTATTCTGCTATGTGTGAAGATTGAAAGATAGCCGTTAAGATCCTTCCTGAAAAGATTCTTCAAACACTTATGTAATAACCTTTGAGCTTTAATTTCTCCATACTGGCACCTTCTGTTTTCTTCACAGATTTCTACTTGTTAATCCCTTTGAATCTTTTACATTTTTTCCCTCTTATCTGCTGCTGGTACATTGGACAATGTCTGGGGACAGTTTTGGCTGCCACAACTCGGGGCGGGGGGTGGGGGTGCCCCTGGCATCTGGTGGGTGGAGGTCCAGGATGCTGCTCGCCATCCTACGGTGCCCAGGGCAGCCTTGCAACAGAGAATGTTCCAGCCCAGCATATCACTAGTGCCGAAGCAGAGAAAGCCTGCTTATAAAGTATAATTTGAGGCACCCAAATCTTCCATTTCCCAGGCTTAGGATGTCCTTTTTTTAAAAGATTGATTGATTGATTGATTGACTGATTGATTAATTGCTATGTTGGGTCTTCGTTTCTGTGCCAGGGCTTTCTCCAGTTGCGGCAAGCGGGGGCCACTCTTCATCGCGGTGCGCAGGCCTCTCACCATCGTGGCCTCTCTTGTTGCGGAGCACAGGCTCCAGATGCGCAGGCTCAGTAGTTGTGGCTCACGGGCCCAGTTGCTCCGCAGCATGTGGGATCTTCCCGGACCAGGGCTCGAACCCGTGTCCCCTGCATTGGCAGGCAGATTCTCAACCACTGCGCCACCAGGGAAGCCCCCCAGTCATTTTTAAGAGTTCACCATTGTATAACATGCTGGAAGCTCTGCTTCATTATAATCCCTTAAATGTGGTACTGCTGGCACGTGGGAAGTATGATTGCCTGTATCTTCATAGACTATTTCAGAATTGATGCACAGGAAGCCACAAAGGGTGGTTATCTCTGGGGAGCGGAGCCCAGTGACTGGGACACGGAGAGGGAAGGAAGTTTTCATAGACATGGAAGCACGCTACATGGTAAACAGAACAAAACAAAACAAAAAAACTGTCTCTGGGATACAGTGTTACACCAGAACCAACACTGTCTTCAAATGTTCTCAGACACCATCTTGAAGTATTACATAACAGCCATATGACAGTATTATTGTCTGTGCTATTTGTCAAGCTTCTGCAAGCCTCGATTTTCCCTTCTGGAAAGTGGGGAGCAGTAGAGGTAGTAAAAGGTTCCACCACCTGGGGGCATTTTGAGGCTTAAGTGAGGGCTCTGGAAAGAGTAAGCAGTGCTTTGCAGAGCCTTACTGGAGCCTGAGACGCAAGGAAAAATGTGTACCCCTATATATGCTTATCAAAATACCTAGCATATTTTGAGCCGAGTGGAAAAAGTTATAAAGACTCACAATCAAACACACACACATCCATGTATAAAGCCCCACGTGGCCCAGTTCATTTGCACACCATTGTCAACTCACATAAACCCACCCACGGGGACAAGCAGGGCATGTAACCCCTGGCCAGTTGGACATAATTATTCCCCTTACACAGTAATACAGGGTAAAATTGCACTGCTTCAATATGCTAGCCTCTAGCCACAAGCTGCTATTCAAGTTTAAGTTAATTTAAATTAATAAAATTTAAAATTCAGGGACTTCCCTGATGGTCCAGAGGGTAAGATTCCGCACTCCCAATGCAGGGAGCCCAGGTTAAATCCCTGGTCGGGGAGCTGGGTCCCACATGCACGCCGCAGCTAAGACCTGGCACAGCCTAAATAAATAAATAAATATTTTTTAAAAATTAAAAAAATTTTTTTAAATAAATAAAATTCAGTTCCTTAGTCACACTAGCCACATGTCAAGTGCCTGATCGCCACATGTGGCTAGTGGCTACTATATTTTAGTGCAGATACAAAACAATTCCATCATTGCAGATAGTTCTATTGGGCAGTGCTGTGAAGCATTTCTTTTAAACTAATTCCATTGCAATAAAACAATTTGTGTTTATTACCCAGGGGATTCTGCCTGTAACTGCAGAGTAGGAAAAGCAATCTGGCCAGAGTGTCTGTGGGTGGGAAGGACGGAAAAGCAGATTCCAGAAAGCTGCGTGCCTCTTGCCACAGGTCCCAGGCACAATGTTTCCAAACACCAAAAGACGTGCAGCCTCTGCCTTTGGATGTAACCAAGGGCCTGCAAATCTTGTTCCAAAATGAGGTGGCAGTGTCTGATCACTTGTTTCAAAGCAAAAATTGAGATGCATGACAAGAAAATATTGTCTGTCTACCTAACAGAGACAGACAATAAATCTACAAACAATGACTAACCCAGCAGTAACGAGTACTCCTGGCACCAAGAAACCAAGTCTCCCTGGAGAAATGACCATTTCCAGGTCACAAACATCTGGTCAAGCAGGGTAGTGTTACCGAACCAAACTTGGTCCCCTCGCCCATGGAGCAGCAAAACCAATCTACTGACACCGGCTTGTGGTGAAGGAAAGCGCAGCGTTTGTTGCAAGGCCAAGGAAGAACGGGAGGCTGAGCTCAAAAGATCCGAACTCCCCAGTGGCTTTCAGGGAAGGGTTTTTAAAGACAGTGTGAGGGAGAGGGTGACAGGGTGTGTTATCAGCTAGCTCGTGCACAATTCCCTCATTGGTTGATGATGAGGTAACAGGGTGATGTTTCAGGAATCTCAGTCATCAACCTTCTGGTTCCAACTGGTTTGGGGTCTATGTGACCAGCATGCAATTAACTTCTTCCACCTGGTGGAGGTTTTAGTGTCTGCAGACAACTGAAGGGTATGGCCCAGGGTATTATCTATAGCCCCTGAGGAAGAACCAAAGGCCCTTGACCTTGTTTTACGGCTAAACTGTTATTAGTCTTACTTGAATATTTTTTGTTTCTGTTTTTTTTTTCTTCTCTTATTAAATTTTTCTTTTTGGAACTCAGGGAAGGTTCAGGATGCTAAAGCTTTTCTACACACAAGAGGCGGGCAGGGGACACGGGGCCTGGGCAAGTGTCTGTCCCCAGGAAGGCTCTGTAGGGTCCCGCTCCGTTTCAGTAGCAAGGAAGCCATCTCAGACTCCTAGGGACATATAAAAAGGACCCAGCAGTCAACCAGTAGAGGTTGCCCCAGCTACAGAGGAGGGAATTTGAGCATTAATAAGGATAACAACTCCAATGGATTAAAGCACACCAAACATATTTAAATTTGTGTTAATAATAACGATACTAAAAAAAAAAATTCCAAAAACCAAAAACAAATTGGTCACCACTGTAACAGTGCTGGGGAAACAATTATTTTCAAAACTGGTCAATAAAGAAAAAAATCAAGCATTTATCTTGCTTTTCCCATACAAACTGTACCACTGGATAACCAAATAGACTAGTAAGTTTCTCTTTATAAAGGCATTTCAAAGTAAATAATAATGTTTTAAAAATTGAGAGAATATCATCATTTTGCAACCCTTAGTGAATTAATGGATCTATGTATTGATTATCAATAGTTGCAAACCTTATAAAAAGAAACATTATTATAAGTCACCTGATGAAGGTATGTCTTGCCACCCGTCCCAGCCCCCAAAAAAGAAAGGAAAAAAACGAACTGGAATCTGATCAAGCTTTTAAGTTCAACAACAGCTTTTTTTCAGCATTTATTTTTAGGAAATAAAGTTCAGAGGAACATGTTAAACTACCCCCAGGGATACAATGAGCCAAGTCCAGGCTGTGGGAGATCAGAAAACACACAATCTTGTTTCTTCAACAAATTACAAAGGTGTGTGTGTGATAGGGGGGATGGATCCTGTGAATTAAAAACAGACACAACTGCACTGAGATGCCACTGTGCACCTATGAAGATGGCTATGATCAAAATGACAAGTGTTGGCCAGGAAGTGGAGAAACTGAAGCCCTTGTACGCTGCTGGTAGGAATATAAAATGGGCAGCTGCTTTGGAAAATAGTCTGGCAGTTCTTCAAACGGTTAAACATAGAATTACCATATGATCTAGAAATTCTACTTTTATGTATAGACCCAAGAGAAATAAAGACCTATGTCCACACAAAAGCTTGTACACAAATGTACACAGCAACATTATCCCTATTAGCCAAAAAGTGGAAACAACCCAAATGGCCATCAACTGCCGAACAAATAAACACAATGTGGTCTATCTACACAAAGGAATATTACTCAGCAATAAAAAGGAGTGAAGTCCTGACACAGGCTACAATGTGGACGAGCCCAGAAGACATGATGCTGAGCGAACAAAGCCAACACACATAGCATGTGATTCTATTTCCAGGAAACGTCCAAAACAGGCATATCCACAGAGACAGAAAGATTAGCAGTTACCAGGGGCAGGGGGGAGGGGGAGAAATGGGGGTGACGGTTAACGGGCACAGGGTTTCTTTTTAGGGTGAGGAAGAAGTTCTACAATTGATTGTAGCATTTGCGCTACGAACATACTAAACTCCGAATATACTAAAAACTGATGAATTACATGCTTTAAAAGGGTAAATTGTATGGTATGTGAATTCTATCTCAAGAAAGCTCCCCCTCCCCAAAAAAAACCACAGACTTAAAAAAAAAATCCCAATAAACAGATATTTGGATTCTGTTCAGTTAAAAAAAAAAAAGAATGACCTTGAGGCAAGTGAAAAGGTGAACCATGGATGATGAATGCCATTGAGGAGTTATTAAATGTTATGATGTGATAAGGATACTGTGTCTTTCTCTCTTAGCCATTATGTACTGAAATGTTTCCAGCTCAACCAGAAAGGTGTATGGGATTTGCTTCAGAACACGGGAAGGGGGGGCAGGCGGAGGTGTAGACCAAACAAGATGGGCCAAGAATGGTCCATGGTGAAGGGGTAGGTGAGAGGGCTGCATGTGTCTTCATTGTACTATTCTATTTTCATACCTCTATTTTTATGTTGAAAAAATTTATAAACATTTTAATATATTTAAGCCTCTAACTACATTTTTTTAAAAAATCACACACATTTCCATTCTGTTCTTAAGGCAGGTTAGTTTAATTTTGTAGAAGAAATACTTTCAAACAATACAAATGACACAATTAGAACAGTGACAAAAATAGAGATGAATACTGATTATAACTTATTCCCACAACAGAAGGTTACTTATTTCCGTGGTGACAATTACGTGACCAGATGAAGTGAAGACCGAATTCCCTTTTACTCATCACACTGTTTCTAAAGGACCCTGGTGGCAGACTTTGGATTGTCCAAGGCACGATTATGGGCAAACTTAAACATAAGAAAATACCCCTTAAGACGATAGGACTTCACTTTTCGTACATGTGGGATACTTTCCAGGGGGTGGGAGTCTTAACTAGTCGGAAGCTGCACAATCAAATCACGAAAGAGAAGCCAATTAGGGTGCATCGTGTCCTGCCTCCCGGGCTGGGCTCTGACGCTGTCCATGTGCCACTTCCAGCACAGCCTGCGAGCAGCCTCCCCGTCCTTCATCTGCCTGGCTTTTCCTTCCTTTCTGACTATGGTCCCATTCAGGTGCGAAAGCAGACAC
Source organism: Balaenoptera musculus (assembly GCF_009873245.2). Taxonomy (NCBI): domain Eukaryota; kingdom Metazoa; phylum Chordata; class Mammalia; order Artiodactyla; family Balaenopteridae; genus Balaenoptera; species Balaenoptera musculus. The sequence goes on along the minus strand of NC_045806.1, from coordinate 7,274,084 downwards.
AGGAGGGAGGCGGCGCAGGACCCAGCACTCCTGGAACTGACACCAAAGCTGGGGCTGCATTTGTTTCTGGTGGGGCAAAGGAGGGATTTCTTTTCTTTTCTTTTCTTTTTTAACTCTGGGGTGGGGAAGCATTCCAAACAGAAACCTGTATCTACTGGGCAGTGACATTTGCAAACCCTTGCGGGCTTTCTGTATTGGCACAGTGGGTCTCCCCGCGTTGCTACTTTGTAGTGGTTGGCAGGAAAGCTACCTCAACCCTTCCACCCACTTAGAGCTTCAAGTGGCAGTGTCTGAACACAGGCCAGGCAACGCGGCCGGGGCTCTCCCACGTCTGGGGAGCCACGCACCTCAGAGGTGTATGACTTGCTCTCCACACCCCCCAGAGTCCAGCGGCAGCCAATCCGTCAGTCAGAAGTTTCAACAGCTGGGGACAGAGAGGGCCTGCCACCAACCTGACCCGTGCAGCAACGCTGTCTCCTGGGGGGCACTTCTGGCAAGCACTCATGTGTTTTGTCTCTCTACCTCTGTTGTGGGTATGTATGCAGGAAAATTAGCAAAAGAAAAAGGAAAAACAAAACCGAGACTAGAGGCAGAAATACACAGCAACAAGTGACAAGTGTGAAAAAGCACAGAGTTTTCAGCCTTACCACCACTGACAACTTCACTGTCTGTGATAGGTCACATGTCAATGAAATGCTTTTACAAAATTCATTTTTAATAAATGTGAAAAGGAAGGTGGGTTATACAAGGGAGTGCTTACAGACGAATGAGAAGAGAGATGCTGCTGATTAAGGGGGGAGGGGCACTTTCAAGGAAGGGGCAGAAAGACCCAGGAGGAGGGTTCCGTTTTCTCTTACATTTTGTGTGACTCACCTCGTTTACTTCTCCGAGGCCTCATGAAGGAGAGTGCATTTCACATATAATAAATACGTATTAGGCGAACTATACCACCTGGCGTTTTAAAAGGATGGTATAGTTTTATTACGTAAAGAATTTTTTCCTCATGAGCTAGTTCTAAGATTTCTTAAGAAATGTTGGGAAGACTCCAGTATGGGGCGGGGGCCTCTGATCGAAAGCACATGCTCTCCTGTGAGTGACTCGCCGGGTACTTGTAGTTCCCACGGAAGCTGGCTTCCTCAAAAAAGCGCCTTCAAAGGTTATCGTGTCCATGTCGTGACTGCTCTATGCATCAGCGGATCCAGTGACTCAGTGAAAACGCACCTTCCTTCTTCTCTTTTCACTTTCCTGCAGGGCAGAGCAGCAGAGCAGAAGCTCCACCAGCGCCCTCCTTGTCGGTCAGGATCAGATGGGGCGGGCCGGAAAAGCAGGCGGGGCTGCCGTGGCCGGGTGAGCGTGGGCTGTGCGGCTGCCGCCGCCGGGGGCTCCGTGACCGGCCTCAGACCCGGGGTGGGCACGGAAAGGTGCACGGAAACCAGGGGCTCTGGGTGCCCAGCCCGCGCGGGAGACCGAGCTCCGCAACGCGCACCCAGCACTGACTTAGGACTGAGCCCCTAAGGCGGCATCTTAACAGCACACAAAGGGTGCGAAAGTGTGCAATATACATGATCAATGCACACAGGAGAGACGGGGCGAGTGACGAGTTCAGCACACAGCGTTTGCGTTTCCGACGTCAGACACAAAACCGGCCCCAAAGATCCATTCTACCGCATGGCAAATACTGAAGAACTAAATTTCAGTCTTAAAATACATCTTAAAGTCAGTATTTTCCTTCAAGGAAAAAAAAAGTACTATAAATAAATTACAATACAGTGAATTTGCCTGAACTCACTTCGTTTCTGTCTTCCAGCCTTTAAGTCAAATAAAACAGCGTAAAAACTGTACACTCTTAACATGATAATTGATCTCTTATAAAATAACCTGTCTTCAGAGATGTCAATTTCACAACAAGGAAAAACCAAGCCCTGTTGCCGTCACTATTATAAAATATATATGTATAGATATATGTGTTTTGTTTTTATTTATTTTTTACAAAATGTGTATATTAATAGCTTTGCACAAATATTTTAAAGACAAATTTAGCTAGTCTAAGAACTTCATGAAAATAAAACAGGCAGATAAATACTTCATGTGTGCAAAGCACTACATCAAACATCGTCGGCGGGCAGAGGAGGTACGTTAATCCTTGGTCTTGTAAAAAATGCTATCTTCTCCCTGCGAATGGAAAGAATTACAGGTTAGAGGCTGACAGAAATGCAGTGAAAGGTGGCAAGAGGCTCTGCCATCAATGACAGCTTTTCTTACTCAGAGAACACATTGAATTTCAATCCCCAGGAGCACATCTGTATACAGATTCTCTGAAGTTTCTTGCCCCAGCCCCCTCTCTAAATTGTAATAGAAGTTACAAAGCCCCATGAGGGCAAGGGTTTGTCTCCAGTGCCTAGAACAGTGCCTGGTATACGCAGATGCTCAGCAAATATTTCTTTATGAATAAATGAAAATCTATACAAGGAGTTCTAAATCATAGTTGAAGGAAGACAGCTATAGTGTTTTATACTCTTTTATGATGGGGAGGTAAAAATTCAGGGTATAAAAAAATTAAGACTAGAGGTCAGGCACATATTATTTAGCCCTAAAAAGGAACACTGCACTGATTCATGCTACAACATTGATGAACCTTAAAAATACTATCCTAAGTGAAAGAAGCCAAACACAAAAGACCACATACTGTATGACTTCTCTTATATGAAAGGTCCAGAACAGGCAAACCCACAGAGATGGAAAGGAGAATGGTGGCCGCCAGGAGCTGATGAGAGGTTGGCATGGGGAGTGACTGCTTAACGGGGGTACAGGGTTTCCTTTTGGGGTGATGGAAATGTTCTGGAACTGAATAGAGATTGTGACTGTACTAAATGCCATGGAATTGTTCACTTTAAAATGGTTAATCTTATGCTTCGTGAACTTCACCTCAATTTTTTAAAAAGCCAGACACAAAAGAAAATAGATTAACTGGGGGATTTTCCTCATATAAAAAATAAAAACAGGGAAAGCTAATCTACGCTATTCAAATTCAAGATGGTGGTTATTCTGGTGTGGGAAATCTGGGGGTGCTGATAACATTTGATTCTTGCCATGTAGGGTTTATGACAATTCACTGAAATATTCATATATAGGACGATATGCACGCTTTCCTGTATGTCTATTATGCTTCAATCAAAAGTTAACTAAAAAAAAAAAAAAAAACTAAAAAAAAAAAAGTTAACTAAAAAGTCAAAAGTGATACACATATGTATCTATATGTAGATCACTGTGCTGTTTACAAGAGCAAACATTTGGAAAGAAGCAGGGTATAAAATAGGTAAATTATATCTGTTAGATGAGACATTACAGCCAAAAAAGATAACAGATGATGTGGCAACATGGGGTATTTTAATTTAAAAAGAGCTAAATGCAAACTCGAACCCACACTGTGATTACAAGCAGCATGAAAAAAACAGTGTTTAGATAAAAAGATCGGAAGAAAATGTGCACAATGCTAATAGCAGGGGAGATTCCTGCTTTGTCCTCGACTTCCTTGTGGGTCTGTCTCAATACTTACTTTACTCTTTATAATGACAAAGGTATGACAGTAAAAAGCAAGCGGGAGAGTGAGGCCTGGGCTTCTCCCCACCTGAACGCCTGCACTTGGATGGGCTCTTTGAGGTTCTGCCCGCGCAGCTGGCACACCCCTTTGGAGGCCTTCTTCAGCATCTTCTCAGCTGCCTGTTCTTGATGGAAGTCAAGTTTGGTCTGTCTCGTCTGGAACAGCAACGCGGGGTGAACCAGACGGGTTTGCTTCCAGTTTTAAGGAAGAGCGATGGAAGCTCCGGGCACCGGGAGGGGAGAAAGGCCGGCCCGCCCGCCCCCTCCCCCCGCTTGCGGGCCGGGGCCTCACCTGCCTCTCGGCCTCCCGCAGCAGGCTCCGGAAGCGCTCGTCGCGCAGCAGCCAGGCCGGGGGCTCGGCGTGGCCGCGGAGCTGGGCGTCCTCCAGGCGCTGGCGCAGCTCGCGCAGGGCGCACAGCTCCTCGTTCAGCTGCCGCTGCCGCGTCCGCGACGCCTGGAGGTCCAGCTCCAGGTCCAGGGACGTGCGCGCCGCCAGCGCCGCCAGGGAGGACCTGCAGGGCTGCGAGACCGCGGCCGTGAGCGCGCCCACCCCGCCCGCGCCCTGCCTGCAGCTTCTTCCCCGAGTGACCGACCCCACTGGAGGGAGACACCCGCAGCGTGGCCCGACGCCAACACAACACGCACGTGGGCGACACGGGTTCAAACCTCCACTCCGGTAACGAGCCAGTGACAGCAAAGTGTCCGCTGTAAGGACGACCTAGGCTTTGGCTAAAGCGCAGAGAAACAGACCCTCTCACACGGGGCAGGAGGGCGTCATCTTTCTCAAGTGCTACTTGACAATATAAACAAGAGCCACAAAATGTGTGTTTTCTTTGGTTCTGAAATTTCATTTGACTTGCATCTGAAAGGCATAGCTGATGATGTGCAAAAGGTTTATGACAGAAAAAATCCTAAATACCTAACAAGAGAAGAGTGATCAAATACATTATAAGGCCAGCAGAAAACGCAGCTACTGTAAAAAGATGAAAAGTATACCGACGTGGCAAAATCTTAATGATCTACTGTATAATGGGAAAAAGCACGTTATAAACCACGCTGAGGGCTGTCTGGTTAAACACACACAGGCTGTCAAAAACGCTCCTCCCCAGGGAACTCCCTGGTAGTCCAATGGTTAGGCCTCCCCGCTTCCAGTGCTGGGGTGCAAGTTCCATCCCTGGTCGAACTAAGACTGCAAGCCGCGCAGCGAGGCCAAACAACAACAACAACAAAACGTTCCTCCCCACATAAGCCTGAAGTAAGCAAGTCTCCTGTTTTCAAGAAGGTTCTAAGACGAGAATAGAATTTTGTACACGGAGCTGAGAGCAGTACTTCCCACCCCATGGCAAACAACGCTGGGGAAGGCAGTTAGTGCAACAAAAGCACAAATCCACGAGCCTATCAGCGTTGTTGGGAGGACTGAATAACTGTATGCGTTTTACACACCCATAACACTATTCTGCACATATGCAGAAGTTAAATGCAAATGTAAGTGACTTCATAAACACAAACTCATTTAAAAGCTCTGCTGAATTCATAGCAGAGCTCACTGGTTCCCAACCAGGGGTGACTTGGGCCCTCAGGGGACAGTTTTGGTCGTCACAACTGGGGGAGGGGGTAATACTGGCAACTAGTGGGTCAAGGCCAGGGATGCAGCTCAACGGCCCACAGTGCACAGGACAGCCCCCAACAAAGACAGACCTAGGCCAAAATGCCAACAGCATGGCTGCTGAGAAATACTTTTGTTGCTGAGTTATGTGTTTTCTTATCATTCTCAGTCAGCGGCTACTCTAAATACAACCACCACAAGGAGATCTGGGAATTTTTTTTCTTTCAAAGAATTCTTGCCCGGGAAAGTCAGGGAACCACTACCTTACAAATTAAAAGTAGCAAAACTGTGTAAAGTGGCGTGATGTGGAGAAAAAATTCGGTGTATGTAAAGGAAAACTGTAGAACAGTCCTATGTAGGAGAATGCTCCACGTTGACTCAAATTTTCTAAACTGTATATACTCCCTTGTCAAAAAAGAAAGAAGAATCTCTTATACAGAATGGCTGTTTATTAATTTATTATATTGTAAAATGTAAAGATCATGTATTATCTTAGATTATGACATTATCGTAGGAAATTAACAAATATTGGTAACATATTGACATTATATACACTTTTAAAAATTATATCTAAGTAAACAAGGAAATAAACATATTACCTTTCAATTAATCTTACCTAAAATATTACCTCTTCAGGTTTGTAGAAATAACTCCCAGCGTACATATAGACAGCATATTAGTCTACATGGCACATACCTGCTTATAGCGAAGGGTTCGTCTTTCCAAAGTGTTTCGGACAAAGGGGGACTTCCGGGGCAGCGTTGAACTGTCGCTGTCACTACGATAAAGCTACACCAAAAAGATTGAGGTTCAGAAACATTTCCTCAAGAATTCAACATTCATTCTCTGTGTACTCTGAACTGGATTATTTTGTTTCTCGTGCAGGTAGTCAAACAGTTATGACGTTTAGAGCTTTTACCAAGACTTTGGGTTTCGCTTACAAGAAAACCCTACACAAGAGTTTCAAGCCAAACAAAGACAAACCAAATAAGCAGAGCAACCCCCAGCCCCACCCTCCTTCAGGTCCATCAGCCGAACCAGCTGAGGTTTTCCAGGCTAATCGAGCAACACAATTTCAGTCCTATCAATGCCAACTGCCACTTGATACGGTGTGACGCTCATGAAAACCCGCACTCTCCTCAGCGCTTTTCACTTTTTATCAGTCATTCTCATTTGCTGTGTTTCTAGCTTTGGCAAGAGCTGGGAAGACTGGCGTTCCAGAAAAGAGCCTCGTTCCTGGCAGGAGGACAAGCCCACACCACTAACACCCACCCTGCCCATCAAGGGAAAAGGCCTGGCTTTAAAAAGAAAAATAAATAATGCCGACTTCACGGGAGCCGAGACGTTACGTATTTCATTTGGTGGCAGGTTTTCATTTCAGGATCAACATATATCTGTGTGAAAGCAAAGTCCTGGCCTTCACGGCCTTACTTTCCATGCCAATGAACCCCAGATATCAGGAAATGTCGCAGCCCTGCACTTACATGCCTCCCCTTCATCACAAACATATAATATAAACACAAAGAGGCCTCTAGAAGCATCGCCGGCCAGTGCGTGCCTTCGAGCAGGGCGCAAAGCCCAGTGCAGGGGCTGGAGGCCTGTCTCTGGGGAGGTGAAGGGCTCCCTCCGTCACCACCCTGTTCTCAGCAAGCAGGCTGGAGGCTGCTCCACAGGGGCTCGGCAGGAGTCTAGGATAAGGAAGGGTGGGCTTCGATCAGGCGCCTCCAGCCGCGTGATGAAGCATCAGGCCCCACAGGGCTGCAGCCTGCTGGGGCGGGAGTGCCCCGCCTGACCCTGGGCTGCCCGGGGCAGCGCGACCGGGGCACCTCGCCGCGTGGGGAGAGGAGCTGCAGGCCTCGCAGACGTGGCCACCCGGGCCCCAGCCCCTGTTGCTCCCTCCTATGAGTAAAGGCTTCCCTCCCCAAGAAAGGTGGGCTCCCTGCTCAGCTCCTGGGCAGTGACCTCTAAGTCCCTAGAACGTTCTAAGTGTCTCTGTTTACCTGGGGACCTTGGCCCAGCCACACAGTCTCTGCTGACAATGTGAGGGGGGCCCTGGGCCACCAGCTTGACCCTGGAGACGAAGGTCAGCCACGCCGGCCACCCGCTGTGCCTCGTGACGACCCCCACAAAACCCCTGGGCACTAAGCCTCGGGTGAGCGCCCCTGGTCGGCTGTGCTCCGGGCACGCTGCCACTGCTCCGAGAGGTGAGAGCTCCCGCACAAATCCGCTGCGGGAGAAGGGCTGGAAGCTCCGCCCGGTCTCTCCGGAGCGCTGCCCGACGCCTCTTCCCTCTGCGAGTCGATCTGCACCCCTTCCCTGCGGCGCACCATCATCGTGGCTACGACGGCTTTTCTGAGTTCCGTGAGTCCTAGCCAATTTCTGAGCCTGAGGGTGGGCCTGGGGACCCCTCAGTGTCTCCCATGTAGGCCTGAGGGTCTGCCTCTCTCATATGATCAAACTCTGGCTTTGCCCTAATGCAGCGGCTCCTTGGCAGCCCCTTCAAGGGAAGATGCTTTCTCCAACGAGCCCCGTTAGAGGAGCGGGAGGGTCAAAGCTCTCCTCGAGCCAAACGGCGCCCCCAGTCTGCTGCGTCGTGAGCACTTACCCTCAACAGCGCCTCGTCTCTGCTAGTCCGTGCCGTCACTGTCACACGGCCACGGCCGGCCAACCTCCAACCTGCTGTCCTGTCTCCACGGACCACAGCAGGTGGGGTCTCCCCCTCCACCCGTCTCAGAGTTCTCAACCCTGCGTACAGGTGAGGACCAGCCGGGAGCTCCAACCCTCTGCTGCCCAGCCCCGCCCGCGACCGATGAAGAATCCTTCCAGGCAGGTGGCAAAGGACTCCCGACTTACTCTGCAAACGTACTGGCTTCGTGCTCCGGGCGAGAAAGTCTGGGAACGCACAATGGTGCTGCTCCGCGTGAAGGGCGAGCCGCGGGCCCTGCGGCCGGGCCTCTCCTTCGGCAGACTCGCCACCTCTTCCGGGAAGAGATCTTCTGTGTTGGTTTCCTTATCAACCTAGATAGTAATTTATTGTTTACCACAACTCTTTCTAGAACACAAGCATTAAATTAGTGTAGTCACCAAACAACCCTGCCATTTCCACTGGAGATCTAAGTGGCATTTCACACTTAACACGTCCAAAATGGAATTTCTGATATTCCCTCTGCCAAGGATCTCTACTTTCCCATTTGTTCCAGCAAAAAAAGCATTCGTGTCATTCTGGACCCAGCTCTCTTTCATACACCCTATATCTGGTCCAAGATTAAATCCTGTTGGCTCTGTGTTCGAGATTAAGCATGTTTTGACCACCTATCACCAACCCTCCATCTGGGTCACCATCGTCTTGTGCCTGATTAGTGCAGGAGGCTTCTCACCCGTCTCCTGGATTCCACGCCTCCCTCCTCCCTTCAAACCCTTCTCAACACAGCACCAGGGACATCCTGATAAAAACTGAAGTCAGACCCAGCAATTCCACTCCTAGGTGTATACCGAAAAGACCTGAAAACAGGTGTTCAAACAAATACTTGCACACAAATGTTCATAGCAGCCTTATTCAAACAGCCAAAAGGTGGAAGTAGTCCAAACATCCACGGGCGGATGAGCAGATAAACAAAACGTGGCATACTCATGCAAGCGATGAGAAGGAGGGAAGTGCTGGTAGATACTACAATCTGATGTACCTTGAAAACATTAGGCTGAGTTAAAGAGGCCAGTCACAAGAGGCCACATGCTGTATGAGCCATTCATTCATTAATTTTTATTGAAGCATAATTGACTTACTATGTTATATTAGCTTCAGGTGTTCAACATACTGATTCCATATTTTAATACATTACAAAATGATCACCATGATAAGTCTAGTTACCGTCTGTCACCATACAGAGTCAACACAATATTATTGACCTTATACCCTATGCTGTACATTACATCCCCGTGACTTACTTACTTTATAACTGGAAGTTTGTACCTCTTAATCTCCATCACTTATTTCCCTCATCCCCACCCACTCAACCCCCCTGGCAACCACCAGTTTTGTTCTCTGTATCTATGAGTCTGTTTCTGTTTTGTTATGGTTGTTCATTTGTTTTGTTTTGTTTTTAATTCTACATATAAGCGAAATCATGCAGTATTTCTCTTTCTCTGACTTATTTAGCATAATACCCTCTAGGTCCATCTGTGCTATTGTAAATGGCAAGATTTCCTTCTTCTTTATGGCCAGTATTTCACTGCATATTATGTATATACATATGTATGTATATATATGTGTGTCTGTGTGTATACATATATACACACATATACCCCATCTTCTTTACCCATTCATCTATTGACAATGGACACTCAGGTTGTTTCCATATCTTGGCTATTGTAAATAATGCTGTAATAAGTACAGGGGTGCATATATCTTTTCTAACTAGTGTTTTTGCTTTCTTCAGGAAAATACCCAGAAGTGGAACTGCAAGATGGTGTGGCAGTTCAACTTTTAACTTTTTGAAGAACCTGCTTACTGTTTTCCACAGTGGTGACACCAATTTACATTCCCACCAACAGTGCACAAGGGTTCCCTTTTCTCTACATCCTCTCCAATGTTTGTTATTTGCTGTCTTTTTGATGATAGCCATTCTGACAAGTATGAGGTGATACCTCATTGTGGTTCTGATGTGCATTTCCCTAATGATTAGTGACACTGAGCATCTTTTCATGTGTCTGTTGGCCATCTGAATGTCTTCTTTGGAAAAATGTCTACTCAAGTCCTCTGCCTAGTTTTTAATCAGGTTAGTTGTTTTTTTGATGTTGAGTTGTCCGAGTTCTCTGTATATTTTGGTATTAACCCCTCGTCGGATATAACATTTGCAACTATCTTCTCCCATTCAGCAGGCTGCATTTCTGTTTTGTTGATAGTTTCCTTCACTGTGCAACAGCGTTTTAATTTGATAAAGTCTCATTTGTTTTTTGTTTGTTTGTTTGCTTCCCTTGCCTGAGGAGAGATATCCTAAAATACATTGCTAAGACTGATGTCCAAGAGCATACCTACCTATGCTTTCTTCTAGGAGTTTTATGGTTTCAGATCTTACATTTAAGTCTTTAAACATTTTAAAATGGAATGAGAAAGTAGTCCAGTTTGATTCTTTTGTATGTAGCTGTCCAGTTTTCCCAACACCATTTAATGAAGAGGCTGTCTTTTCCCCTCTGTATTTTCTTGCGTCCTTCATTATAGATTAGTTGGTTATATAAGTGTGGGTTTATTTCTGGGCTCTCTACTCTGTTCCACTGACCCATGTGTCTTTTTTTGTGTGCCAGTAGCATGCTGCTTTGATTACTGTAGCTTTGTAGTACAGTTTGAAATCAGGGAGCATGATACCTCCAGCTCTATTCTTCTTCCTCAAGGTTGTTTTGGCTATTCGGGGTCTTTTGTGTTTCCATACAGTTTTTGGATTATTTTTTCTAGTTCTGTGAAAAATGCCGTTGGTATTTTGATAGGGATTGCATTCAATCTGTGGATTGGCTTGGGTAGTATGGTCATTTTAACATGAATTCTTCCAATCCATGAGCATGGTGTATCTTTCCATTTGTTTGTGTTGTCTTCAATTTCTTCATCAATGACTTAACACTTTTCTGAGTACAGGTCTTTTACCTCCTTGGTTAGATTTCTTCCTGGGTATTTTATTCTTTTTGATGCAGCTGTAAACTGAATTATTTTCTTAATTTCTCTTTCTGATAGTTCATTGTTAGTTGTATAGAACTGCAGACGATTTCCATATATTAATTTTATATCCCTTAACTTTAAATGTTGCCACTTTACCGAATTCACTGATGAGGTCTAGTAGATTTTTGGTCACGTCTTTAGGGTTTTCTATGTATAGTATCATGTCACCTGCAAACAGTGACAGTTTTACTTCTTCCTTTCCAATTTGGATTCCTTTTACTTCTTTCTCTTGTCTGATTGCTGTGGCTAGGGCTTCCAATACTATGTTGAATAAAAGTGGCGAGAGTGGGCCTTGCTCCTGATCTTAGAGGAAATGCTTTCAGCTTTTCACCACTGAATATGATGATAGCTGTGGGCTTATCATATATGGCCATATATGGTCGAGTTATGTTCCCTCTATACCAACTTTCTGGAGACCTTTTATCATAAATGGATGCTGAATTTTGTCAAAAGCTTTTTCTGCATCTACTGACATGATCTTGATTTTTATTCTTCAATTTACTAACATGGTGTATATCTCTTGGATTGATTTGTGGATACTGAACAATCCTTGCATCCCTGGGATAAATCCCACTTGAGCATGGTGTATGATCCTTTTAATATATTGTTGGATTTGGTTTGCTAGTATTTTTTTTTTATAAATTTATTTATTTATTTATTTATTTATTTTTGGCTGTGTTGGGTCTTCGTTTCTGTGCGAGGGCTTTCTCCAGTTGCGGCGAGCGGGGGCCTCTCTTCATCGCAGTGCGTGGGCCTCTCACTGTCGTGGCCTCTCCCGTTGCGGAGCACAAGCTCCAGACGCGCATGCTCAGTAGTTGTGGCTCACGGGCTTAGTTGCTCCGCGGCATGTGGGATCTTCCCAGACCAGGGCTCGAACCCGTGTCCCCTGCATTGGCAGGCAGATTCTTAACCACTGCGCCACCAGGGAAGCCCGGTTTGCTAGTATTTTGTTGAGCATTTTTGCATCTATGTTCGTGATATTGGCCTGTAGCTTTATTTTTTTGTGGTGTCTTTGGTTTTGGTCGGGGTGATGGTGGCCTCATAGAATGAGTTCACAGAAGCACTCCTTCCTCTTCAATTTTTGGGAATAGTTTGAGAAGAATGAGTGTTAACTCTTCTTTAAATGTTTGGTAGAATTCACCTGTGAAGCTATCTGATCCTGAACTTCTGTTTGTTGGGAGTTTTTAAATTACTGATTCAGTTTCATTACTGATAATCGGTCTGTTCATATTTTCTATTTCTTTCTGATTCAGTTTTGGGAAATTGTATGTTTCTAGGAATTCATCCATTTCTTCTAGGTTATCCAGTTTACTGGCATACAACTGTTCATAGTAATCTCTTATGATCCTTTGTATTTCTGTGGTGTCAGTTGTAACTTCTTTTTTTCGTTTCTTTTTTTTTCTTTTTTTTGCTGTGCCATGTAGTCTGTGAGTCTTAACCACTGGACCACGAGGGAAGTCCCCTCTTTTTTTCATTTCTGATTTTATTTATTTAGGCTCTCTTTTTTTCTTGATGAGTCTAAAGGTTTCACTGATATTTTCTATTGTTCTTTTTAGTCTCTTTCATTAATTTCTGCTCTGATCTTTCTTTCTTTCCTTCTACTAACTTTGGATCTTATTTGTTCTTCTTTTTCTAGTTCCTTTAGGTGTTAAAAAAAAAAACCCAACTCCCAAATGCAGATTTTCGACTGTGAGGTGGGTCAGCACCCTTAACCCCTGTGTTGTTCAAGGGTCAACTGCAGTCGTACTTTTGGTACACCTGTGGGTGGAGGTGAGCTCTTCCCTACTCTGTCATCTTGGCTACGATCCCCTGGAGTCTGATCTTTTAAACCCTGGATGATTCCATTTACACAAAACATCCAGAATTGGCAAATCCATAGAAACAAAGCAGACTGGTGGTTGCCAGGGGTCGGGGAGAGATAAGGGAGAGTGAATGCTAATGGTTATGGGGTTTTACTTTGGGGTGAAAGAAACGTCTTGGTACCAGAGAGAAGTGGTGGTTGCACAACATTGTAAATGTATTCAAAGTCACTGAAATGTCCACTTTGAAAGGGTTCATTTTATGAGAATTTCATGTCAATAAATTATTCTAGGAAAAACTTTAAAAAGTGAGTCAGATCACATCACCCCTGGGTTCAAAACTATCCACCAGTTTTCCAATGCTCTCAAGAGAAAAAGCAAGAGTCCTGAGTAGGCCCTGTATGATGTGGCCCCTTGACTCCCTCTGTCCTCAGCTCTGATGCCTCCTTACCCCAACCCCACCTGCACTTGCAGCTCCCTGCACCTGAATGCCCATCCCCAGTCCCACACAAGGCTCCCAGACTCCTTCCTTAAGGACTTTGCTCAAAAACTGCCTTCTCAGTGAGACTTCTATGACCTTTCATTTCTATTATAAAAAATACATAAAATTAACCATCGTGGACTTCCCTGGTGGTGCAGTGGTTAAGAATCCACCCGCCAATGCAGGGGACACAGATTTGAGCCCTGGTCCGGGAAGATCCCACATGCCGTGGAGCAACTAAGCCCATGCACCACAACTACTGAAGCCTGCACGCCTAGAGCCCAGACTCCACAATGAGAAGCCACCACAATGAGAAGCCTGCACATCACAACGAAGAGGAGCCCCTGCTCTCCGCAACTAAAGAAAGCCCGCATGCAGCAACGAAGACCCAACGCAGCCAACAATAAATAAGTAAGTAAAATTTACCATTGTAACGATTTTTCATTGTGCAGTTCAGTAGTATTAAATATACTTACATTGTTGTGAAAGAGATCTCTAGAATTTTTTCACCTTCCCAAACTGAACTCTGTCCCCATTCAACAACTCCCCATTTCCCCATCTCTAGCCCCTGGTAACCACCATTCCACTTTGTCTCTATGAATTTAATTACTTTAGGAATCTCATATAAGTGGAATCGTATAGGATTCATTTTTTTGTGACTGGCTTATTTCACTTAGCACAATGTCTTCAAGCTTCATCCATGTTGTAGCCTGTGATGTGACTTCCTTCCTTTTTAAGGCTAATATTCCATAGTACATATATACCACTTTTTCCTTATCCATTCAGCTGTCGATGGACACATGGGCTGCTTCCACCTCTTGGCTACTGTGAATAATGCTGCTATGAATGTGGATGTGCAAGTATCTCTTGGAGACCTGCTTTCAGCTCTTTTGGATGTACATCCAGAAGTGGAATTGCTGGATCATATGGTATTTCTATTTTAAATTTTTTTACAAAATAGATTTATTTATTTATTTTTGGCTACGTTGGGTCTGTACTGCTGCGCACAGGCGCTGCGCATAGGCTTTCTCTAGTTGCGGCGAGCAGGGGCTACTCTTTGTTGCGGTGCGCGGGCTTCTCATCGCCGTGGCTTGTTTTTGTTGCCGAGCATGGGCGCGCGGGCCATGTGGCTCACAGGCTTAGTTGCTCCGTGGCATATGGGATCTTCCCGGACCAGGGCTTGAACCCGTGTCCCCTGCATTGGTAGGCGGATTCTTAACCACTGCACCACCAGGGAAGTCCCTATTTTTAATTTTTTGAGGAACCTCCATACTGTTTTCTATAGCGGCTGCATCATTTTACAGTCCTGATGTTTGTAGATACCAATTTACACTTCTAAATGTAACCCTTTCTAAAACGGCAATTCTTTCTAAAAATGCAAACCCTGCTTCCCTACCATCTCATTCTTCAGTAGCCCCTTTGACTATCTCAAACGCTGCTGTATTTTACTGTTTTACCCTGTCTGTTGCCCACAGGGCAGGACTTTCCATTTGTTTCTTTGCTGTTGCATCTGCAATGCCTGGCAGCTACCACATGCACATGGAAAGAGAGAATGCAAATGTGGTGAAGAACTAACAACTGGGGAGTCTAGGTGAAGGGGATACGAGTATGCGTTGTACTATTCTAGCAACTTCTCTGTAGATCTGAAGTGCTTCAAAATGAAAAGTTGAGGGAGGAGGACACACCAAGCTAGCCTCCCACAGCTACTGCCCCTGACGTGGGCCAACGCTCGCCAAAGTCTTAGAAAGAGGAATAATGGCCATGACCGGCAGGCGCGCCCAGAACATCTCCGCCCGAGGCACTGCATGGGCTGCAGTGCGGGAGGCTGCCAGCGGGAGGCTCTCACTTTTCTCAGGACCTGTGTTTTGGACTGAGCTCAGGGGCTGTGCTGGTAGACGTTCTGATGAGTTGAACAGTTGGGAAACAAAGTTGCAATCGAGCACTGATACAGTGTCTCCCAACCCCACTGGGTTCCTTAGACATTTGTCACCACAAACCTGAAAGATTTCCCCACTGGAGATACTGTGATGGGCACAACTAGGATCGGGTGAACAGAAGGGCCAAAAGGATGCTTTGCTGCTCTTAATGTCACAAACGGAGAACAACGACAAGCGTCCAAAACCTTAGGGACCCACGAAACACCCTGAGCCACACGCGGCCCTGAAGAGGGCACATGAAGGAGTAAAAATCCACCCCTTTTAGTTGTCCTTTCCTTTTAATTTAAAGTAGACAGACGTTTCCATGGTACCTGCTGTTTACAGATCTGAGGCCACTCACTTCAATTCCCTCGCGTAGGGCACACAGCCCCTCCTTCCAGGGCAGCGCCTGGTGCTGGGCGGCAAAACATCAGGGGCTCCGCGAAATCCTTTGTCCTTTTCTGCTTACCTTCAGAGGTGGGGGCTGAAGTTCCTCGGGGCCGTAAGGGTCTGCCTGGCCAGCAAACGTGTGTCCGTGGATGGAGCTGACAGCAACGCAGCAGGGCTCTGGGTGCGGGGGGCTGGTCTGGGCGCAGCTGCTACAGCCACTATCCACCGAGTCGGCTTGCCAACTCCTGAAGGCGGGCATGGCAAAAGCCCCCAAGACGTTCATCAGGGCACTGACTTTACTGCTGCACCCAGGGCACAGCAGCAGAGACGCCCCATATTTGCTTCCAATGACTGAGGACGGTTGCTTTTCTCATAAAATGAAAGGCAGTTCTGTTTCATAGGGAAGACAGAGCTACAAGGCCTTTCATTAAGAGGGTCCGTCTGTCTGTATCGCCCAATTGCAGCCGCTGAAGATGCCAGCAGCCCGGAACCCCCTCTCCCCGAGCCCTCCCAGCCTCCTGCCCATCCCTGAACACACACCTTCCCCCTCTGCCGTGCACTTTCCCTTCCGAAAATAAATTCCTCTTGAAAATAAATCCAGAGAAAGCTATTAGGAAGAAGTAGCAAGCTTTGGAAACATGACACTCCTTATGGAAAACCGTGGAAGTAAAGCAACATGAAAGTGCTGCCAGAAAGGACCCGCCGGGAAGCGATTCACTCGCGGTGCCTGCCCATCTGAGCTGCTCCTCTGCTGCAGACACGTCTGCCCCACCCCGAGTCAAGCGTTCACCCACGGGCTGCTCCGAGGAAGAGGTAAAGGGGCATCGCATGATTCCATTTACAAGAAAGGCCCAGGACAGGCAAATCCCTGGAGATGGCACGCAGACGGGCAGTCGCCAGGGGCTGGGAGGACCGGGCGGACTGTTAATGGGTATGGGGTTTCCTTTCGGCACGACGAAAACGCCCTCAACTTGAGTGTGATGTTGGCGGCACAGCTCTGTGCCTGCGCTACAAACCAGCGAATTGTCCACTTAATGGGTGAACCG
Source organism: Balaenoptera musculus (assembly GCF_009873245.2). Lineage (NCBI taxonomy): Eukaryota > Metazoa > Chordata > Mammalia > Artiodactyla > Balaenopteridae > Balaenoptera > Balaenoptera musculus. Next base: position 7,257,539 of record NC_045806.1, on the reverse strand, counting down.
TACGGTAGGGAGATTATATCCCAATAAAGCAGTTAATAAAGAAAAAGGCAAAACTTAAAGGGCCCTATTGTATTCAATCCGGGCAGAGGGAGTCCCTCAACAGCCCCCTCTTTGAGAGGAATTCGGGGAACAGAAGGAAAGGTGAAAAGCCTGCGCGTAGAGCTGGGGTCAATGTACTGCCCTCGTGCAGACTGGCGTACAATGCCCCGTGAGAATCCCGACTTCTGGGCAAAGGTACCGAAGAGTCGCCGCACACACTCTACATGGCGTTGTGTCTGACGAACATCCCGGCTGCCTCTCCCCCGAGGGGCTGCTGGCCGCGCGCACCTCTCGGACACGGCCTCGGCCTGCTCCTCCTTGCGCTCCATCTCCAGGATCTCCTCCTCCGTGTACTCCAGCTTCACCCGCTCCTCGGCCAGCTCTCTCTCCACCGCCTGCAGCTGGGCCGTGGTTCTCGCCAGCAGCACCGTCACCGCGTCCTACAGGACGAAAGGGACGCTGCCAAGAAGCAGCCGAGGCCAGCGGCGTGCGGGCGGCAAAGCGGAAAGCGGGCGCGTGCACGGCCCGTGGGGGGCAGCCCTGCTGCCGGGCTGGTGGCCGTCCCCGGCTGCTCTCCAGCAGGAAGCAGCGCACCCCCGGTTGACAGCAAGACAGTAACTTGGCCTTTCCATGTAGCTCTGAGGACTCAAATTTTAAAGCAACCAACGCATCACTCATGATCATGAACGTGTTGCGTTAAAGAACATCATCATGAATGGCCACATACATCACTACAGTCCGTTTTTATTACTTCCCTTGAAACCCTGCTTCTTCATCGCCACTGTGTTCTAAGACTAAGTCTACACACGTTTCTTAGAAACAATGTCCCCAGGAAAAGCCCATCTCAAAGCCAGGCCACCTACTGTCTTTCCAGACGTGGTGGGTGCAGGGTCCCGGAAGTCACTGTGTCCCAGCCGCTTGTCCTCCCGCCGGGGCGGCTCGGGGCCGGTGAACACCTGCACTGAGTACCAGCGCAGCTGCATCTCGCTCGAACCATCGTAATCAGCCAAGTTAATCTGAGCAATGCCCTGTGCGGTGTTAAAAAAAAAAAAAAAGCAGAACAGGCCCTGAATGACTGCACCTTAACAACCAATGGGCATCGAGGTCACCCTTTAATCTTAAGCAGAAAGGCCATACAGTGTGTCACTGCTATTCAAAGGACTGCAGTAAAATGAAAGTCATCGAAAAGGATCGTAATGGGGGTGGCTCCTTGCTTGCTTGTTCAGCCCAATCAGAAAGTGCTAGAAGGGGAACAGGGGCAGAGAATGGACAACGTGGAATGGTGGGTCAGGCTCAGGATCTGCCACTCGAAGAGCCACTGATTCTAGCAGGAATTTTTGAAAAAAGAGAGGACTGGTGTAAAATAATATAAGTAAATAAATAAATAAGTAAATAACACCCCCCCCCCAAAAAAAAGAAAAAAAGAGAGAGAGAGAGAGAGGACTGGTGGAACTCTCCAATCTCTAATTCTGCCACTGAAGGGGTGGGACCAAGGGGGAAAACTCCAACCTCGGGAAGAAAGCACCCTGGCTTCCAAGCCCTGGCCCTGCACCGGCTGGCCGGGGTGAAGACGGACTGCTGACCTGCCCAGTTATAGGGTTGCCAGATAAAAAAGAGGGCATCTGGGTGAACTGCAATTTCAAATAAACAGATTTTTTTAAAATAGAAGTATGTCCCAGATATTACATGGGACATACTTACAGTAAAAGGCATCCATAGTTTATTTGAAATTCAAATTTAACTGACCATTATATACTTCTATCTGTCAAACTTCTCAACCCAACTTTTATTAGTTCCCGTGACGCAAGACAGGGATAATGCAGAAGCCGTTGCATAGGAGTTTTGCAAGTATTAGCTGAGATAACATATTTAAATTACAGAACACTTGACCAGATAAGGAGTTTTATCATCCCTTTCTGTCCTCCCAGCTACAGAGATCACTTGACACCAGGACAAATTCTAAGTGCCCCACCGCAGGACACAGGAAGGAGGGGAGGGAGGAGGAGAGGGTGAGGAGGGCGCCGTACCAGCAGTTCTTCCTGCAGCTGCGGATTCACTGAGCACACGTATAACTGAAGGGACTTCAACGTCACCATGCTTGAATGCACAGGGATTCTGAAAACTTCATTAAATATCAGGGGGGCTTGCAATTCCAGAGCCTTAGAGCAGTAAGTGTTTGGCGTGCCGGAGTCAAGCGGGGGCAAATAGACGCGGATGTGTCTGGAACCAAGAGAGGAAGGAAAAAGCAGACAGAGGCAGCGCTTACTGACACATCTGCACGTGACACGCATGGACCACATACGTGTGCACATACGCCGCTCTGTTCCACTGCCCATGTGCAGAATTTTAATGTCTTTTGGAAAAGATCCTTTTCTCAACTAACAGTAAGCCCAAAGAACTTACGTGCCCCTGGAGATCAGGGGGGAAAACCCAATCACAAAGAGAAGACTTCCAAGTCACTGGTTAGGACTTCAGGGGGACTCAAACGGAGGTTCTGCTTTTACCATCTTTGTGGGAAAACATCTGCACTGATCTCTCCACGGCCCCTTGGCTCCCTCTCCAAGCTCTACCTGCCTTGCCTCTCAGACTGCTCGCCCACCCAGGCACCCGCCAGGCTGGGCTCCCGGCCCTGTCTGCCCCCAGCACGGAAGCCGGCACCCAGGAGAAGCTCCAGCATCAGTGGAGTGAAGTACACCATCAGGGCGAACCCTCAGCCGCTGAACACCAGGCTGCTTCCTAGGCCTTCGGGAGGCCAGTTTACAAAGACGACTCATGGAAGGGGAGGGCACCGTCGGGCCTGAACACCCATCACAGGTGGGTTCACCCGCCAGGGTAAGTGGGACCTCACACCCCCATCGGGCACCCATCTCCCCACCGGAGACAACACAGATTTCCTTCCCCCTGCTCGGACAAGGATGCCTGATCCCAGCCTGAGGCCTCTTCAGGCACCTCATCAGATCTCAAGAGCCGAGTGTGGCTGTGTCGCCACCAGCCTTGTGAGCAGGATGGACGTTTTAAGCCCCAACGCTGCCGATGACGGGCACCCGGCACTTTGTCAGCATGGCCACGGCACATAACCAGCCTGGCTCCAGTAACGCCACCTGCCTCAAATAATAAACCAGCCTCTTCTTAAAACTTACAGGCCTTTAGATTTCAGACAGACATTCCCTGGCGTTTTATTCTAAATTCAGGTTCCAAGACAGTCTTTTCCCTCCCCAAACTGCCACATGCAGCAGGTCAGCCAGTGGTGCCGTGTGGAGGAGGGCCCGGGGGGAGGACACGGCCCCCACCGGCGCGGGAGCTTACATTTTGCAGTCTTCCTTCACCACCAGCCCGGCAAAGTTCTTCAGTTGGAGCACGTTCACGAGGAGACACTCGCTGGCACTGTCGTGCCTAGAAAATAAAAGGCACGTTCACAGGCTGCAAATGCCCCACGGTGGAGAAATCCTGCTTGAACTACCGCAGTGGTCCTCACCCCACCCCCGGGGGACCTGTGCAAAGTCGAGAGACGTTTCTTACTGTCACACTGAGTGGAGTGGGGGGGCTACTGGATCTAGTGGGTGGAGGCCAGGGCTGCTGCTCAACACCCCAGAGGGCACACGGCGGCCCCCAACCAAGAATGACCCAGCCCGAATGTCACGAGTGCCGAGCAACACTAGGATGACAAGGGTGAGCAAAAGAAAGCTGCTGGGATGTGAACATCCTGCCTCGCTCGCCTGAACACTGCTGGTTGCTGCCTTCACAGACACTGCAGCTAGAAACCAAAACGCTTAGTGTTGCACAGCACCTGGCTACCCCAGCTCCGGCGGGAACTTCCCCGAGGGCCTGACCGTGCCCATGGGGTGACAGTCCCCAGCTGTGACTCGGTGCTGGAGGACGGCAGTGGAGCCGCTCGTGCCCATCTCTCCTTCCCGCCACCTCTGTCCCTTCACCTGAGACCGCTGAGATGGGCCCGGGGGTCCCCAGGCCAGGGAGAAACAGCCGGATCACGCGGGTCCCCCCACGCCTCCTGGCCTGTGTGTGGAGGTGTGAGTTGCCGGGCGGGCCCCAATCTACCCGTCGTCTTTACGAGCAACAGGGAAGGAGCCTTCTGTACTCACAAGAATCCAACATGGATCTGGGGCCCCTCGTTACCGCAAGCGTCTCCAGGCACAGGCTCGTCGGCGTCCTCACTCCTGAGCACAACCGGAAAGGCACCGCGTTATTCCGAGGGGACCTGCTTACCTCGGGCTCCGCAGAAGCTCTCTCACACTAGGGGCGCTTCTAACTGAGAAGGGCGTTATTAAGTTGCGACATAAATAAATGCTTTAAGTGACTGACAGGGCACGGCAGGTCCCCAGGATCCATGACGTCACCTCCCAGGGTACCTGCTGACGAAGTGGCCTTTTTGAGAAAATACCTCTCAAAACCACACGTGATATTCACGACAACGTTCAAAAACATATACTTTTAAAAGCTTTGCAGGGGGGACTTCCCTGGTGCTCCAGTGGTTTAAGACTCCGCGCTTCCACTGCAGGGGGCACAGGTGCGATCCCTGGTCAGGGAACTAAGATCCCGCAAGCTGAGCAGCGCAGCCAAAAAAAAAAAAAAAAAAAAAATTTGGCGACAAGTGAAATGCATACAGATATCTGAGCTGAAAAAATGACATCAAAGGTCTCAAACAAAATGAAGCCCACAAGGGGTTTTGTCCTTGCAAAGTGATTCCTCCAGCTAAGGAAAGGGGACGGGGGGAACATCCATTTCTAGCGAACGTCCTTTCTAGAAAAGCAGGTCTCTCTCGCACACTGGTTCTCCTTTTCCGGCTCTACTAGGATCATGCCTTCCAACCCCCGGGGCCGGAGAGAAAGCAGTCGTCCTAGATGCCCGAAGCCAGGCCAGTCCCCAGACGCCACCTGGGAGGAGACGGGGTCCGTGGGGATGCTCAGGGCCCCTCCCGCATGGAGAGAAGCCAGAAGAGCTGCACCCCGGAGACACACAGAGTGTCAAGCCAGACAGGTCTCGGCAGGGGTGCCTTTTGGGAAGTCAGCCCAGGGAGGCCAGAAGGTCAGCTTCTAACCTTTTGGTGGGAGGTTCAAACACGCCACTGTCGCTGGCCAGCGAGTAATCGGACAGGCAGGCAGACACGCAGCGCACTCTCCGCTCCAGCCTCTGGGCGCTGTCTTCTCGGGGGGTCACTGCTGCAAGCGAGAGACACGGCCGGGCTCAGGAGGCGACAGCGCGGGAGCCCAGGGCAGAGCAGAGACAAAGGCACGAAGGGACAGAGACAGGCCAGCACGTGTGCAGATGTGTGTTTACATGCGCTCTGCTCCAGTCTTTTCTTATATTGGAAAACGGAAGAAACAGGCTTCTGGCTACTTCTTTAAAAGCTCTTTAAATGATCATCAATCTCCTTTCACCTCCTTGATGAGCGCACAGGTCAGAAGGTGGCGGGAAGGCCTTTGGCGTGGCCCTTTGAGAGAGCGTCACACGGGAAGCCCGGGAGAGAGACTTCGCCTGCATGCGGATGGCAGCGCGCTCTCCGAGAAGTGGGAGGGGGGTGTTTCCTCCTTGACGCTGCTTGGTATTCTCCATACTTTATACAAGGCACGTAGGCTACACTGCTTTATACTCAGAAGACAGAGTTTTTAAAAAGCATCAAATAACCCCCAACAAAATGGAGTGACTTTCAAGTCAGAGGACACAGAGGCACCCAGACTCGGCCTCTGCCAACGTCTCCATGACCCCTCTGCCGCTCTAACTGCAGCGCCCTCCTCAGTAGCCCTGGGGCCAGGCTGGCTTCCAGAACTGTCTCCTGGGATTAGAAAGGACCATCACTGGGCAGCTTATTTTTGTCTTGTATCTATTTTAACCAAGAGCCCAAGACAACCACTGACATTTTCCCTTTTACCATTTCATCAACTCTTTCTACTCCTTCCCTCACAGCAACAAGCTCCTTTTAATAAAAGCAATAGAAACAGGCATGTCGTCTCCCGCTGCTAAATGTGGCGACGGACACAGGAACCTCAACGCTTCTGAGAGAGGCACACACGGTTAGAACACAGGCTTAAACCACGAAGCCCCAAACTGAGCCTCACTCTGGCATCACAATGCTTCTTATTAATAATGCAGACCCCTCTTGTCTATGTTCTCCGGCCATCTAAGCTCTAGAAATTGAAAATCTAGACACCTGTGCACCCCTGAGTTGAGGGAAATAGCGAGTCCACCAATGACCATCTCTCTTTTCAGCCAAATTATTATTCACAGCAACAATTAAACCCAAACACATTCATCGGGGTACAGAACAGACAGGGCTGTGGCCTTTGGTCTCACGATGTTAACGGCAGACAAAAGCCGACCTTTCAAAGGTCTGCAGCGCCCAGCGTGGGGGCCACCGGCTCCACCTCAGTCAGGGGCAGAAGCTGGCTCCGTTCTGGGGCGGCCGGAGGCACCGACTCTCAGATCGTAGATGACGACTCCCAAGTCCAGCTCTGCTCGTCACCCCCGCCCCCATGGAAGGACCCAGAGCCCCCAGCTCTGAACTGCAGAGAGAACCCCTCAGTTTGCTGCATGGAACCCCATCAAACACAACGGCTCACTACTTCCATTCCCAGCCCTGACACTCGGCCTTACACGCCTTTAAGGAAGTAACACCGCACAACGATCCAGGTAACTTCCAGGCAACCCAGTGGTGTGACTGACAAAATTTCTCTCTCATTGCAATGAAAGTGGATGAAGAGAGACAGGAAATGGGGGAATCAACCCTCAGTGATCCTGGGCTTAGCACATTCACGGAGCAACTGGATGCAGGAGTTGACAGAAGGAGGTACGGTCAGCACCTGCCCTGGGTGAGAAAGAAAGCACGCGGCACATCCCCCAGTACACACCGCAACCGTCTGCTCTTGGGCTTCAAGGCAACGAGACGGAAAGTGGGGAGCAACGCCAGTGAAGTAAGGAATAAACAAGCTTCCACACATTCATTTCAGAAACCTCTGACCCTTCCATCATTGAACACAGACACACAGACACTGAGACCTAAGGACAGCAACGCTGCTTGACAAAAGGGAGGAAAGTATAAGGAAAATCACACCGTGGGCAAAGCTGCCAGCTGGCATACTAAAATAATGAAAGCGTTAAAGTCTGGGAAAAAACGCAAGGAAGAAAAAAATACGTCAAGCTCTTAGAAAAGTTCTTACACAACTTTCATAGCCAGGATGAATACCGTTCAAACGACAACAACAATAATAAGAGCAACTGTTGAGCTACATTAAAGCACAGCTATGAGCTATGCCCTTCTTGACCACACCCTGACCATCCTAAATACATTGATTCACTGCACAAAGATGTGGCACAGCCTGACCAGCAAGGCGAAGGAGAAGTCCAAGGTCACTTACAGTGAACGTTTCTGTCGAGCCGCATGAGAAAAGAGATAAAAAAAAAAAAAGCACAAAGTGAAAAAACTGTAGAATTTAAGCCAACAATTTTAAACAGGGTATGAATGTAATAAAAAACATCAATAAACAGATGAACAAGGTCAAAATATTTACGGACTTATATTAGCAAATATCAGTGGGAAATGAAAATAGGAATGGATTTCAAAATCATGACACATTTGACTTTTAAAATGTGGGGAAGATAAAATTGTAGTAAACATGTAAAAACGGTTAAAGATGACAGTTTATTTCCCCACTCCCCTGCCCCACCTTCTGTCCCCTCAGGTTGATTTAAAACACAATGGGCAATTCTGAATTTTATGTTACTAAAAATTTTTCTCGCTAAAGCTTGCTGGAGTCAAACTTAGACTGTACTGTTCTTAGTCAGACTGGAGAGTGGAGGGAACTACGTGACCTCGGGCGTCATAAATGAGGGGTGGGGTTAATATAACGAGTATTGAGATCCTCGCCAACTTTATGAAGCTGCGATGACTCTAGGCTTCATAAGCATCAAGGGAGGCAAGGAGTCACCCTGTTTCCATGCCTGAAGCTGCTCACCCAACCCAGCCCTGCGAGAGCACTTACCAAGACCCATTCACTAAGTCAGGTACCTCTAGTTTGTATTCTACTCAGAGTGTCATATATGAACGCACCACCAGGTGGCAGTATCTGACCACACCATAGGCAAAGACCTCCCAGTCTAAGAAGCTTGAAGTACTGTAAGTAACATCCACCACAAAGTAGGAAAGAAAAATAAAGAAATCAGGATCAGAAATTAAGTCAGCTCTTCTCCTTCCCACCCAGTCTTTCCCCTGGACCAAAAGCGGTGCTGGACCTTGTGTGGATTTTCTGCATAAGTAGACAGACACTGTTGTATCTCAGCCTTTAAAGAAAAGTTGGTATGGGGGGGTGGACACTGAGAAGAGGAAGCTCAAGCAACAACAGATGCACGATTCAGTCCTTATTTTGTATTTTCTTTTTTGAATAAACATGGAGCACTGAACCTGCGATTACAACAAAGAACAAAGTGAATAAAGTTCCCCTGTACATGTGATGTGAATTACAGAAATAACGTATCTGGGGATATGAAAGGTGTGTTTGCAAACGCAGAGGGGGAGACACCAAAATAACAGAGATGCCAAAAAGGCCCGGGGCTGCCGCAGAACATAATGGATCTCTGGTTAAACACATAAATGCTACAAGAGACTATTATCTTACATATATATAATAACCCGCACGGGTACACATAAAAAAACCCGACAGGTAACAGAATGGTGGTGAATGGAAGAGCCCATAAAGATCACCTCATTCAAGGGCACAGAAGCTGAGACTCAGCTCCATCTAAGGTTGCGCTCAAGGTCGCACAGCTAGTGAGTCAACAGGGCAGGGAACAGAATCTGGGTATAAGCTGCTAGTTCGAAGCCATTTCTGCTACATCACCCTGGTTTTGTATTCACGTTTTATTTCCACCTTTTGCTGCTGACTGCTTAACAGTACATAACTAGGGTTTCTCAGCCTCGGCACTCTTGACATCTTGGCTGGATCATTCGAGCCAAGATGGGGACCATGCTGTGCACTGTAGGATGCTGAGCCTTGCCCCTGGTCTCCACCTACCAGATGCCAGTAGCACCCCACCAGCTCCAAAGTGTGACAACTGAAAGTGTCTGCCAAGTATCTCCAGGGGTCAAAAACACCCCTGGTTGAGATCCACTATGCTATACAAGTTATCTAGTGTTCGCCTAAATGGAATGTCTAAAAACAGTTTTGCTGTGCAAATAAAACTTAAGTGGGCTGAACTTCAGGAATGAGAGGCCTGTTCTGATCTTCTCTAAAAATGAAGGAAGTTAAAGTCGCTAGCGGTTGGCTCACAAAAGCACTCGGGGTGAAGATAAGGAGGGGTGAAGCCCAGACTCTGCTTTGTGCACCAGCCATCAGCCAGAATACTCCCCAGAACAGCAATTTGGTTTTCCATGTGGGCTACAAGCTGACAGACGCTGGCACCAAGCAGAAGCTGAATTAACACCAACTGGACGGATGAAATTCTCATGGCTACATGTTTCTGGATTTGAAGAGCAGCAGAGAAATCGATTCGGTAGAAAGGACTGATATTTTCACTCCCTCCGTGACAGAATTATGTTCTTGAAAAGTACAAGGACAGGGCTTCCCTGGTGGCACAGTGGTTAAGAATCTGCCTGCCAATGCAGGGGGCACGGGTTCGAGCCCTGGTCCTGGAAGATCCCACATGCCGCGGAGCAACTAAGCCCGTGCGCCACAACTACTGAGCCTGCGCTCTAGAGACCGCGTGCCACAAGGACTGAAGCCCGTGCGCCTAGAGCCCGTGCTCCGCAACAAGAGAAACCACCGCAATGAGAAGCCCGCGCACCGCAATGAAGAGTAGCGCCCGCTCCCTGCAGCTAGAGAAAACCCGCGCGCAGCAACGAAGACTCAACGCAGCCAAAAAAAACCAAAAAGTACAAGGACAAAGGATGACGAGATGAAGTCACAGGGCCAACGGAAGTAGAGCTTTCTGCCGGGCCACAGCCAGACAGCAGTCCCAGGGCTGGTCTGAGACGGGCACACACAGAACGCTGCATCTGGGCACACGCCCTGGAGAGCTCACGAAGGCCCGAGTACTTCTTCAGCAGCCTCCGAATGTGGAGGAACTGTCTCATTTTCGACAATTAAGTATATTCTGAGAACAAGCCAAATGCCTGGGAAAGACTACTCTGCCAGTTTCCATGACATTTCAAGGACCCAGGGCAAAAGCACGCAGAACGCGCGAGCGGGCGTGCGGGCATCCTCTTGCCCTGGCGGGTCCTAAGCTGAGGGCTCACTAGGCCACAGCAGAGCCAGCCGGCTTCCGTGCGCATGCACGCGGCTTCCTCCCTGAACTCGAGACCTTTCCTCCCCGGTCCCGGGGCACCCACCGGACCCATCAGGACATACGTGCAGCCGTGGGAGCGGCAGCCGCTTGGGGTCCTCGCTCGCGAGGTCCTTCCCCGTCCCCGGGGCACCCGTGCGGCGGCAGGGACGCCGCGCCCGGCGGGTCTTCGTCCCCCAAGGCGGAGGCCTGAGCGCGCAGCCTGTCCAGGGCGCCCAGGCCCGCCACCTCGAAGGCGTCCCCGAGCTGGGCCAGGGGCGAGTCTCGCGAGGCCGGGAGGAAGGGCGTGTCCAAGGGCGAGCTGGGCGGGGACAGCGAGGACAGGGAGGAGCGCGAGGACAGGGACGCCAGGGACTGCGGCGTGTCCAGGGAGCGCCTCTGTTTGTGCAGGCCCGCGGGGCCCGGGGCGTCCGCCAAGGGGGCGTCCCGGCCCAGGGAGTCGAAGGAGACGAGGTCGAAGCGCAGGAGCGGGCCGCCCTCGGCGTCGGGCTTCTCGTACTGCGGGAGGCCGTAGATGTCGGTGAAGCTGACGGAGCTCAGGGAGCCCCGGCTGGAGGCCAGGGAGCCGCGGCTGGAGGCCAGGGAGCCGCGGCTGCTCCCCGAGGAGACGGTCAGGGTGCTGGCGGACAGGCTGAAACGAGAAGAGCAGCCTGGAGCCCGCGGCTGGAGCCTGCTCGTCCCCACCGCGAGCCGAGCCTCCGGTCTGCTCCACGAGGAGCAAAACTGCCTCGGGCCCGTTCACCCGGCGCCTCTTCAACACCTCGGAGCGTTTTAAGACACCCCTCCACCACCGCCCCTTCGTGAATATTTCCTTTGTTTCTTTGATTGTCAGTAGAGAGCAGTAGTTAACGTCAAGGGCTCTTGCCAAGGGCTCTTGCTCGAGTTCAAGTTCCAGCTCAAACTCAAGACTAGCTGAATGCATTTGATTTGGTCACGGGCTTTGCCCTTTCCCAGCCTCCCACCTTCTCACCCGGCGCTGGGATGATAGCGGTTCCTGCCTCAAGGCACTGTGAGGAGGAGAACTGAGAAAATAATACACAGAAAGCCCTTAACACTACACTTCACGATACGGTAAGTGCTTGAAAACTGGAGCTCTTACTGAGCATCCAAATCTGATTTTAAAGATATTCAGGCCTTTAAAAAATAATTAAAAGGGTATGTGTGCATCTATGTAGATGGATATATACACTCCTGATGCTGTGAGTTACAAAATCCTTCGATAAATGATTCATTACTCTGAAGTCACACTTGCTGCTCATATTCCTTGGATCATATACGAGCAGCTCCTCTGAAAAATATCGTGTATCCACACTTTCCTGTCCAGTGTTTACAACCACTGCAGGTTCTAAGTTCTGGGAGAGAAAGCCAAGCTAAAGGGAACTGTGAAGTTCACGGCCACGTCGTTATAAGATGATAACAAGTTACCCACCTTTGTAACTGGGACTGGAGATAGCACGTTAGGCGGGTGGCTTCTTCCAGCTGCATCAGGAGACAGTTTCTTTTTTCCTGAAGTAGAATCCTGTAGGTACAAAAACAGTCCACTGGTGGATTTCAAAGATGCCAAGTATATTTTCCTAATAAGAAATTCAACTGTAAATTCCCCCAAACTGATTGAGGTGTCAATGACTAAATTCTAAAAAAGCACATCCAAGGTCATAAACACCAAGATAACAGACTGTTTTTGTCTTGCTTAAAAATGTACCACTGGCCGCCTGAACAGTGCCTGATACACTGTAGAAGTTCAGCACATGGGTGGATAGGCGGATGAATGGATGGGTGGGTGGATGGATGCGTGGATGGATGGACGCATGCGTGGATGGATGGGTGGAAAGATGGATGGATAAGTCAATGGGTGGGTGGCTGGATGGACTGACAGATGCAGGGGTGGGAGGAAGGACAGGCAGACGGACAGGTGAACAGGTGGATTGGACGGACAGACAGCAGACAGGCAGACGGGCACACGGATGGTGGTTGAGGTGTGTGGGAGGAGGGGTGTGGGTGGATGAACAGATGGATGGGAGACTAGACTAGAATATGGATACAAATGCACAGCATGCAGTAATCTACTGGAGTTCCTTGGAACAAATCAGATTCCCTCATTCTAAGCCCCCTTCCAGGCAAAACTACATGCAATTCTAAAATCTACAGAATTAAAAGATGAAACACAAATAAGAGCAGCTGAGAGAGGATTAACCAAGATGGCGGAGTAGAAGGACGTGCTCTCACTCCCTCTTGCGAGAGCACCAGAATCACAACTGGCTGCTGGACAATCATTGACAGGAAGACCCTGGACTTCACCAAGGAGGATACCCCACGTCCAAGGACAGAGGAGAAGCCACAGTGAGACGGTAGGAGGGGCACAATCAGAGTAAAATCTAATCCCATAACTGCTGGGTGGGTGACTCACAGACTGGCAAACACTTATACCACAGAAGTCCACCCACTGGAGTGAAGGTTCTGAGCCCCACGTCAGGCTTCCCAACCTGGGGGTCCGGCAACGGGAGGAGGAATTCCTAGAGAATCAGACTTTGAAGCCTAGTGGGAATTGATTGCAGGACTTCGACAGGACTGGGGGAAACAGAGACCCCACTCTGGGAGGGCACACACAAAGTAGTGTGCGCATCGGGACCCAGGGGAAGGAGCAGTGACCCTGAGGGAGACTGAACCAGACCTACCTGCTGGTGTTGGGGGGTCTCCTGCAGAGGCGGGGGGTGGCTCTGTTTCACTGTGGGGACAAGGACTCTGGCAGCGGAGGTTCTGGGAAGTGCTCCTTGGCGTGAACCCTCCCAGAGTCTGCCATTAACCCCACCAAAGAGCCCAGGTAGGCTCCAGTGTTGGGTTGCCTCAGGCAAAACAACCAACAGGGAGGGAACCCAGCCCCACCCATCAACAGTCAAGTGGATTAAAGTTTTACTGAGCTCTGACCACCACAGCAACAGTCAGCTCTACCCACCACCAGAGCCTCCCATCAAGCCTCTTAGATAGCCTCAACCACCAGAGGGCAGACAGCAGAAGCAAGAAAAACTACAATCCTGCAGCCTGTGGACCAAAAACCACAGTTACAGAAAGATAGACAAGATGAAAAGGCAGAGGGCTATGTACCAGATGAAGGAACAAGAAAAAACCCCAGAAAAACAACTAAATGAAGTGGAGATAGGCAACCTTCCAGAAAAAGAATTCAGAATAATGATAGTGAAGATGATCCAGGACCTCGGAATAAGAATGGAGGCAAAGATTGATTAACAAAGACCTAGAAGAATTAAAGAACAAACAAACAGAGATGAACAATACAATAACTGAAATGAAAACTACACTAGAAGGAATCAATAGCAGAATAACTGAGGCAGAAGAACGGATAAGTGACCTGGAAGACAGAATGGTGGAATTCACTGCTGCGGAACAGACTAAAGAAAAAAGAATGAAAAGAAATGAAGACAGCCTAAGAGACCTCTGGGACAACATTAAACGCAACAACATTCGCATTATAGGGGTCCCAGAAGGTGAAGAGAGAGGGAAAGGACCAGAGAAAATATTTGAAGAGATTATAGTCGAAAACTTCCCTAACATGGGAAAGGAAATAGCCACCCAAGTCCAGGAAGCACAGAGAGTCCCATACAGGATAAACCCAAGGAGAAACACGCCGAGACACATAGTAATCAAAGTGGCAAAAATTAAAGACAAAGAAAAATTATTGAAAGCAGCAAGGGAAAAACGACAAATAACATACAAGGGAACTCCCATAAGGTTAACAGCTGATTTCTCAGCAGAAACTCTACAAGCCAGAAGGGAGTGGCATGATATACTTAAAGTGATGAAAGGGAAGAACCTACAACCAAGATTACTCTACCCGGCAAGGATCTCATTTAGCTTTGATGGAGAAATCAAAAGCTTTACAGACAAGCAAAAGCTACGAGAATTCAGCACCACCAAACCAGCTCTACAACAAATGCTAAAGGAACTTCTCTAAGTGGGAAACACAACAGAAGAAAAGGACCTACAAAAACAAACCCAAAACAATTAAGAAAATGGTCATAGGAACATACATATCGATAATTACCTTAAACGTGAATGGATTAAATGCCCCAACCAAAAGACATAGACTGGCTGAATGGATACAAAAACAAGACCCATATATATGCTGTCTACAAGAGACCCACTTTAGACCTAGGGACACATACAGACTGAAAGTGAGGGGATGGAAAAAGATATTCCATGCAAATGGAAATCAAAAGAAAGCTGGAGTAGCTATACTCATATCAGATAAAATAGACTTTAAAATAAAGAATGTTACAAGAGACAAGGAAGGACACTACATAATGATCAAGGGATCAATCCAAGAAGAAGATATAACAATTATAAATATATATGCACCCAACATAGGAGCACCTCAATACATAAGGCAACTGCTAACAGCTATAAAAGAGGAAATTGACAGTAACACAATCATAGTGGGGGACTTTAACACCTCACTTACACCAATGGACAGATCATCCAAAATGAAAATAAGTAAGGAAACAGAAGCTTTAAATGACACAATAGACCAGATAGATTTAATTGATATTTATAGGACATTCCATCCAAAAACAGCAGATTACACTTTCTTCTCAAGTGCGCACGGAACATTCTCCAGGATAGATCACATCTTGGGTCACAAATCAAGCCTCAGTAAATTTAAGAAAATTGAAATCATATCAAGCATCTTTTCTGACCACAACGCTATGAGATTAGAAATGAATTACAGGGAAAAAAACGTAAAAAAGACAAACACATGGAGACTAAACAATACGTTACTAAATAACCAAGAGATCACTGAAGAAATCAAAGAGGAAATAAAAAAATACCTAGAGACAAATGACAATGAAAACACGACGACCCAAAACCTATGGGATGCAGCGAAAGCAGTTCTAAGAGGGAAGTTTATAGCTATACAAGCCTACCTAAAGAAACAAGAAAAATCTCAAGTAAACAATCTAACCTTACACCTAAAGAAACTAGAGAAAGAAGAACAAACAAAACCCAAAGTTAGCAGAAGGAAAGAAATCATAAAGATCAGAGCAGAAATAAATGAAATAGAAACAAAGAAAACAATAGCAAAGATCAATAAAACTAAAAGTTGGTTCTTTGAGAAGATAAACAAAATTGATAAGCCATTAGCCAGACTCATCAAGAAAAAGAGGGAGAGGACTCAAATCAATAAAATCAGAAATGAAAAAGGAGAAGTTACAACAGACACCGCAGAAATACAAAGCATTCTAAGAGGCTACTACAAGCAACTTTATGCCAATAAAATGGACAACCTGGAAGAAATGGACAAATTTTTAGAAAGGTATAACCTTCCAAGACTGAACCAGGAAGAAACAGAAAATATGAACAGACCAATCACAAGTAATGAAATTGAAACTGTGATTAAAAATCTTCCAACAAACAAAAGTCCAGGACCAGATGGCTTCACAGGTGAATTCTATCAAACATTTAGAGAAGAGCTAACACCTATCCTTCTCAAACTCTTCCAAAAAATTGCAGAGGAAGGAACACTCCCAAACTCATTCTATGAGGCCACCATCACCCTGATACCAAAACCAGACAAAGACACTACAAAAAAAGAAAATTACAGACCAATATCACTGATGAATATAGATGCAAAAATCCTCAACAAAATACTAGCAAACAGAATCCAACAACACATTAAAAGGATCATACACCATGATCAAGTGGGATTTATCCCAGGGATGCAAGGATTCTTCAATATACGCAAATCAATCAATGTGATACACCATATTAACAAATTGAAGAATAAAAACCACATGATCATCTCAATAGATGCAGAAAAAGCTTTTGACAAAATTCAACACCCATTTATGATAAAAACTCTCCAGAAAGTGGGCATAGAGGGAACCTACCTCAACATAATAAAGGCCATATACGACAAACCCACAGCAAACATCATTCTCAATGGTGAAAAACTGAAAGCATTTCCTGTAAGATCAGGAACGAGACAAGGATGTCCACTCTCACCACTATTATTCAACATAGTTTTGGAAGGCCTAGCCACGGCAATCAGAGAAGAAAAAGAAATAAAAGAAATACAAATTGGAAAAGAAGAAGTAAAACTGTCACTCTTTGCGGATGACATGATACTATACATAGAGAATCCTAAAACTGCCACCAGAAAACTGCTAGAGCTAATGAATGAATATGGTAACGTTGCAGGATACAAAATTAATGCACAGAAATCTCTTGCATTCCTATACACTAATGATGAAAAATCTGAAAGAGAAATTATGGAAACACTCCCATTTACCATTGCAACAAAAAGAATAAAATACCTAGGAATAAACCTACCTAGGGAGACAAAAGACCTGTATGCAGAAAACTATAAGACACTGATGAAAGAAATTAAAGATGATACCAACAGATGGAGAGATATACCATGTTCTTGGATTGGAAGAATCAACATTGTGAAAATGAGTATACTACCCAAAGCAATCTACAGATTCAATGCAATCCCTATCAAATTACCAATGGCATTTTTTACGGAGCTAGAACAAATCATCTTAAAATTTGTATGGAGACACAAAAGACCCCGAATAGCCAAAGCAGTCTTGAGGCAAAAAAATGGAGCTGGAGGAATCAGACTCCCTGACTTCAGACTATACTACAAAGCTACAGTAATCAAGACAATATGGTACTGGCACAAAAACAGAAACATAGATCAATGGAACAAGATAGAAAGCCCAGAGATTAACCCACGCACCTATGGTCAACTAATCTATGACAAAGGAGGCAAAGATATACCATGGAGAAAAGACAGTCTCTTCAATAAGTGGTGCTGGGAAAACTGGACAGCTACATGTAAAAGAATGAAATTAGAATACTCCCTAACACCATACACAAAAATAAACTCAAAATGGATTAGAGACCTAAATATAAGACTGGACACTATAAAACTCTTAGAGGAAAACATAGGAAGAACACTCTTTGACATAAATCACAGCAAGATCTTTTTTGATCCACCTCCTAGAGTAATGGAAATAAAAACAAAAATAAACAAATGGGACCTAATGAAACTTCAAAGCTTTTGCACAGCAAAGGAAACCATAAACAAGACGAAAAGACAACCCTCAGAATGGGAGAAAATATTTGCAAAGGAATCAACGGACAAAGGATTAATCTCCAAAATATATAAACAGCTCATTCAGCTCAATATCAAAGAAACAAACACCCCAATCCAAAAATGGGCAGAAGACCTAAATAGACATTTCTCCAAAGAAGACATACAGACGGCCACGAAGCACATGAAAAGATGCTCAACATCACTAATTATTAGAGAAATGCAAATCAAAACTACAATGAGGTATCACCTCACTCCTGTTAGAATGGGCATCATCAGAAAATCTACAAACAACAAATGCTGGAGAGGGTGTGGAGAAAAGGGAACCCTCTTGCACTGTTGGTGGGAATGTAAATTGATACAGCCACTATGGAGAACAATATGGAGGTTCCTTAAAAAACTAAAAATAGAATTACCATATGACCCAGCAATCCCACTACTGGGCATATACCCAGAGAAAACCGTAATTCAAAAAGACACATGCACCCGAATGTTCATTGCAGCACTATTTACAATAGCCAGGTCACGGAAGCAACCTAAATGCCCATCAACAGACGAATGGATAAAGAAGATGTGGTACATATATACAATGGAATATTACTCAGCCATAAAAAGGAACGAAATTGAGTCATTTGTTGAGAAGTGGATGGATCTAGAGACTGTCCTACAGAGTGAAGTAAGTCAGAAAGAGAAAAACAAATATCGTATATTAATGCATGTATGTGGAACCTAGAAAAATGGTACAGATGAGCCGGTTTGCAGGGCAGAAGTTGAGACACAGATGTAGAGAACGGACATATGGACACCAAGGGGGGAAAACTGCGGTGGGGTGGGGATGGTGGTGTGCTGAACTGGGCGATTGGGATTGACATGTATACACTGATGTGTATAAAATTGATGCCTAATAAGAACGTGAAGTATAAAAAAACAAACAAACAAAACAACTAATACTAAACTTTCATTGGGTTATTTGTATGGAAATATGTTAATATAAATGTTTCAGACATTACATGAAATTTCTAAAAATCTTATATTTGTATTTGTATGGAAATATGTATGGAAATATGTTAATATAAATGTTTCAGACATTATATGAAATTTCTAAAAATCTTATATTTGTATTTGTATGGAAATATGTATGGAAATATGTTAATATAAATGTTTCAGGCATTACATGAAATTTCTAAAAATCTTATATGTTCTGGTATAATGTTATAAGTAATAATCCTAGTTATTACTTTAAAATGTGTATCTCAAAAATAACTAATTTTCTTGTCAACTGCATTATTATGAACTTTCATCAAATCTTTAACAGTGGTCATTTTTAAGTCTTTTGTCATTTACAGACAGTTCTGGGTGTACTCTGATGCTTTTGCAAATATGTTCCTATAAAAGGCTTTCATCTTCAAGAAATTCATGGAAAAGACTCTGACAAGTACAGGTTTCTGGTAACTGACTGTACTGCTGAACTGAATGAATAAGCATTTTCAGAACTCTAATGAAAAACTGATGAACTCATAAAAGTGCTAACAAAAGATCAAGATGAAAAAAAAATTAATTACATGGGACTGAGTGAACTGATGAGGATGAGTATAATTTTTGTGACTTTCTGTCTGAATTAAAAAAAAAAAAATCCCACAAGGACTCAGAGGCAAAGAATATAGAAATCAATTTTCACTGCAAAGTAAAGGAGCTGTTACAGTGGAGGATTACTGGACTGAATGTCAATATTATGACATAGTATGAGTGTGTTTCGTGTTTGGTAATTGCAATCATTGTTGCTTTTGTTGTGGTCATCCATGTACAATGCTTGGTGTCAGTCTATTTATCTCTTGTAAAAATAAAATACAGTGTGTGTGTGTGAAAAAAAAACCCAAAAAACAAAAAAACACACAAATAAAATAAAAAAGCAACCGCCACAGTGTTGGAGGTAGTTTTCTTCCTACTTTTTTCAACTTTATTTTCTAAAATGAAATTTTTTCCCACAGCGCTAAGCCCACTGCCTAGAATAGAGCCCGACATGGATAGGCACTCGATAAATAGTTATTAAGTGAATGTACAAATGAATATGTTTGCTTCTAGAACAAAGCAGTTCTCGTTTACAAATCAAAATGATGGCAGTTTAACACATGGCCAAGTAGGCACCCTACAAAACAATTGCTCTTTCCTTTGAAAGAGGAAAAAACTTGCATCCCCCCAATCCCCAGTAACACTCACTAACCTGGCTCAAACTTTCCATCTGACAATGATGCCACTGAAACCAAGACGGGCAAAGACTGGGCCTGGCCAAACAGCTGGCACACGTCAGCCCTGAGATGCGTACCTCCATACCTTTCTGCCTGGCTCCCTCCTCCCAGACCGGGTCTCTTCTAACGCCCTCAGCCTGTTCCCAGGGAAAGCCCCCCGCCTCTGGGCCCCAAGCGGCAGGAAGAAACGGGCCCGCATCCGCTAGGCCCAGAACGTCACCGCCGAGGGAACACTCATGGGGCACTTGGCCCCATCACCTGGCCAGAAAGGTGCTTATTAGCACCTGTGCACGGCCCTCCTTGCCCAAGGCCATGTAGTGCCAGATTCAGGAGACACCTGGGGCCAATTCAGTCCCAGTTGAGGGCCCTGCGCCCCAGGATGCAGCTCCCAGGCTGGTTCCACAAGAGACCCTGTCAGGTGAACGAGCTTGGGTGACCCAGGCCCTGAGCCCAGGCATCAGGGTAAAACCAGCTCCATGGGGTTCCATGGATTTGTGCCCTGGGACCACAGCACTCCTGCACTCTGGATTTCCACGTGGCGAGGGCAGAAACACTCAAGGGTACATGGGTGTGGGGTCCTGGTACATGTGGTGGACATGCGGTGTTCGTGGCACCGAATCCACGCCCCTTAAGAGAAAACCAACCAGAACTCTCAGGCCCTCTGACCCGAAACATACACAAGAAAACAGCATGGGGAGAACGGAAGGTGATGTTAAGCTGAAATGATACAAAAGCACAAGAGCACAGATGAAACTTCCATTTCACAGTCCCGTTGCAGAGTCAGAAGGGATAAACTCTGGGTTTATTTTGAGCAAGGTGACAGGGCACTCCACCACGTCAGGCAAACTAACGTGCTCTCCGCCCATTCCTATGCACTGGACTCTCCAATCACCACTGCTTCCCTCCAGCACTGACATTAGCCCCTAAGGACACAACACAGACCTGTCTGTCAATTAACAATGAATATCCAAGCAGAGACAACCCCCAGCAAAAACAGAGGACAGTCCTAACATTCGATGAAATAATCGTTATAAGGGCATCTGTACTGACCAAATAATTCAGGTGACTATTAAACTCTACGTAGGGAATGCTCACAGAGATACAGCTTATGATCCTCGTAATACAGTGAATTTTAAGGAGCCAGTATGTTATCAAATGGGCGGTGGGCCTTCCAAAGCTCAGCAAATATCCCCAGACTTCTGACAGCTGTGCAACGTGGAAAGCAGACCCAGCCTTCCACACAATCGGTGATCACACAACCACCTGTGATCACACACAGCAAACGCAAACCAGGAGCCAGGGCGCACAATGAAAGGGCGAGCAACAGAGGACAAAGGAACTGTGCTGGCTTCATGTGTCCCACGCTGGGAAAGAGCCCCAAGACCAACTGAAGAGACGCACGTTCAGAAACAGACACGCGAGAGAGCGGAGACTTCCTGCTGCCAAAAGGGCAGGCTTTGCTGGCGAGAAATCAAAGTCGGAGATAAAAGTAAGAGGTAGACTGCGGAAACGGAGATGCTGCTGACGTCAGGAACGAGGTTCCTCTGTGGTCACGGAGCCGACCACCACCTGCCTCCGGGCCCCTGCTGGCTGGAGACCCGACACCTGTCCCGGGCGCTGTCCTGAAAACACAGGGGGCGGGTGCACCCGGCACCTGCAGCGGGAGTGGGCGGGGTCTAAGTGGTGGGTTCCCGGGTCTTCCCTACTCCATCCGGTTCTCGACCACCTCCCACTCGTAATAGGGACCGAGCCCTGGGCACCCCCTGCGGACGGCAGGCGCCCTGGGCACCCCCTGCGGACGGCAGGCGCCCTGGGCACCCCCTGCGGACGGCAGGCGCCCTGGGCACCCCCTGCGGACGGCAGGCGCCCTGGGCACCCCCTGCGGACGGCAGGCGCCCTGGGCACCCCCTGCAGACGGCAGGCACCGGCTCCCTCCACCTTCCGCCGGGCCGTGGCTGCCTGAGTAACAAGGCTTCGGCTCTGCCAGCTGCTCCTCCGCTGGAAGCCGGCCCCGCCTGCCCGGCCAGCCCACCTTTCCGTGGCGCCCTGCACGGACGTGGCCCGCGAGCGCTGGATCTCCTCCTCCAGGCGCCGCCGCTCCTCCTCCAGCCGCGCCACGTCCTCCGCCGGCCTCCTCTGCTGAATGATGAGCTGCAGCTCCTGAAGCAGGGCCTCCTTCTCCTTGATGAGCTGCAGCCGGTCCCTGTCGGCCTCGGCCATGCCCGGCCAGGACTCGCTCTCAAACTGGGCCAGCTGCTGCTGGATATTTGAGACTCTGCGTGAGAGGGACACAGAAAAATCCATGAACTTGATGAAAAAAGCATCGTCTTCACACATCCTCAGCACCATCACACGGATTCTAGAAACTCAGTCCGATAAATACTGGAATGATTGCACTGAGTAAAACCTCACACGACAAAAATAAAGGATCTGGAAATGAGGTGTAACAAAAATGATGTGTAAGTCCTCTGCGACATACGCCCCAGCCTATGAGATTCAGGATGACAGTAACCATATCATGTTTGTTTCAAAGAACTGACCAAAAGGCTGGCAGACCCCAACTCGCCCACGTGCACGGTGCTGTCTCCTCTGTGTACTGTTCTGGAGCGGGATGGAGACGGCTCATTTCTCTCTGTGCCCCCTCCCTCTGCAGTAGCTAAACACCGTGCTGGACACATGAGAGATGCTTCTGGCCTCCTGCCCTCTCTGCCGTGCCTAACTCCTGAGCCCGCCTTGAGAAAACCCCAGGAGAGAAATGCGCCCATCACTGGATTCTGTATAGTGCCAGAGGCCTTGACCACGCAGGAAATTCAAAACGCCTGGCAGAGAGCAGATACTCAACAAAAGCTAAATGCATGAAATGGAGAATAAACACGCCAGCAAGTATATGAAAGAATGGGAGTCAGCCCTGGTGAGAGTGGACGTGGTGTGGGGTAATCTGCGTGGATGCAAACCGGCCAGCTGCACTGTGTCAGCACGACCATCCTCAAGGTGTAAAACTATGGCTCTCGTCACTCCCCGTGTGCCTAAATGTCCGCGTGCCCGCTTGGCAGACAGACTGGTGCCCTGAGGTGGTGCTGAATGCAGAGTAAGTGAAAGAGATGTGACGTGTTTTCAGAGCATCCTTTCATAGGAGGAGTAGAATGTTTTAAGCCCTTTAAGTTTATATGTGGCTAAGGATGAGGGCTGTTTCCGGGCAGAAACAAGGAACTCCAGACCTGACCAGAACCCACCGCTGTGGAGGACAGATATTGGCACACGAGCCCAAAACCAAAATCCAAAGACTTCTCTGAGGTGACAGAGAGCTGTGAGGCCAGCTAAGTGGCAGGTGCACATAGCCCTCTAGCCTCTAAGGCAGCGGTTCTCAAAGTGGGGTCCCTGACTGGCAGCCTCAGCATCACCTGGGAGCTTGTTACAAATGCAAGCCTCAGGCCCCACCCCAGACCTGCTGAATGCCACACTCTGCGGACTGGGGTTGGGCAACCTGGGTTTTGACAAGCCCTCTAGGAGTTTTGATGCTTGTTTGACACCCTCTGCTTTCAGGCAGTGCAGCCTGGTCTGGAGGATGCTAATTGGCCTTGGAGCTCTTAGAGGCTTGCATTAGGCACGGATGGGATGATCCTCACTAAAACAGGAATGGCAAGAGTGCTTCTGAGACTGCGCCGTCCCGTGCCCAGGGCACATGTCACTAATCAAAGCTGGCATCCTTCCTGCTGGGTCCAGACTTCAGAATCCTTCTCAACACTGTGCTTCCTGCAGATACTGCCAGTCAGCTGGCATCGGTCCACGTGTTAAGGGCCGTCGGCCAGCCCTGCACCAATCCACGCTCTTCCTGAACTAGACATAAGCACGGGACTAGTCAGCCTGGCTGTAGGACTGGCCAAGACTCCTTCTTCAAGTACCAAACCAATCGGATAACCCCCAGTCATGAAGAGAAAAGAATATACAAGTTATAGTTTAAATGCACACATTTTACTCAAGCCCAGTTCCCCAAGAAGGTAAAGAAAATAGCTGAATGTCAGCAGCTTTATTAGGCAAGTTCTTTTCTAACTTAAAACTAATTTCCTGAAAATGTGTTGGAAAATGGTGCCAAATCATGTCACTGAAAAAACTAATGACAGATGCAGCTGAACAGGGTTAGGAATCCAACTGGGCTTAAGCATCCACCTCTGTCCAATTAGTGTAATTTAAATTTATGGCAGGCATATAACTGAAGCCCAAGGAAACACTCCAAGCAGACTCATAAATTAGCGCCAAATCAGATGTCAGACCCAATGAAATTTCTGGAACATTCTACTGTAGATCAAGCCAAGTCAAAGGTAAGGAATAAATATAAAAGAGATGTACAATGAGCAAATGCACTGGGCCCTCATAATTTTTCATTTCAATGTATCTGATCCACAGGCAAGCCTATTTGAGCCCAACTAAAGTTAGCAGTATTACCTGGTAATATATACTAATAATTCTCATACTACAAGCAGACATGTTTTTAAAAGCACTCCTTTTGAGTTTTCTGAAGTTTACATGTAAGGAGATCAAGGTTCCATTTGAGTTGGCCAGCTCCAGGTTAGCTGCCATTTCACGGGCATTCAAGTTGCTGAGGGAGGCTGGAGATCCAGTCCTAGATAATCCTACTCTTTCCAGGAAAATCTCAGGTAATATCCACTACCAGAAAAAAGAATAAGGAAAAAACTGAATTATGAGAGGGAGGAGAGGCAAAGGGCAAATTTCAAAAGGTCTGCCCACTGTGAGCATAAAAGAAATAGTACAGTGGCCAGCATTAAACAGTGTACTGTAACTTTCCAGAGCTCACAAGAAAAACACATAAGGACATATGGTGAGGGATGACTTCTATAGCAGAAACAAAGTTGACTTCATGTAACCCATCTGGAGAAGTTGTTTGGGCTGTACTGAGTACTAGGCAAGCACACTGTGCTTAAGAACAGTGCTCTTTTAATAATTAAATTTCACAACAATGTGAATGACTGCATACTCATCTCAGAGGTACCTAAGAATCTAGAAGGATATTGGCATATATTGGAAAGTGCAGTTTCTTCCTCTAGATCCATACTCCGGAGGTAGACATTTGGGTTATGCTCTCAGCCAGGTTGAGAGAAGCACGTGTCTGTCTGTCTGTCTGTCTGTACTGGGAGCCAAAAGCTCTAAAAGGATTCCTTCAGCGGTTCCTAGTACAGTTGCCAAGGAATAGGTGGGATGGCTTTACCTTTAAAACAATAAGCCCTGTCTACCGTGCTGCTGGCCGGGAAACGAGCCACCTGCAAGGCGGACCCTTCGTGTGTTAGGGTTACTGCAGGGAACAGACCTTCCGCCTCAGACCACATACAGATGTACAGTTACGATGTTCCTTCTACACCCACGCCCAACAGCTGATGCGTAGTGCAGGTTGGAACCCCACTCCTGCAAGCGCCATCACTCCAATTCTGGGTAATACAGGAAAAACCATTTCCAGAAAGGCTGTCTTCTGAAATATCTTTTCAGGGAAATTAAATACATGGAAACAAAGCAAGGTCACGACCACAGTTTGTTAAAAAAAAAAAATCTTTTCCAAGTTCTTTTTTTTTTGGCTGTGCTGCGCGGCTTGCGGGATCTTAGTTCCCCGACCACGGACTGAGCCCAGGGCCACGGCAGTGAGAGCAGCAAGTCCTAACCACTGGATGCTTAAGAGGTGGACCGCCAGGGCCCCAAGTTCATTTTTAAAGAGAACCGAGATCAATTACCCAGCCATAAAAAGGAATGAAATTGGGTCATTTGTAGAGATGTGGATGGACCTAGAGTCTGTCATACAGAGTGAAGTAAGCCAAAAAGAGAAAAAGAAATATTGTATATTAACACATATATGTGGAATCTAGAAAAATGGTACAGATGAACCTATCTGTAGGGCAGAAATAGAGACGCAGACGTAGAGAACAGACACGTGGACACGGGGAGAAGGGGAGGGTGGCACGAACTGGGAGGTTAGATTTGGCATAAATACACTACCATGTGTAAAATAGATAGCTAATGGGAACCTGCTGTATAGCACAGGGAGCTCAGCTCGGTGCTCTGTGACGACCTAGATGGGTGGGATGGGGGGGAGTGGGAGGGAGGTCCAAGAGGGAAAGGATATAGGTATACATATAGCTGATTCACTTCACCGTACAGCAGAAACTAACACAACATTGTAAAGCAATTTTACTCCAATTAAAAGAAAAAAAAGTATATAAATTTAAAAAAATAATAAAGAGAACCGAGATCAATTTAAAACTGGCAAGGGTTTTTTTTTCCCTGCGAGTCAGCTGTATTCTTTACTGATTCTTATTTTTGATAGGTAATCCCTTTTATGGCCTATATATATATCCTCTCACAAATGCCTTTAAAGGCTTTAAAACACATGTCCCTGTGCTCAGGATAGTGAAGAAATGAAAGCAAGTCCTCAATCAAGCATCCTGGTCTCATATTTATTGTGTGATTTCTAAATTCCATCCCCCTGAACAGGCCTAATGTAGACAGAAGTCAAATATGAATCATTTTTCCCTTACTATTTTTGCCCAAACACCTTTTCTGTTACAACCCAGGCACCATTAAACCATGAATGGAAACCTGCATTTATGCCGCAGAAACTGCTCAGACCCTTACAATTCACATGGAAATCTTAAATATGACTTCTTTTTCGAAGAAGAAAATGCACTTTTAACATTACACAGTTTTGAGGCATATTTTACATATCCAGAGTAATCCCCAGGTATTTGAATTTATACCTAAATTCTGTGACCTACAATATAAATTCGCATGTTCCTAAAATACTGCTGCTTTCTGGAATAGAAATGGAACTCCAGGCAAGCCACGGCCCTGACTGGTCGTGATGGGACGTGGTGGATCCCAATGCCATGTTCCAGGACACGGTGCCAGCTTGGAGCCTCGTGCCTTCAGATGTCAATTACAGCTACAGATTTGATACTTTTATGTTTTCTCTCCTTAGTTTTCTTTTCTGCAAATATCCATTCAAATGAAAAGCAAAAGTTCACCAAAGTCTCAGCTGAGATCTGAGTCAGATGGATGGTGATATCACTTCAGCTCACTGAACTAAATATCGATAAACCAGTGTCCATTCGGCTCAACTCTTTATCCTACATTAGAGATTCACGGAGTCTGAATCTAGAAGTGTGGCATAAGAAGGGCCTACGAATACCCCAACATCCCTCCCTGCCCTCACATCTTGTCCCCTCTGAACGAACAGATCTTCAGAGGGCGACTTCTTTAAATGAAAAGCAGATCGTCTCCAGGCTTCTTTCTCTTGGCCTGAATGGAGAAGATGCGTTCCTTTGTTTCTCACAGCCGTGCCCCACTCCCAAACCCAAACACACAGTCACTAGAGAAATGAAGGGAAAATCCAAGGGACTGATCAAATTCAGCTGGAACCCTAATACTACACCAGTGACAACTGAAGAACAGCAGGGCCCATCCTGGCAACAAACACTGAGACACGGAGAAACCGGACGGGCCGAATGTTTTGTTCCTATCAGGAACGCGAGTGTTTCTATGGAAACAGCTAGTTTGTGCACTGTACAGTTCCAGTTTCTGGAACAAGTGCTCTTAGGTTAAAAATAAGGAGCCATCTGCGTCATCAGGATTGCTTCAAGAAGACTAGCTCCTCCAAACTGGCTTTGAAAAATTCTCAAATTTTTAACCAATAATGTGAAAACATTCCTATCATAAGGTCTGCCTTGGGAATCCAAAGCCATGTTCCTAAAGGGAAAGGAATAAGCAGTTGTTTGGGTACATTTCACATGACCTAGAGTTGAAAACACAAAACTAGTCACCATGATAGTGGTGGTCTGGTCTAGAGAATTCTCTAGAAATCATACCACTGCTTGGAATTATGAGTTCCACTTCCATAAACTTCCTTTAAATCTGAATGTACATGAAACCCTCATTGTCCAGAACATTTATTGCATTTTGACGATTTCCCAACTCTGAGAAACAATCTTGAATCTAGATATACAAGGAAATACATAAGTGCTTCAACTTCTCTCCACTTAGAAGTAGCAAAGCCCAGGAGGTTTTGCAGAGGGTAGGAAAGCTAAACTTCGCAGGATGGAATGATTTCAGAAATGGGAGCTGGGAGACTGACGTCTAAGGGTGGGGCAGCAGAAGGAAAAGACAGAACGCTGAACGTGGCACTAAAATAATGAAAGCCTTGGAGTGGAAGAGCAGGGAAGGATGCGCTTTGCTGTGCTAACACTGCCTTTAGAAGTGACGCCTTCTCTTCCATGCACTGGTGGGTGAACGGGGGGACATGATGCTTTCCTGTATGTGGGACACCCTTCTCCAATGATGCTGGTCATGGAGGTGGCCATGTGGAGAGTCCCTGGACAGAACCTCAAAGCCACTGTGCTTTGACTGTGGTCCTCATTACTCAGGTTTTGGAACATAAACGTTGGTTCTAGATTTAGTTCTTGGCAAAGACCTGCTTGCTGTTGCTCCCTTCCCAAGTCTACGCTGTTCTAATCATGTGTCTCATTTAGAGGCAGTCTGAAAAAACACCCAGAAAAGGCAACTGGAATAAAATCCCTGACCTGGTGCTGGGTGGCTATGCTCCTGACACCTGATGACCTTGACCCTCCCTAACTGTCACATGTATACCAGGAGCGGGGATCGTAGGGTTGTCCTGACCACACTACAAGGGGTATTGAGTCTAGCGTCTTGCCAGATGTGGCTGGCACTTGTAGAACCACAGCTGAGTAGGTTACAAGTCAGGAGCTCACTCACTTTCCAGTTAAGCCTTAACTGTAAGCAATTTCAGTGACTGGAGGCCAAATATGATTACCCCACGGGGACTGGAGCCAGGTACTGCCACCACGTCAGGGGACCAGATCCAGACTGCCAAACACAGGGTGCTGTAATCAACGACTTGGCAACAACAAGAACGCTTCAAGGATGTTTTTAAGCAGGAGAAGGTCCAATGAAAGCACCGAACTGATTATCAAAAATTGAGATCCGTCTTCTAAGTGGTCGACCATAAAGCGAGCCCCAGAGAACTCTCTCAGGGGCCGTTCTTCCCTGACCCCTAAGAAACTTGCCATTATACAACTTTCCGCCCTGATCCCTGCTCCCCCTGGACTGAGAAAGCCCTTCCTCAACATATGGGCAGCCGGAATTCCAGCATCCCTCAGGGCCCAGCTCCAATGCCATTTTCTCCAACACCCAAGAACAGGACGCATTACAGGGGGGTCCAAGACCACAAGCCCTTTCCAATGACCATGAAGGCCCAGGAAGCATAAGCCGAGCTTGGAATGATGATGTATGAGGTGACTGTGCCCTGCCTCCGTCAGATCCCTAAAGACATGCATGTCTAGATGCCCTTTCTCCTCTTAAGTCAAGGGGAAATATCCCAAGGCTCACACCAGGACGAGGGCCTTGGGGAAGGGAGCCAGGAACACAGCAGTTGGCCTGGAGCTGACTGGGCCCCAGGACTCTGTCCACTCGCCCACTCGCAGGGGTGAAGGCCAAAGATTAAGTGTGACCAAAGCAGACCCCTGTTTACTCATTCAATAAATATTCGCCAGGTACTCAGCTGCTGGAATTATAGCAATGACCTAAACAGACAAAAACCCCTGCCCTCATGGGCTTCCCATTCTCGCAGGGAAAGACAGACGATAAAAAAGCAAACACGGGACTTCCCTGGTGGCGCAGTGGTTGAGAGTCTGCCTGCCGATGCAGGGGACACGGGTTCGAGCCCTGGTCTGGGAGGATCCCACATGCCGCGGAGCAACTAGGCCCGTGAGCCACAATTACTGAACCTGCGCGTCTGGAGCCTGTGCTCCGCAACGAGAGAGGCCGCGATAGTGAGAGGCCCGTGCACCGCGATGAAGAGTGGCCCCCGCTCGCCACAACTGGAGAAAGCCCTCGCACAGAAACGAAGACCCAACAAAGCCAAAAAAATAAAATAAATAAATTTATAAAAAAAAAAAAAAAAAAAAGCAAACACATAAGTACAGAACAGGTTGGGTGATTACATTTGCTGGGAGAATCAGGGTGATGGGGGTGGGGATGGGAGGGCAACTTTATTCAGGATGATCAGAAAAGTGTCTCTGACACAGTGACGAGAAGGAGAGCAGAGGCCACGTGACCATTTGAGGCAAAGCATTCCATTGCAGGCAGAGGAAACAGCGAGGGCCAAGGGCACTGTATTAGTTTCCTTTTGTTTCTGTAACAAATTACCACAAACTTGGTGTCTTAAAACAACACACACGATTACCTTACAGTTCCAGATGTCAGAAGTCAAAAATGGGCGAGCAGGGCTGTGATCCTTCTGGAGGCTTCGGGAAGAATCCATTTCGCAGCTGTTTCCAAGGGCTGCCCACATTCCTTGGCTCGAGGCCCTGAATCACTCTGATCTCTGCCACCCTCACATCTCCTTCTCTGCTTCTCCCTCTTATAGGGACCCTTGTGATTACATTGAGCCTATCTAGATAATCCAGGGTCATCTCCCCATCTCAAGATCTCTAGCTTGAGGCCATCTGCAAAGTTCCTTCTGCCATGGAAGGCAAAGAGTCACAGGTTTGGGGATTAGGACATCTGGGGCAGCATTATTCTGCCAACTCCAAGCACTAAATCAGGAGCGTGCCTGGCAGGTTTGAGGCCTGGCATGCAAGGGGGCCAACGTGGCTGGACGAGGCTAATGCCCTGAGTCAGTGGAAGACCTGCTCCTGAGCCCCTGATGTCCACACACAGTAGGGATTTCGGAGCAAGATAAGAAGCTCAAGAGTACGGTTTCTCGAAGGCAAAAAGAAACTCTGGGCCACCCACATGTTTGCTGTGGGGGCCATCCTGTGCACTGTGGGTTGTTTAGCGGCGTCCTTGGGCCCCCCCCCGGATGCCAGCAGTACCCTCTCTCCAGTCACGAGAACCAAAAACATCCCCCGAGGGGGCGCAAAACCCGCCCCCACCCCTTAGCAGATGATGGGATCTAACATGTTTTGAAAGGAGCACTTGTCTGAAAAAAAATTCAGACCTGGCAATTTAACTAACCAAAAGTCACACAAAATTATGCTGAACTGCACCATCACTGCAAAAGTGCACCATTCTCACCAGGGAAAAAGCACATGACAACTGAGAGAACGTCTTTGCCCATCACTCCAGTAAAATTTACAAAGAATGGTGATATTTAACGATGATGAGGAGACACAGAAATCAGGGCTCTCAATCGCCATCGGTGGCAGTGTAAAGTGTGTAAGTTATTTTGGAAGACGATTCACTGGTATCTATCCGAACTTTGAATGTACATGTCTTTAGACCCATACATTTCCTTGCTATGTATCTGTCGAAGGAAACAGCCATCTCTGCAAGGCTGGGGACTGTAAATAGATGTGCACCATTTGTGAAAAGGAAAAACTGGAATCATCTAGATGTCCATCCGTAGAAGATGGCTATAACCATTATAAAAGCTATGCATCATATACTGTATTTGACTATATTGAGCTTAATTTATTTAAATGTTTAGGTAAAAACTGGAAGGTTTCACAGCAAATCATTAATGGTGAGAGGTAGGATTAGAGAGGAGGATAAGATGGGACGTGTCTAGTGATCACATCTTTGACAAAAACAATGTATTCATGTATTATTTATGTGTACATAGATGTACAAGCATATATGTGCATGTTTCTGAACCCTGTGTCTATACATATATGTAGTGTGTGTGCACACCGCCCCCCCCCCAGATACTGCCTGGGGTATCCCCACCCCCAGGCAGAACCACTGGCATCCTCACATATTTCTGTTAGCTGTGGGGGAGTTTATCTCCCAAACAGGTTAAAGACCATATTTTTTTAATTTTTTTTGGCCGAGCTGCACGGCATGTGGGATGTTAGTTCCCCGACTAGGGATTGAACCCGCGCCCCCTGCACTGGAAGCACGGAGTCTTAACCACTGGACCCCCAGGGAAGTCCCAAAGACCATATGTCTTTATGACATCACATAAACCCAGAATTTCTTTGAAATACCTGGAACAGGGCAGGTGCTGGGCAGAAGTATAATCTCCCAGCCTTCCAGCAGCTTCTCTGCCCACTGCTGCGGGGTGTGTGTGAAGCTGCTGGGGTCACCCACACAGATCTGCCATGGGGAAATGAGGCAGAGATGGCCCGGCTAAGACGTCACAGTCCTCCAGCACAGGGCAGGGGTCCTCGGCCTCAGCACTAGTGAATTTGGATGACTCTCTGCTGGGGGCCGTCCTGTGCGCTGTAGGATGTTGAGCAGCGTCCCTGGTCTCCACCCACTAGATGCCAGGAGTGCCCACCCCAGAGCTGTGACAACTAACAACATCTCTAGACATGGCCAGAAGTCCACCGGTGGGGCGGGGGGGTGAAGTCGGGCCGTCGTACCCCTCCCCCATTCCCCACCCCACAATTGGGAACCATTGTGCTAGTGGGAAAAGAACAAGGCAGTGCTTGTGTGAGCCAACCCAGGACGTCTTTACAACGCATCTCTGATTTCTAAATGCGGCCAACGCAGCCCAGAAAGGCGTTTCTGAGCAGCCCCTACTGTCCCACAAAGGTTGAAGCGCTGGGGACAGGACCCTCCTCTGCAGCTGCAGTGCATTTCCTAACAAGGCTCTGGTGACCTTGAAATACTCCTTCCATTTAGAAGATACTGATGAAGTGCAGTGTCCTCCCCTGCATAATTTTCTTAAATAATGGACTTTCCGCCCAAATGTATTATCTCGATATTTAAAAAGTTACTCACTCTGTACCGACATCATCTCTGGAAAACAAAGAAATCACTTGCTGTGGTTGGTAAATGTCACAGCAGAACAGTAACAATGATGTTAAGTGTAGCAACCGTCAATTTTCTGCAGTTTAATACAACACAGCAAATTCCCATACCCACACAATGCAGCAGAAACATGCAGGAAGGAGCCGAGGAATACTGAGGAGAGACAGCAGCGGCTGACAATCGCCAGCCAGGGAGCTCCTGAGAAGGGATGCGTGAGGCCGGGGAAGCAGGTGCGGGGGGAAGCGGTCTGCGTGGAAGTGCAGGGCCCGCCTTGAGCACATCAAGGACATCGTGAAGAACAAGAGCCGGGAGGACCGGGCAGAGGGGCTTTGGGCAGAGGCCGCAGCAGCTCAAGCCGGCCCTCCAGCAGGGAGTCAGATGATCTGCTTCTGTTGCTATTTTTACATTTGCTAAAAAGGTAACAAAGCGGATTTCCAGACATCCCTGAATGATACACCATACTGAGCGGGCCCGACTATTTCGCTTCCAGAACTACGCCCTCACCCTGCTTGGCATTCGCGCCTCCTCCCCCCGCCCCCAGACAGCAGTTCATATGTGACTAAAGAAACGTTTTTGTGAAGCGTTCCATATTTTTAAAAAAGGATTAAAAAAAAAAAACTTTTTGAAAAAGATAGGCTTCACAGCTTTCCGAAGCACATATTTTGAAATAATTTGGTTTTAAGACTCTTTCCAGAAGGCACAAAAGAGAGAAAGTCCCTAAAAAAAGAACATGAAAGCTAGGGCAGGGTCAGAATACTGAACACGGTGCACATGGGGAGAAAGGTGACAGGCTGAAAACACTGTGCCTGCGAGGCCGGCAGCCGCCTGGCAGTGCCGCCCATGAATCCCGGATGAGACCAGGAGGGAGGGAGAGACACATTTTGAAAATGCACAAACAAGGTCAAGTCCCGATTTTCAGAAGGCGGGTGATGGACAACACAGGTCAACAGAAGCGACTGACTTTCAATTCTCTCCATCAAAATGATGTAGATTAGGTACCGCTATCACCCGTTGACCTAATCCTTTCTAAACTGTCTTTTAACCCAAGATACGTGGCTTTTTCTGTTGACCTATGGAATAAGCAGCCACATATTCAAAAACCAGGTTTGCTTAAGCTGGTCTGAGGGACTGATGCTCAGTCGGAAGGCAGGGAGGGGGTTCTGAACTGCCTGAGAGGATAAGGAGAGCCGGAAAAGTCTCTGTTTTTATTAAATCCCGTCTTCATAACTGTTTGCAATATTGAGAGTTTCACATTTTAATGCACATGAAATTTTGTCACATGTATTCAGAAGCTACACATAAATGAGGAACCTTAATTCTGTACTCTATCAGACACTGCTTTCTGATAAGAGGTGGATAAATCACACATTGGAACTCTGCAAAACCGCTTTCCACAGGAGAAAGGAAGTAAGCAGGAGGCAAGGTTTGAAAAAGGAGCTTCTTACCTCTTTCTGGCTTCCTCATACTGCCAGTTAAGCCTGACTCGGTCCACAAGCCTTGTTTTATCATCAAAGACGAACTTTGTGGAACAGAAGAAAGAAAAAAATGGGGGAGACACATTAAAAACATATTTTCAGAATAGAAAATTCACTTAAACTTCCAGCAACAATGAAGACTATTTTAATTTGCCTCCCAATTTCCATTTTTCAAAGGTCTGGAAGGAAACACACCAAATAACAGCTGCCACCTCTGGTCAGTGGAGGTTGGGAGTGGGGCTGGGAAGACTTTTGCTGTCCCAACACTGGTGGATTTTTTTTAAAAAAACAGGGGAAGTATATTCATCTATTGTGCGATTCCAAGCAACAACAACAAATTAAGCTTTAAGAGAAATAGGGAATTCCTCAAAGTTGATACAAAAGCAAAAAAATTCATCCCGCCTAGTGTAGTATATGCTCTCATTCCTCAATAAACAAAAAACAATGGTGTTCTCCTAAAAAGTCACAAGATCTGAAGAAGACAGACTAGCTGTGTGAGCTGTTGGCTACGGGACTCCTTCGACTGCTTATGCAGTCCGTTAAAGAATCAAAGGTGAAAGGACGGAAGGAAGGCACGGAAAAGCCTGGGACTGGACGCCTCACCTGAGGAGTCAAGAGTTGAAATGAGGAGCTCTGATGCGATCACTAGTTGTACCTAAATATTTTCATACCAATTACACTGAAGCCAAAAAATTCCCAAACAAAACAAACAAGACCTGTATGAGAGGTAACTGCAGCTCACCTTGATTACTTCTTCCTTCATTCCTGGAAATATATGACTCTAGTTTCAATAAATCGGCTCCATCTGTAGATCTGGCCTTACTCGGCCATATCTTACGGCCACTAAGTCTTTATTTTTTTAAATGACCCCGTGTCGACAAATATTTGGAAATATTCTACTTGTATGAGTGGCGATGAATTCACTGACACGAGTTTTGAGACAGGTCAATGGGGAATTTCCTTATATCTTTATCGCCTTGAATGGCAAGAAGAAATGCCTTATACGAGACTAAGCATTCTCCAATGAGATGTGTCACGATTTTACACATTTCAGCAGCCTCACCCAAGGCCTCTCTCCACAGTGTCCTCAATATAAATGCATTTAGGCTGCAGCACCGCATCTGCAGAAACTCTCTACAATGGAAATGAGCTACTTGTCACCTTGTTCATTAGAGACCCCTAAAGCTGACTCATCATCAAGACAAATAAATGTCATTTCTTAAACCTCTTCTCAATGCTATTTATGAACCTCTAAGCTCTGATTTTGCACTCTTCTGTGAGAATAAAATGGACATTTTAATTTAAAAAAAAAAGCCTACAGCCAAACAGATCCAACAGGTTCCTGCTTCATGGATCCTACATAGCCCTACAACATGTACGCCAACTGCTAAATTCCAACGTTAGGCTTGTACTGCTTACAAATCTGTGCTTGCAAAGCCGTGGGCTCCAAAAGCATGTTTGATTCTATCAATGCCCATCCCACAAAACTAACTCAAAGTGATAACTACGTGAGGTAGGCAGACGTCTAAGATGGCCCCCAATGGCCTTCACCTCCTGGGATTCATCCCCTGTGAAATCCCTTCCCTTTGAGAGTGGGCTAGACCCATGACTTGACTCTAACCAACAGAATACAACAAAGATGATGGGAAGTCATCTCTGTGATTAGATTACAAAAGACTGTGACTTCCTTCCTGCTGGAGACTCTCTTGGCTTCCACACTGTGACAAAGCAAGCTGCCGTGCTAGAGAGGTCTATATGGTAAGGAACAGAAGCCCTCAGTCCAACAACCTGTGAAAAACTGAATCCTGCCAACAATCATGTAAGCCTGAAAGTGGACCCTTCCCAGTCAAGCCTTCCGATGAGGCTGCAACCCTGGCTGACTGACACCTTGACTGCAGTTACTTGAGAGCCCCTGAAGCAGAGGACACAGCCCAGTTTCCTGATCCACAGTATAAATGTGAGATAATAAAAGTGTGCTGTTTTAAAATGCTAGGTTGGGGATGTTTTGTTATGCAGCAATAGCTAATTAATGCAGTTATATACCCTTTTGATATATTTTTCTATAACATGATGTAGTAGAAAACACAGAGGTTTAGGGATCAGAGACATTGATTCAAACCCAGACCTGCCTCTTCCTGGCTACATGACCTTAGGTAACCTGGCACCTTGACCCCCTCATCAGTCAAAAGAAGATGGAAACCACTACTTAAGTTGAGGTAACAGCCATGAAGCTGCCAGGGCCAGTCCCAGTAAACTCATAAACAATGATAATTTACTGCTGAAGTTATTATAGCTGTATAACCAGCCACTTCCCACCTGACATTTTTAGAAAGTCTTACCTAAATCATTACAGAACCTTCGATCTTACCTGTTGCTCTCAAACTAGTTAAGAGTCTCTAAAAATTCTAATTCTAACCTTATGTTGAGCAGCAATGAATTATTCATGGAATTCAATAAGCATCATACTTCTTTCCTTCTCTCATGCCAAAATCTTTAGGCAAAACTGCCAGACATTTTTGACTTACAGATTCTTCTCTGTTTTAAACCAAAGATACCTAGTCAAAAAATGTCCAAGTGTACTTTTGAGAACAATGAGGGGAACACAGCAGACAGGGCGGTTCAGGACATCCAAGACACAGAGGCATTATTTCCTATATTATACTCCCCTCAAAGAGGCACTATTTGTCGACATTTTAAAATATCAGCTAATTATTTAAAATCCAGAGTTTTTTAGTCAATGGTTTTCCTTTCTTTTTGTTTCTTTTTATTTATTTAATTTTAGGAAGGCATTCTGCATTCCATTGATATTTCATCTTTATTTAGTAAGCCCTAAGAAAAAGAAGCCATCCAAACTGTTTTTCCATTTGTAACAAATAAATGTAAAACTTCACTCAATGACATTACAACAGTAGTGTCTTTAAGTAGTCACCACCCTGCTTCAAATGATGGTTGCCAATTTTGTTTTTGTGGCTAACTCCAGGCTTTATTAATTATCAAAAGGGGCATTAGGAAATTCTTCCAAGTCCCAAACAAAATTAATTTCAATTCAATTCAATTTCCTGACATTCTCTTAGAAGAATAAGAAATAGCATCAAAGTATAACCCAAGAGTGACACAGCCACAAAGCCTCTGAAAATCACTGGTCTAAGCCAAAGCTCAGCAAACTATGGCCCGAAGGCCAAATCCGGCCCACCACCTCTTTCTGTAAATAAAGTTTTATTGGAATTTTACTGGAACAAGCCCCACCCACCCGTTCACATATGGCCAACGGCTGCTTCTGCACTATGACAACACAGCTGAGTAGCTATGGCAGAGACTGCATGGCCAGCAAAGCCTAAAACACTTATTATCTGGACCTTGGCAGAAAAAGTTAGCTGATCCACGCTCTAAAAAGTCGTATGTCTGCCAAGAAACATCTAGACTCAACTCTCAAAAGGATTCTGCCTTTTTTAAGAATCCGAATCACAAGGATAGAGGTAATAAGCCATTCAATTGCCTCCCAGGCCCCTGAACCTTCAAGATGGCTGGATGTGAAAAACAATATTCTTTCTTCAAACTTAATGGCACAAAAGCCAAAACATTTTTGAAGGGAAAGTGGAAAATTTAAAGAAATGGGTGACGGCCACACGAAAGCAGTCCTTTTCTCTCTGGGCACACTCGGTTCCTCCCCCTGCCCAATGAGCGTACCTCGCCGATGACCTCGGTCTGAGACCCAGCATCGCAGAACTGGTGAGGCAAAGGCTCGCCCAGCGCGCCTGCACTGGGAGGGAACTCTTGCAGAGGGTCGGTAAGAGAACAGCTATTCCTGAAGCCATCGGTCAGCTTGGCCAGGCTCTGGAACAGAATGAAACAAGAGACTTGAGCAGCGACGGCGACGCTTCTCTTCCCTTTCACAGCGGTCATTTTCTTCCTGTTCCAGGTCGGCAGCTTCATCACTGGAGAGCGGGCCGGCCCCAACTCCATTCTCATGAGATTCAAAAGAAATGTCAATCAGCACATGCACCTTTCATGAAGCTCGTCGTAATTTAAATCAGACGGCAACTGAGTCCTCCTGGCAGCATGTGAATAATATAGAGAACATCTGTGGTACCATTTTTACTGTTTTTTAAACCTTTGTGTTTCCTAAAGAAAAAATAAGCATTCCCTCCAAAAAAGCCAAATTCAAAATAGAGAGTAGAAAGGCAGTTGCCAGGGGCTGGAGGGCTGGGGGAAATGGGGAGACGCTGGTCAAAGGGTACCAAGTCCCAGCTGTAAGGGGAATAAGTCCCCGGATCTCGTGAACCTCATGTCCGCAGCATGGTGAGTATAGTTAGCAATACTGTAGCGCATATTTGCAAGTTGCTAAGAGAGTAGATCTTACAAGTCCTCACCATGTAAAAGGAAAGGTAACCGTGTGACGTGATGGATGTGTTAACTAATTTTATTGTGGCAATCATTTCACAATAGATGTGTATATCAAACCATCACGTACACCTTAAATTTATACAATTTTATTTGTCAAGTGTACCTCAACAGAGCAAAGGGGAGGGGGGAAAGTATTTCCATCCAAAATAGTCTATCAATAAATAAGTCCAACAGAGATGAATGCCGCCTTGAGATCTTTAGTACCACACAGAAGGTGAAAACAGCTCCCAGACGATATTTACATATTCTTATAACCTGGCTTTTCAGTCATAATGCTACAGGGTCAAAAGTCATCTTATATGGATGTCAGTTTGCCAAAAATTAGAGTAAGCATAAATTCTGGTACAGGGAACCCTTTTGGGTGAAAGTTAAAGAGAAATCAGATATTCTAAGATTTTTAAAAGACCTGTGAAAAGCAACTATACCCCCATAAAAAGAAATCTAAAAAAATAAGAGGAAAACATGAAAAAAAATTTTTTTTTAATAAAAAACTTGCGAATGCATTCACGTTCAGCAGATATTCCTGCAGACACTAGACGCCCACGTGCAGTGTACCCCAGGTAGCTGCCTCTGGATCTAGACAAAGGCGTCTTGGAATGGGCCAAGATTGCTACAGTCATATAAGAAGGATGAAACAACTTATTTGATTTTACTAGATGAAGACGTTGCCTGTGCGTCTCCCTGGAGCGTCTCAGAGAAGATGCTGGGGTCTGAAGCTTCTTCCAGAAATTCTATCTCCAGCCTCCGTGGTTGGGGAACCCACTCGAGGCAACGGGGTGGCTTGGCCAGCTCTGCACTCTCAGAAAGAACGGGGCAGGGACACCAGCTCCACGTCCCGGGCGAGGCCTCCGTGTCCCTGGGGTGAAGTACCACCTGGTTCACGCCCGGGTTTGGGCTTGGATCACATGGGTGATGTCCGCAGAGCGCCTCGCCCAGCGCGGCGCACAGAGGCCTCGGCAGACGGCAGCTGTTCTCCTTGCTACCAGGCCTCGGAGAAAATCTAACAATTGACCATTGACCTCTCATGACCTGGAGATACAGGGCATCTGAAAACACAGATTTCTGGGTCCCAACCCCAGACAGTCTAATCCAGGAGACCTGGGGTAGGGTCTGGTACTCTGCAATTGAACGAGCAGCCTAGGGACAGTCCAGCCTCACGCCCGTGACGTCAGGAAGCACCGCCGGGCAAGGCAGTCATGTGCGCGCCTGCTGCACTTGGCCTACGAGTCTGAGCTTTGCTCCCGTGTCCTTCTGTGTCTTACGTGCTACAGAATCGAGACAAATGCCTCCCAGCACCAGGTGCTCACTCGGTGTGCTGAGCCGAAAAGAGAAGCCACAACAGAGAGCATCAGATGCACTCCGGCACGGAGCAGGAGCCCGGCATAGGAGCCCGGCACGGGTCTCTGCAAAAACTCAGCTTTTTCTAAAAATAACAGAAACTACAGGAGTTCAAGGGGCAAAAAAATAAAGCAATGTAAAGCTACAATGAAAAAAAGTCTGTCCTCATGGTGGAATACTGTGCAGCCATATCCAGGAAGGAGGGAACTCTGAGTGCAGAGACGGGAAAAGGTACAGGGCCTAAGAGTTAGGTGCGGAAGCTACCGCGGGGCAGCAGGCACAGGCCCGGCTTTCTGCGAGGGCAGCTGGCCACGTGTTCACACTTTCAAGTGTCTGTATAAACACTGGAAGGGTGTACAAGACGCTAATAAAAGCAGCTACAGGAGGTGAGAGAACGGGGTGACAGCAAGACTCTTACAACAGACGTTGAATTATTTCGATTATTTAACAATACAAATGTATCACCCATTGTTGTGGCCTGAACTGTGTCCTCCAACAAGATATGCTGAAGTCCTAACCCCCAGAACCTGGAATGTGTGCTTATTTGGAAGGAAGGCCTGCAGAAGGAATCAAGTTAACATGAGGTCATGCTGGATTACAGCAGGTTCTAATCCAATGATCGGTGTCCTTATAAGAAGAAAAAAATTCATACACAGAGACACAGGGGAAACCATGTGATGACAAAGGCAGAGACTGGAGTGATACGTCTACAAGCCGAGGAACACCAAGGACTGCCAGCAGCCCCCAGGAGCTGGAAGAGGCAAGGACGGAGCTTCCCCTAGAGCCTTCAGACACAGCGCGGCCCTGCCGCACCTTGCTATCAGACTTCTGTCCTCCAGACTCGGAGAGAATAAACTTCTGTTGTTCTAAGCCACCTGGTTTGTGGTTCTTTGTCATGGCAGCCCTGGGAAACTAATACGCATATTTTAAAATATTTATAAATATGTACACACACATATACAGAAGATATCATATATACATATATATTATACATACATGTATGTCTTTAAAATATGTATGATTATATAATAAATATATAATATATATAGTAAATATATACATATATATATATTTTTAAATTTTTAAATAAAGTTAAGAGACAAGCAGGTGGGCAGACAGATGGACGTGGGCTCTGAAGGGCACCCGGGCCTCTTACTTGCATCAGGTCCCGCCTCTCCTTCTCGCCTGTACAAATGGCTTTCTTGATGGTCCTGAGCTCGCTCATTATAGCCTGCGCCTCATCCAGTTTGTAGTTGGTGTGAGCACTTGACATCTTACGATCAATCCTGGTTCGAAAAGAAATATGAGTCATTCTATGCGAGATTACAACATTCTATTAAACAATAACAACCTAAAACTTAACAGCTTCATAGAAAGGTGGGAAGCAGTTAAAAACAATGTTTTGACAAAGAAAAATAAAGATCCCATAAGAGCTTCCTTGTTTGTGGTGAGCACCAGATGAGACTGCTGGTGGATGGCTTCCTTTGCGCCACGAGCGTACCCTCTGCAGGTGAGCACGCTCCAGGCAGGGTGCCCGTGTCCTCTACTAATGCTTAGGCAACGAGTTCACTGGCCTAAAAATTTCCCGAAATTTTAAACTTCCCTCTCTGACAGCAGGATCATGTCTTATTCGTTTATCCCCAGCATCTGGCTTAGTGGTCAAAAATGTCTATCAAATAAACATACAAATGAAATCTGTGTACAAGAAGAATATATGGGAAACAGCAAAAAGTAGTGAACTTTCAACAGGGACACCCTGTACAAAAGCTGGAAACTCTTATGGCTCCTCTGTCTGTCTTTCTTTTATTCTGGTTCTAATTTATCACTCTCTCAATCTACTACTCCCCTTCTATTCAAACATCCATTCATCCTTCCTTCATGCTTCCCGTTCAAGCTAACTTCCTTCCATCCATCCTTCCTTCCAGCCAGCCCACCCCTGGGCGCACACGGCCTGGTTCTGGGTGGTGGAAGCAGAGCGCTGACCGAGACTAGGCTTGGCTCTGGCCTGCAAAGAGCAGGCAGCCTCCTGTAGCTCGTCCTTGGTCACATCGTCCATACCTAAGTCCTAAGCCTTGGAAGCCCTCGGGGCTGAAGAAGAGACTTTGGTCCAGAAACAGAATGAACTCCTTCTCTGGAAAGTCACCAGCTTGCATTTCAGGTTCCAGATCCACCATGACACAGATTCTAGTTCTAAACTGCTTCCCCCACGTTACCCGAAAATCCAGATCCTTAACGGCCAGCCCAAACTCCTTTATGTTCCACTCACAAGAGCATCCTGGCATGCTGGTGAGTACAAGTGACACTCCAGCTCTACAGTGGGACCCTGGGCAAGACACTTCACCTCTTTAAACCTCAGTTTCCTCATGCCTCAAATGAAGACACTAAAAATGTCCCTCCCATTTATTTAATGAGACATGTAAGAAAAGGGCTTACTTGGCAGAGACCTGGCATATAATGTCTGTGCTGATTATTATTATCAGGATAATGCTCAGTCTACTTACTCATGGGAGAAAAAGTTAAAAATTCACCAACTCCAGGGCTTCCCTGGTGGCGCAGTGGTTGAGAGTCTGCCTGCCAATGCAGGGGACACGGGTTCGAGCCCTGGTCTGGGAAGATCCCACGTGCCGCGGAGCAGCTGGGCCCGTGAGCCACAATTACTGAGCCTGCGCGTCTGGAGCCTGTGCTCCGCAACAAGAGAGGCCGCGACAGTGAAGAGGCCCGCGCACCGCGATGAAGAGTGGCCCCCGCTTGCCGCAACTGGACAAAGCCCTCGCACAGGAACCAAGACCCAACACAGCCATAAATTAATTAATTAATTTAAAAAAAAAATTCACCAACTCCAGTACTTGATTATCATTAACAAATTCCTGGCCACAAATGTCACAACTCACAGCAAAACTCAGCACCAGAGCTGATCTGAGCTATCAGCACCATTGGAATGAGAGAACAAGCAGGAAATCATTCCCTCCCTTTGGAATAGGGCTTCAGGGCTCAACAGCACTGCTATGATTGCCATCTGCAACAAACAAAATAGTTATGAAAACTGGTCCCGAGTCCTCTTCCTTGGAGAGCGGATACAGATGCACTGGGGGACCCCACACATTGAATGGTGACACCCCTACATCCCAACATGGCCTGGCCATGTGTTTTTCCATTTTAGCTGTTCTATGGAGAACCAGGAGTCTCTAATGCAAGGCAGGAACAAAGGCCATCCATCTCCCAGCACTGCATCTGTCAAGGAAGCGGCCCAGCTTTTCCTGCAGAGAGAATCTAGACTCATTTATGTAATAATATCTCCATATATCCATCTTCTGATAAAAGGCTTTCCAGTACATCTCATTTAATGTCACAAACCACAACCCACATAGGCTGATGAAGTCTGTAGAAAAGGGTTACATCATTTCCATACAAAAAACCCAAGGCCAAAAAAGTGTGATTTCTCTGTAACAGTTAATGACCAATGCCTTTGCTAACCAGGCCTACTGGCTCCTCCAGAACGAGAAATACAGCAAATGGATCGTCACCTGACACTGACACCCACGTAGAGAAATGAAACTCTACTGCACTGAACAAAATGTTTTCAATTCCTTAACCATCAATGCGAATCAAATGGTCACAGAGTACAGACACACACCCACTGTTAAGGCCGCAACGTAAGATGCTAACCACACCAGCTCCAGCTTCGTACTTAGGTGTTGTGACTTCCTTATAGCTTTCAGCAGCTACAGAGCCTAAGTGCAGCCATCAGTAAAGCCAGGCACTGCGCCAGCTGCCTGTCAAGGCAGCAGCATCTACAACGGGAATGGCCGCTACCTGGAGGACAACGGGCCCCGATTCCCATCACGGAGAGGGACCAGCAACCCTGTAATGCCTCTCGTCGGCAGACACTGCAAAGCGCCTCGCGGAACCAGAGTTCAACTTTAAGGCCACGGACCTGGGCCCTGACCTCAGCTCCACCCAGGTGGCTCTGAGACCTCGAAAAGGAATGAAGATTGACCGAGAGC
Source organism: Balaenoptera musculus (assembly GCF_009873245.2). Taxonomy (NCBI): domain Eukaryota; kingdom Metazoa; phylum Chordata; class Mammalia; order Artiodactyla; family Balaenopteridae; genus Balaenoptera; species Balaenoptera musculus. The sequence goes on along the minus strand of NC_045806.1, from coordinate 7,213,861 downwards.
AGCCGTTTTCACTCTGCCCCGAGGGTGTCCTGGCGTGGTGAGCTGGAGTAAAGGGGGAACCCACACAGGGCTCAGGGACCCTCACCCCTGCTGCGGCAAGCCCCTCCCTGTGCTCCGTCTCAGACAGTCTGCTTCCACAGAAGGTGTCATTTGAGGGGAAGGAAAGGGGAAAAGACTCCACTGTTAGAAAGTGTGAAAGCTATTAGAGAAGATGATCTCAAAGTTCTAGGAATCTCTGAAACACTATTGTTTAAAAACAGTTATGTATTATTGCAGACTATATAATTATGTAAAAAGTTATTATTATATAAATATAACCTTATATAGCCATATTTTATACAGTACATACTATTTCCTTAAATTATATAATTATATAAGTAGCATATTAAAATAGTTCAGTGTATCAAGCACCCACTACTAGGTGACAGAGTCTTGTTGCATGCTTTATGTCTGTCATCTCATTTAATCCCCTCAACAGTTTTATGAGATGAGCATAATCTTCTCAGACTTTATAATGTCCCAAGAGGACAAGCTAAGATCTGGCAGAGCCAAGATTCAAACCTACATCTCCCAGTTGTCAAGTCCGAATTGGATCACCAGGTGCAGCGATGGCCCTTGTTACCCTCTGGGTGCACTCCTGCTCAGAGTGGCCAAGATAGGGTCCATATGCTTTATCATCTAACAAAAACTTCAAAGGACAGGAACCCTCTTCCATTGCATCTGCAAAATTCACTTATTTGGGAGTTTTCTCCCTTTTTCCAAATTCCCTCTAAAACTTTGGTCAAATTCAGAGGATATACTCAATGATTTGGTACTTCCTGAAATATCAATATATTCCATTACATGAAGAAAATCATAACATCTGTGACTGCCAAAGAGCTTTTCCTTTTTTTAATTTTAATTAAGAGCTCAAAACAGTGCTTATACATCTCAAGTAAGACGACGGAAAGTTGACAAGGGCTCAACAAAAGGTGGCATTAGTAAGAACACAAGTTATTACGCAGTGCGACGCGATGTGCATGCTTCTGTCCCCCCAGCACCCACGTGCTGGAATCCTAATGCCCAGGGTGACGGGATCAGGAGGCGGGGCCCTTGGGAGGTGATCAGGTCATGAGGGAGAAGCCCTCATGAATGGGATCAGTGCCCTTATGAAAGAGGCCCCAGGGAGCTCCCCTGCCCCTTCCGCCATGTGAGGACACGGCGAGAAAATGGCCATTCGTGAACTGGGAAGCTGGCTCTCACCAGACACAGAACCTGACCATGCTGGCACCCTGATCTTGGACTTCCAGTCTCCAGAACTATGAGAAATGAATTTCTGTTGTTTATAAGCCAGCCGGTCTACGGCACTTTGTTATAGCAGCCTGAATGGACTAAGACCCAGTGTAAAAAAAAAAAAACCCCAGGACACAGACCACACAGCCTTTACTTTTCACCCCTCAACATTTTGCAGCAGCTTCAGGAAGGTTAAGTGACTTGCTCAAGGTCACACAGCCAGTAAGAGGCACAGTGAGCTTCACACTGAGGCCCCTCACACCACACTCATCCGCTTCTGTTGCCGGGCTAGCAGTACATTCAGGGTCAAGGCCTCCAAACTCACACTGTGTCAAATCTGAGGGCCACCCACATAGCCAGTCAGATGTTGTCCCAAAGTAAACTGGTGCTCTTTACTGGCTGCCTTTGAAAGAAACGGTTAGAGAGAAAAGAAGGCACAGCTTCAAATGCTGACCGCACACCGCTAAGAAGCCATCTTCAAGATGATTCTCATCAACCTCCCCCTCCTACTGCCCTCAAGTGTCCATAATTGTTGTTCAACTTAAGATGTCAAGAGAAGGGCTTCCCTGGTGGCACAGTGATTAAGTATCCACCTGCCAATGCAGGGGACACGGGTTCAAGCCCTGGTCCTGGAAGATCCCACATGCCGCGGAGTAACTAAGCCCGTGCGCCACAACTACTGAGCCTGCGCTCTAGAGCCCGCGAGCCACGACTACTGAGCCCGCACGCCTAGAGGTCGTGCTCCACAACAAGAGACGCCACTGCAATGAGAAGCCCACGCACCGCAACCAAGAGTAGCCCCCGCTCGCCGCAACTAGAGAAAGACCGCACGCAGCAACGAAGACCTAACGCAGCCAAAAATAAATATAAATAAAATAAATTAGTTAAAAAAAAAAAAAGATGTCAAGAGAACTGGTCTGACAAGAGTAAAACCAAATGGATTCTTAAACCCACATCTTGAAGAAAAGGGCTGCCAGGCCTCGAAAGATATTCCATGTTAATACCACACATTACAACCCCCAAGGATGAGAAGTGTTGTTACAACTCTACCTTTTACATCACCAGCCCTGGCAGGGGGCCTTGGACGAACCTCACAAAGCTTCCGGCAGCTTTCTATCGGCAGCCGGTCCTGCGTGGAACGCCAGACCCGTCCCATGACGGGAACAACGCTCTTTTTGTTTCCGCCCCCATTTCTGTATGTTTTACTGTTATGTGAGGAGCGCTGGCCTTTTAGCACGGGCTGTAGCTTCTGTGCCACGGTAATGGGATACTGCTGGTCTAAGCCTGCGCTAACTGTGAACAATCCCGTTCTCTTCTGAAACCACTAAATCCCCTCGGACAGAAAATGCTAATTCCGAGATCTAATGCTGCCTCGTGTGGTATCGGACGCTCCGCAGAGTGCAGTCACTCTCTCTTATCGCAGGAGACGCACGGGCTTAACTTCATCACAGCATCCCAAAGCGGGAGAATGTCCTCAAGCAATTAAAAGGCTCAAAGCAAAGAGGCTGAGCCAGGGGCTAAGAACACACCTCACGGAAAGCGGGTACTGGCACGTTTAACGAGCACCCCTTTCTGTGATCTGAGCAGCAGTGATAGAAATAGGATTTCTTAAAACACAATGTAACACAGTAAGAAGCAGAGAAGGAAACGCTAGAGGGCAGTTAATAAGAAGGCGCCTGGGCCGATGCAGTGACCTCCCCGATGCTCGCAGCCCAGGCCCTGGCTCAGGGGGTCCCGGTGTCCCAGGAGCAGTGCCGCACGGCCCCCGGGCTGGTCCCCTCACCCCGCCAAGCCCTGCCCTGCACCCGGAGCTGTCTGCACCCCGAGGACCGAGTAGGGAACCAGGCCAAGTCCGCATCCTCGCACAGCGTGACACTAGGCGAGGACACAAGACGACAACAAAGAAACCACCAGGTCAGGCAGCAACTGGTGGTTCAAGGAAAACGAAGCCAGGTGCGGGGATAGAGGGTGGGGAGAGGGCTGCTTTTTAGATACAGTGGTGAGCAGGGACCTTGGCGAGATGTCATTCGTCCAGAGAACTATGGAAGGGAGGGGACAGGCACGAGAGACTTGGGGAGGGAGTTCAGGCACAAGGAGCTGCGAGTTCCAGCGCGGGGTGACGCAGGTGAGTGAGGGGGAGACTGGGGGAACGAGGTGAGGACGGGGGCCGACTCATCTGCAGTCTGGATCATACTCTAAGTGAGAGAGCCACCAGGGGCCACGCAGCGGAGACACTTTACAAGATCCCCCACGGCTGCTGTGAGGACGAGGAGCCACCACGTCAGCACTCGGGGGCGTTACAGCTGGCACGGCGGGAAGAAGCTCCAGGGGCACGTAAGCGTGGGCAACTCAGGGTGAAGTGATGTTAAACGAGCTTCCCGGTTGCAGGACACCTCACAGTCGAACAGGAGGAACATTCCAGACGCCCAGGAGGTCTAGCGTCACTAAAGAGGGGGCTCTCCCCCACCCACTGGCGCATCCAGCACGTCCTTGGGCATCACCCATTTGGGAAGCTGCGGACATCCTCATTCTAGCTCCTCCCCCCTTGCCCTGGGTGCTAGCCATGAGTTACATGAAGATAAGTTTTCAAAACAAGCTTCAGAAACTTTGGGGCCGCGATACCCAGTAGCTCTCTCACTGGAAAAGTTTGATTTTTCTGAAGACTTTCATGACTTGTAAACGTTGCTCCTGTTTTCTGAGGACGTTTATAAAGGGCTTCAAGAGAAACGCAAATTACAACGACACTGAGACACTATCTCTCACCGATAAGACCGGTAGAAATGCAAAAGCGTGAGTGACAACGCATTCTGCTGGCCACGCGGTTGGAACAGGAACACGCATCTACTAGTGGTGGGAATGCAAAATGGTGCCACCCTCCCGAGGAGAACTCGGCAATATCTAAGAACACGACCAGTGCCTTTACCCTGTGACCCAGCAAACCCACCTTCGAGAACTTATCCTGAAACCTCTTGTGTCTACACGTGCACAGCATTAGGTGAAAAGCTGACGGGAAACATTATAAATGGATGTTATCAGGCTGACAATGCCAGACCCCACTGATGATCTTCACACCACACAAAAAAAGACACAACCAGAGAGTGTGCACCTCCTGACCAAAGGGAAAAGAAAATGAAACTGAACTTGAGTCAGATCAAGCCTCTCGGATTAATGACACCCGTTTACATAAATAGCAGGGGACGTGTTAAATGACGCCGCGCACGTTCACGCAGCAAAATCCAGTATCAGGGCAATTCTCTGGGACAAGCAAAGTAGCTTCTTCAACAAATAAGATGTCAGCAGGAAGAAAGGAAGGAAAAAAGAAAAAAGGAGAGGAGGGTAGAGATTAAGAGACACACTAATCAAACGTACGGTGTGGACCTTGTCGGAACCCGGACCCAAACAAACCAGGGAGATGGGAACACTTGCTGGAGAAAGGACAACATTAAGAGATTACTACTAAGCGGCACAGGTATTATAGTTATGTTTTCAAAAGGAGTCCGTTACTTTAGGAGAGACATTTATGGGTGAACTATGACTCTGGGATTTGCTTCAATAATGCGGTAAGAGCTTGGGCGATGAGGCCGTGTGACAGACAAAACAAGACTGGCCATTGTGTGGTTAGTTGTTGAAGCAGGGTGAGGGGTACAGAAAGGTTCCCTTATACCATTCTCTCTACTTTTGTGAATATTTGACATTTTCCATCATTAAAAGTTTATATACATTATACACACACACACGCATTCTATCATTAACCCAGAGAATGTGTTCACGGCCAGCTCCCATCTACAAAAATTAACAACATGCATAGACTTAAAAAAAAATACAAAAGGTTCTTTTTTCCTCACTTGGACCCAAGCGTAATGATGGATTTCCTTGCTAGCCAGGAAAGTTCACCAAGATAAACAAGTCGAGTTTAAAATGTTGTAAGTAGCCAAACTCTCGGTGAGGTGCTCTGGAAAAAAATACATGGGATATTCTGGGAAGCAAGAACAGCAGAAAATTTTCTGGAGGAAAATCTAGGGTCTCTGCCTTAAATCGATGTTGGCAATAATATCTGAGAAGCCCATTTACATGTAACAGCTCACGTATTATCTGTGCTCAGAGTTAGGATTTTACAGTAGGGGTGGGGTAATCACATTATCGATGCTTACCAGAGGTTTTCCAAATTTCTCAATAAATAATACCTGTCTGCATGATTTGATCCAAACACAAGAGCCAATCTGCAATGCCAGATAAATAAAGAGGCTGTTTTCATCTCACACATGGCCTGTGTAACTCAGAGGAAGGTATCAGTCTACTTTTCACTGGCAAAGTATTTTAAGCACGGCACAAGCACCCTTGTTTCCTCTCCTTCCCGTGAGGTCGTGTCACAGCACAGAGTGACCGACCATTTGCAGTGACAACACAGCAACCAACTAGAAGCTGCCTCTCGAGGCAGCTCCATCTGGAAAGCTGGGCTGGGTCGCCCAGGACCAAGGCCAGGTCCAGAACTTTCCCTCAGGCCACCCCTCAGCCTCCACTGGGGAGGGTGGGTATCCAGCAGGGAGTGAGGACCGTCCCCTTGGCAGGGGGCATGTTTACCATCGCTAAGGATTCTTGCTATGGAAAGCAGAAAGAAGATCAAACAGCACTGGCCCTTCTCTCTGCAAGTGCTCAACTCATACTCTGCTCCGGCTGCAGGTGTAAAGCTATAACTCTTCCCAGACCGGCTTCTGCTTCCCGTCCAATAAACCTGGAGAAACTGAGACCGCCTTTTCCTAGTCTTAAAATGACCTTGACTACAAGAGATGAATTTACTTCCTAGCAATGCTAAGGGGAAGGGGTTTTCTCTGTCACCTGAGCCCTGACATCTCTGATTTCTGAGAGTGTTCAGTCTTAAGCTGACATTGCAATATAACCATTGTCTTCACATAAAGAAATGGAGGTGGCCAGAGTGATGGAGGCCAAGCAGAGGAAAAGGCACCGGGCCCAGCAATCCTGCTACAGAAGCCAGAGCCAGTGGGGAAACGTGCCGGCCGGGGATCCCCTCTGAGGCTCGGGGATCCCGCGTGACCTCAGTGTTCCTGAACCGCCCTGAAACCCGATCATCTGCACCAGAGCTTCAGCGAGTGAGAGTTAAATTAACTGCATGAGGCCCAGCATGAAAAGTCAGTATTATCTAGAGACGCTGGGAAGTCTTGATTCACCCTGGTGAAGAGAGAAACCTACGGTGTGGCCAAATGAAGGAAGGAAATCAACCTGCAATTCAACTGGACAGTCCAAGCAACTTGTGAAGACCTGCCAAATTAAATGATTTGCTTCTGCTTATTTCTGATCCAGCCCTTTAGCAGAAGTGACACAGGAGGGCACGGCCACAGTGCACAGAGAAGCACCCAGCAGGCATGGCAGCATCTGGAGGCGGGCAGGGCTGTATGGCGTAAAATCACAGAACAGGTATTGCTGCGCCGGGAAGCACCACAGCAGATGGACAAAATGAGCAACAAAACCAGTAGCCGATACTGAAAATGCAGCTTGATTTGTTTAAGCAAAACTTTTTTAAAAAGCTGTACTGCTTGGGCGGCTGGGTCAACTGACCCGAGGGGACGGTCTAGCCGATTTAGGCCGCTCTCTGCCGCCTTGGAATCGCCGCCATCACGGCCAGTCGGTCGCAGGGCATCCAGCAGCTGCTCCAGGCCGAGAAGCGGGCCGCCAAGGAGGTGGCCGAGGACCACAAGCAAAAGAACTGGAGGCTGAAGCAGGCCAGAGCAGCAGCCCGGCTGAAACTGAACGGTACCGCCCGCAGAGGGAGAAGGAGTTCAAGGCCAAGGAGGCCGCGGCTCTGGATCCCATGGCAGTTGCAGCACTGAAGTGGAGGACCCCCAGGAGAAGATGACCATCCTCCAGACCTACTTCCGGCAGAACAGGGATGAAGTCCTGGATAACCTCTTGGCCTCTGTCTGCGACATCCAGCCAGAAATCCACAAAAACTACCACAAAAACGGATAAAGGAAGAAAAAAACCCGCCTGTTGTTGCATGGATTGGCATTTTCGATCCCTTCATGGAATATGAAGCTTTAGCAAGGCTTGAGTTATAGTCTTGCGAAAAGTCATTAAATTATTTCTGTATGTTATATAGTAGGTCCCTTCACTTTTTGCAGAACAGCAAATCTAGCTTCTTTGTACAAACTTAGAGCTTATCCAAAGATTTTTATCTTTTTTTAAAAATTTATTTATTTATGTATTTATTTTTGGCTGTGTTGGGTCTTCATTGTTGTGTGCAGGCTTTCTCTAGTTGTGGTGAGCGGGGGCTACTCTTCATTGCGGTGCGCGGGCTTCTCATTGAGGTGGCTTCTCTTGTTGCGGAGCACGGGCTCTAGGCGCACAGGCTTCAGTAGTTGTGGCTCACGGGCTCTAGAGCACAGGCTCAGTAGTTGTGGCGCACGGGCTTAGTTGCTCCGCGGCATGTGGGATCTTCCCGGACCAGGGTTCGAACCCGTGTCCCCTGCATTGGCAGGTGGATTCTTACCCAGTGCGCCACCAGGGAAGTCCCAAGATTTTATCTTTTTACCTCATATTTCTTGGAAATTTAATGGGTATACATTGTCTTCTTTCCTATGCCTTTTTGCTCAAGCAGCATATATATCAATACTGACTTTTTCTTTCTTAGATGTAGTTAAAAAAAAAATTTCTTAAGAAAGAAAGAGATGAATTATTTTCCCCTAAATCTTTCTTGAAGGTCAGGGGCTTTATCTATGAAAAAGTAGTAAACAGTTATTTGTAACCTATGTGACGCAGCAGCCAGCCTTAACACAGTCCTTTCCGGCTAAGAGTTAGAATAATGGATACTAGTATCGTTGTTTGGGCTGCTTTTAGTTTCTCTTAATCAAAATTACTAGATGATAGCCCTACTATAGAGCACAGGGAACTATATTCAATATCCTGTGATAAACCATAATGGGAAAGAATATGAAAAAGAATGTATATATGTGTATAACTGAGTCACTTTGCTGCACAGCAGTCATAAACACAACATTGTAAATCAATTATACTTCAATAAAAAATAAATTTAAAAGATTACTAGATGATGGAATTCAAGAACTTGTTACATGTTACTACTTGGTGTACTGAAACTCATTTAAAAGTAAAGACTCTCTGTCATGCAAAAAAAAAAAGAAAAAAAAAGCTGTACTGACTAGGGGTAATTAAAGGAACTCCCATTGTAGATCCAAATCACCAGAGAACGCACGCACATGTGCACACACACACATGCTGCTACAGGTAGTGGTAGAGAAAGCAAAAAGCTGACTGTAAGGTTAAAAGCCTGCAGCTCATGCTAAGCACATGGACAGCTTACCAAACCCTGCCGCATGGGGGACCTGCAGGGGGCATGGCAGTGTCTCAGGGCCAGAAAAGCCAAGCTCCTCCAGGCAAGACCCAGCTCACCTTTCTATTGTGTCTCCCTTGGTGTCTATAATATGTCCTTAATAAAAAGAGGACAAACGAATCGTCAACCAAACTAATCCTGGGTGATTAACAAAGTGAATCTCAACCTCGTGTTAAACAACAGGGTTTGACGTGCCCGTTAATTACCCTTTATATGAGGTGGGATCATTACCTCTGTCAAACACATTCTGTGTTACCTCCCTATAAAGAGTAATACTGCAATCACATTTGACACACTGTCATTGTGTCTGCACACAGGATGAGAGAGAGTGGCACGCTGCCCACATTTACCAAGAAATCGTAGCCACTCGGATTCCTGCCATTTGCTGAAGGCTGACTATGTAGCAGGCACTGGTGCTGCCCTCGGACAATTTAGCCCAATGATCACTGCTATGGACTGAATGTTCATGTCCCCCAAACTTCATATGGTGAGCCCTAACCCCCAATAGGATGGTATTTGGAAATGGGGCCTTTGGGGGTGATTAGATTTAGACGAGGTCATGAGGGTGGGGCCTCATGAAGGGATTAGTGTCCTTAAAGAAACAGAAGAGACACCAGAGACCAGAGCCCCCCACCCAAAAACAGCAGCATGTCAAGACACAGCAAAAAGGCAGTCATCTGATAATGAATTTGCCAGCACCGTGACCTTGGACTTCCAGCCTCCAGAACTGTGAGAAGTAAATGTCTGCTCTTTAAGTCACTCAGTCTACAGTATTTTGTCACAGCAACCGAGCTACGACAGTCCCCACTGACACATGAGAAGAGTCAACACAGAAGGTATGAAGCACAAGCCCAAGTTCAGCAAGTGAAACCAGGCTCTGAATCAAAAGGGAATATACTTTGGACCAACAAGCATACAATGCCCTTCCTTAGGAAAATTAATTCTTTCAGACCACCAATATCACCATTTATAAAATAACTTCTGTTCATTGAATTTGCTCACTTCATATAACTCACAAATGATAAGAACTTCATCCCCAAACTCTTAGTAGGGATAAAGTTCTAATTGTAAAGATGTCAATTTTATAGGAGGAAGACCCATAGATCAGGCTGCCTAACGGAACGTACTGTGAGGATGGAAATGTTATCTGTGCTGCCCAATGCAGTGGCCACTAGCCCAGTGGTCCTCAACCTGGGACAAACGTGCCCTCCAGGAAACACTTGGCAATATCTGGAGACATTTTTGGCTGTCACAACTGGGTGAGAGGGTGCTACCGGCATCTAGGGGGTCAAGGCCAGGGGTGCTGCTAAACAACCTCTGGTGCACAGGACAGCTCCACCACAAACAGTTATCTGGTCCAAAATGTCACGAGCACTGAGGTGGAGAAAACCTGCACTAGTCACATGTGACTACTGAGCATTTCAGATGTGGCTACTGAGACTGGGGACTAAAATTTTAATTTTATTTAACTTCAATTAATTTAAATTTTAGAATTAAAAAATTTAAGAGACTAAAACTAACAAAACAGGAATTCAAATGTAAATAGCCATGTGTGTTTCAGACAGCACAGCTATCAAGAATGTGCGTAAATATAAAATAAAGGTCTTATTTCCCAAGGAAACAAGAACAAAGTATCTTCAGGGAAAAGAGAGGTCTGATCCTTAGGATTGGCAAATAATAAGCATAAATAAAAGCATAGAAGTGAACACCCAAGAAGCTTTAGGACGCATGTCCCGGCACCAAACAGGAAATCGCAGGGAAACTCTCCCTCTGTCACTGCAGGCCACTCACTCTTGCAGGGTCTCCACCCCCTTTTCTTTGTACTGCAGTTCTTGCTTCATCTGGGTCAGCTCTCGCTTTAATCTGGAAAGCTAAAGACAAATTACATTTTTTTTTCCACATAAAGAAGCTGTGAAAAATGATTTCTACAGTTGTTAGCACTGTCATCTAAGTTTCTGACTACCCTGCAATTCATGGGGTCACCCATTCTCTCCATGGCCTCCCATCCCTGGCATATCAAACAGCCCTGGCATATCAAACAGCCCTGGCAGAGGGGCCGGCTCGCTTAGACCCACAAGGCCCGGGTCACGAACAGCTTTCTACCACGTGGAGCCCTGGAACCAGCAATGATTTTCTTTTTCAGGGTACTGATTTACACATTGCAATGAGCAAACTTTGTCATACTTTTTTCATCCTCTCTTCTGCTTACTACCCACAGATCCCACCTAGGAAACCCTGTTGCTCAAAGCATGGCTCCCCACTACCTGGAAGTCAGTCGTCTGCAGTGCTTATTTAAACAGGTGCTAGGACCCACTCCAGGCCTTGTTAAAACTCGGTAGGGGCGAGGCAGGGGGTGTCTGGAGCTCACACTTTGAATTGATGCCCCAGGTGTTTTTCGTTGGTGTACTAGAATGTGAGAACCACGGCACTAAAAGAGACACTCTGGTTTAGGGACTGAGACACCAGGACGGGAGGCTTGGCCTCTAAGATGTCCCCCGTCCCCCCTCCCAGACACCCAAGACAAGGGGCTGAAGGGATGGAACATGGTGGCACACAAAGAACCCGGCACCACTGGCAAGGAGCACCGGCACCTTCTGGTCAAACGCCATCGTAGGCAAGATTTCTCTGGGAATACAGCCACCAGGGAAGAACAGCAGATGCTAAAGCTGCTGAGGGACAGGGCTGGCAGCCCACTAATACAGGGAAGCAGCCCTCTGAGGTCGGGCCCCGATGTCACCAAATCTATCCAAACGGGGGGTGAATCTAGCCCCATGAAACACACTGAGGGATACAGGTGATTTTTTGTTAGATGGGCTGAGGCTTTAAAATGAAACTTTTCCCTTCCTATCGGAAAAAAAAAGTGGAAAGTAAAACCAAATGTGGTAATAATTCATGAAATGGAAAATCTTACTAAAATATGGGTGTTATACACACTGGCCACCATAAAATGAACCATGATAAGTGATGTTACATAAAAAGACATACGGGGCTTCTAGTTGTGAAAATATTCGTTTTACTCACCCTATCCCGACGACTTGCTATTTCTGCTTTAATTTGGTATGGGTCGTACTTTGTATTTGTTGAATATCCAAAGAAGGCTAAACAGAAGGAAAATATTTTATTTTATAATGGATCCTTTAAAGTAAATAAATACACATAGATACGAACTTCTGATTCACCATATTAAGTAGTTAATTCTCAGTCTCAGACTTCCAAGTTGGCGCTGGCTCCTGAAGAATTAACATTTTACAACCTTGAATCTTGATGTTTGATTTTTGCATGAGGCCCTTCTGCGTGATTCCACATAATAAAATATATGGCTATAGGTAAATCAAAACTCTGTTTACTTCAACTGCAAAACTACTAGGGTTAAAAACCATATATACACGGGGGGAGGGGTACGGTTATGGTACAGAAAACTATTCTAACTATGTAAACAGTACATACAGTATGAACCCATTTTTACTTCCTTTTAAAATGCACGCACCCATGGAAGTCACTGGAAGAAAAGAACCCAAAAGTTGACTGCTATTCTCAATGGTTTCATTGCAAAAGATTTTATATTCACTCTCTTCATATCTATAGTCTCCACATGAACGATTTTTGACATAAGAAAGAAAAAAAAACCCCACAGATTTGTAAAATGAAAAAGACAACTTTCTAGTCACGTATCAGTATCTGGCAGGCTTGAGGAAAAGCTATTCTTCCACGTTGTTGGTTCCCCGAAAGCTGAAGCAAAGCACCCACGCTGTTATTCTAAGCAGCTTGGTTTTTTTGGTTTTTTTAAATTTCTTTATTTTATTTATTTATTTTTGGCTGCGTTGGGTCTTCGTTGCTGCACGCGGGCTTTCTCTAGTTGCGGCAAGAGGGGGCTACTCTTCGTTGCGGTGCGCGGGCTTCTCATTGCGGTGCCTTCTCTTGCTGTGGAGCACGGGCTCTAGGCACGCGGGCTTCAGTAGTTGTGGCGCATGGGCTTAGCTGCTCCGCGGCATGTGGGATCTTCCTGGACCAGGGCTCAAACCCGTGTCCCCTGCATTGGCAGGCAGACTCCTAATCACTGCGCCACCAGGGAAGCCCAGCAGCTTGTTTTTGAGGGATGTTTAGCTAAATCACATCGCATAGATAAATGCTTTCTTCAGCGGTGCAGCACACATGATTTAAAGCCTTTTGACAGACGCAGCATCGTGATCACAGACGGCTAACACCTGGGGGTGCATGAGGTGCGCTCAGCCATCCAGCTGTGTGCTAAGCACAGTCAGCCAAGCCCTCTCCACCGTCTCAGCGACTGGGGCAGCTCGCGGCTGTTTCTTTCTCTCTCTCTTTTTTTTTTTTTTTTTTTAAATTTTATAGCTACTTTTATTTTTATTTATTTATTTATTTTTGGCTATGCTGGGTCTTCGGTTCGTGCGAGGGCTTTCTCTAGTTGCGGCAAGTGGGGGCCACTCTTCATCGCGGTGCGGGGACCGCTCTTCATCGCGGTGCGCGGGCCTTTCACTATCGCGGCCCCTCCCGTTGCGGGGCACAGGCTCCAGACGCGCAGGCTCAGTAGTTGTGGCTCACGGGCCCAGCTGCTCCGCGGCATGTGGGATCTTCCCAGACCAGGGCTCGAACCCGTGTCCCCTGCATTAGCAGGCAGATTCTCAACCACTGCGCCACCAGGGAAGCCCTCTTTCTCTCTTTTTTTTCTTTCTTTTTCTTTCTTTTTTTAAATTAATTTTTATTGGAGTATAGTTGATTTACAATGTTGTGTTAGTTTCTACTGTACAGCAAAATGAATCAGCTATACATATACATATATCCCCTTTTTTTTGGATTTCCTTCCCATTTCCGCCATGTCTAATTTCTATCACCCCATCCACCTCTCTGCATCCCTTTTTCTTGATGCTTCTGTCTCCTTTCTCTTAGGCCTTGGAGCCGCAGTGACTTGGTTCCCGTCCCTTCCTGAGTTGTGGAGGCTCCTCTTTCTTCATCTGAGAGTCACCCCACACTGGTGTAATCTGCCTCCGGGTCATTTTCATTAGTTTCACCTGCTCAGAAGACCCATCAGCAGGGCCAGCATCCATTCTTTTACTCCTTTGATCTGGGTACCAAAGGCTGTCATACAGGTAACTTACATGTCAACACCTAGAAACTAGTTTATAATCATCTCCTGATTTCATATTGGAGAAGTTGGCTCAAAGCCATCAAGTGGGGCTTCCCTGGTGGCGCAGTGGTTAAGAATCCGCCTGCCAAGGCAGGGGACACGGGTTCGAGCCCTGGTCCGAGAAGATCCCACATGCTTCGGAGCAACTAAGCCCTTTCACCACAACTACTGAGCCTGCGCTCTAGAGCCCGCGAGCCACAACTACTGAGCCCACGTGCCACAACTACTGAAGCCCGCGCGCCTAGAGCCCATGCTCCGCAGCAAGAGAAGCCACCGCAATGAGAAGCCCGCACACCGCAACGAAGAGTAGCCCCTGCTCGCTGCAACTAGAGAAAGCCCGCGTGCAGCAATGAAGACCCAACGCAGCCAAAAATAAATAAATAAATTTATTTTAGAAAGCCATCAAGTGGTTTAAACAGCAAGAGCATTTAATATCCTCAAATAGAACCACATCCTCAAACAGAACCACATCCCAACTTAATTTGAGCTGTTCAGATATCTACTGTTTTTAAAAAAATACAGTTCTATGGAAAATCTACTATTCTAAGCCCCAGTCAGAATTTCAAATTACTAGAATCTACTGGAAATAAATATCTGGAGGAGCTGTTTGCCAAATTTATCTCAAATGTTCTTATATTTAGAATTCTAATCTCTCAAAAACACAGAGTAAAATGTTTTTTAAATAGAATTCTTTCGAAGACGAAGAATGTTTATTTCCAAATCCTAGAACCTCCATCTTGCCTGACTCTTTGGTCTTATTTAAGACCAGTAATGAAAGCAACACCTCAAACAATGCCCTTAAGAGGCAGAAGTTGAAATAACTTATAAAATCTCCACATTAAACTCCTGGGACTTAAGTTTCCCAAGCCTGAGCTTAAGGGGCTTCCACTGGGGCCCAGACAACATGCAAATAAGCCTAGGGCTTGCTGACTCCTTCCACGTGGGGCCACTTGTCACCTTGCAGCTGAGGAAGACAATGCCAACAGTTACCACCTGGGATCTTTCCCATTCCGGGTAGAAAGTAACCCCACCACCAAAGTCCAGGGAAGTTAACTGCAACGTTAAACATCAGTAACAATGATCTGAAATCGTTGCCAAAACTTTCTGTCTGTGCAGTTTCATAGGGAAAATGAGCAAAGAGCCTTGAAGTGCACGCTGGAGGTGTAGTGGGTACAGATGGACGGATACATGGCACCCTGCCCCCAGTTCTCCTGCGTAACTAACAGAGCCCTGAGGCACTTGGGCATCCGCCGCTCCCCCAGGACACTCAGCCTGGACCAGTCCTGGAGGGGGATCCCGATAAACCACGACATCACTGAGCTGCCCAGTCCACCAACGGGGAGGCCCACCACCCCCTGGAGGACGCTGCTAGTGACAATGACAGCCTTATTGTCCAGGCCGAGGGGAGTTAGTCTTCTCTGCTACTTATAGCTGAAAACATCCTAAGTGGTAAAAGGTTTTACTTATTGATACCATTCATGTTACCTTTGCCACGGTCTCTAAAGCTATAAAATTCCAGGACTGGGATGAGGGAAAAGGCAACTCAAGTACCTAAGACGGTGAGTACATTTTATCTTCAATTGCTAAGGAGAGTGATAAACACTGGCAGAACTTCTAATGACATAATTCAATTTATAAAGACAAATTCTCAGTTCCTGATGTCTGCCAGTAAGTCTAATGGAACCCACTTGTGGAGTCCAAGGAAAAGCTCAAGACTCTGGACCCCATTTTTAATGGCACGTACACCAGAACACTTAGAAAAAGAAACATCTTCCTCTGTTAAGACACGTCTCCAATCTCAAGGTTTAGGATAAATACGAGACTTTCACCTCTGAAGCTTTCTTCTCACTTGAAGAGTTTGAGTGGGCAGAGCTATTAAACAGCTTAAGGAGGCCGCTCAGGCATACAGCATTGCTTTGGATGATATAATAAGAAGGTCATAGCTTAACTGGACCTCACCAATGTAAATTACTATACCTTGCTATTATAGGGTAACTGTCACATTTATTTCATCTATCCTCATAAAATCTTTGTGAGAGATGACGATTATGTTTCCCCACTTTATAAATGAAGGCTGAGTGTGTAGTGACTTGACCTACATTGTGCCATCAGTCAAAGAGGGACTTCTGTCTAGAACTTGGGCTCCTGTGGGTCAGATTAGCTTTTCCAACTTAAGAAGAAATGGCCCTCCGGCTCCCCGGTGCACAACAGGAGAACTCAATCTGTGTTATTTAGCACTCAAAATGCTGCAGACCCCAGTAATTACTTTGGATTTCGATTTTATGGGTTATTAAACGGGGGAAATGTGTCCATGTCTGTCCCTGTCTCCGTCTCCTCTTACACACAGGCCTCCTCTGGACCGTGAGAACCCAAGATCGCCCCAGGCGGATGACATGCTTTAAAAGAGGGTAGTCCTTCTCCAAAGGCATCCTCTGGGCAGGCAGACGGCTCCTTGGGACCAGGTGTGCGCCTTCCAGGCGTCGGCACCGCACGGAGCTGCTCGAGGGAGCCCAGGAGGACTCCGGCACAGAGGACAGCAAGCCTGGACAGTTCCGTGCTGACAGGTACTAATTACCAGAGCCGACCAAGGCATGCCTGTAAACAACCGAGGCCAACTAAAGAGGGCATGACCTCTTTTTTAAAGGCACCAGAAGCAAAGGAACAAAAAAATCTAACTAGCCCACTGAGAGGTAACCTACAGAAGTAACACAAGAGCCCACCAAATCCAAACCAAGAAGTCCCTCTCTAGGGCAGACGGGGAGATCTGGTAAACATGTGTGCTCTGCGACAACCTTCAAGATTGAGTCCTGCCAACTAATACCTGGGAAGATGCTGCGTGAGCCATTTTTTTCCTGCCTGCTCCAACATGCCTGTGTGCAGGAAAACGAAGGGCTGAATGGATGGACTGTGGCCCTTATCCTCAGCTAGGCAGGAGATGAGAAACCTTCACCAGGGAAACAAGGGAAGATACTCTTTGTGGGATGGGCCTGGAGCCTCAGAAAGAATTCGGCCGGACAGAGGACTGATAAGGTCAAGCTTCCCCACCGGCCCGAGCCAGCCCGAGCCAGGAATGCAGGGCGGGTCAGCGCTTTCTCACCGGAGATAAGGCTGACTCTTTCCCAGGCACCCGAAGAGACTTTGGCTGTAGGCTTCTGGGAGCTCCCAGGAGCCAGAGTAACAAACAAAGTCATACTCCTGCTGCTGGAAGAAAGGATCACAATCGGTGGATCTCAACTCTGGGAATCCCCTGGGGAGCTTTAAAAAAAAAAGTGTCTGGCCCCAGCCAAGGCCAATTAAACCCAAATCTCCAGGGGTGGCAGTGGGGCCCAGACAGAAGTTTTCGAAAGCCCTTCGGGAGATTCCTCCAGTGCAGCCAGGGTTGAGAACCACTGGTGCAGATTCTTCTGCAAAGGACCAAATAGTAAATATTTCTGGCTTTGTGGGCCATACACTCTCTGTCTCAGTTCCTCGACTCTGCCACCGTAGCTGCTACAGACAGTGGGTAAGTGAATGGACCTCGCTAGGTCCCAATAAAAGTTTATTTACAAAACACCCAGAGTGGACAGGATTCAGCCTGCGGGCCAAAATTTGCTGACCTGTGGTTCAGACTATAATGTACCCCAAGCAAGAATTCCTTCTAAAAGGTCCTGCAACTGGTCATATACTTCATCTGAACGCATCTGGAGGCCAGAGTTTCTCAGGAACAATGAAAAAAAATACATAACGAATGTATTCAGTGTTTAAAAAGAAGGCAAACAGAAGAACATATTGCAGTGAAAGAAAGTAGGAGAAAACTCTACAAAATGGAGCTGCAGAGAAAGTACTGGGTGTGTCTTAGAGACTGAGTCCTTTGTAGTGAAGAGTTCCATGCCAGGGTTCTACAGAGCATTGGACAGGACTGGGCCCCAGGCAGCTAGCTCATAAGCGAACAGAACTAAAGCAGAGTTGGGGTCTTAGTCTCATGGGGATGTGTGTGCTCAAATCCAGCAAAGCATGACTTTGTTTTGGTCAGAGACAAAAAAGTTAAGGCTTGGATATTCCCAGGCACCAGATGGCCCAATACTGACACAAAATCTTTCCTCTCCAATGAACAGAGTTTTATTCTGATGACTTCCATAACTCAGGGGGAACTCTGTGAAAGGTGTGGAAGAGAGCACTTCCCCTCCCCTTGCCCTCCCCCATGCCCTTCTGCTCCCATATTGGAAATGACTTTCTAGTGAATTCCTCTGTTTACAATTATTGCCTCATTTTCCCCTACAATCAGCCGTTCAGGATAAATCGTGTCCCCAACACCAGGCGCTAAGGAAATATCTGTTGAAAACTAAATGACTAGTTTAGTGATCCCACTATGGGCCACGAGAAAATCAAGAAGCACAAGGCGTTCTGCCTTCCACGTGCCCCTTCAAGTGTCGTAAAATTGCCAGACAACCTGTCAATTTATAATGGGTCCTTATTTCCAGGTAACTTGAACAATGGGAGGGCAGGCTGTTCCAAAGCCATGATCAGTTCTTCTGAGCTGACTCTTCCACGTCTCGGAAATACTTCACAGCACTGAAGGCTAGCTACACAAAAAGATCTGGGTTCAAATCCAAGGTCTACCGTTCACTAGGGGTGTAACCTTCAAGAAGTAACTTAGCCTACCCAATATTGTTTCTGTGTGTACACCGAAAATAACATTACCACGTTACAATGCTTCACGATGCTGCAATCACAACAATGCAGGAAAACACTAGCCCATTCGATGTTGGCTCCTTTCGCTCGGAGTCACTGTCAATGAAGGAAGTAATGGGAAACAAGTCCAAATCTCCCTCTGTTC
Organism: Balaenoptera musculus; assembly: GCF_009873245.2. Classification (NCBI taxonomy): domain Eukaryota; kingdom Metazoa; phylum Chordata; class Mammalia; order Artiodactyla; family Balaenopteridae; genus Balaenoptera; species Balaenoptera musculus. Next base: position 7,195,267 of record NC_045806.1, on the reverse strand, counting down.
CCAGTACCCGCGCAAGGAGCCCTGCTTTAGATGACTAACAATGTGAGCGATCTGGGTTGTGCCAGACCCAGGTGGCCAACTGGAGCCCAGGTGTGCCATGGATCCTGCCACCAGCAGCTCCTGATGTGGGCCCGGACCTCCGTAGGAGACATCTGTTAGAGCACAAGCCACCAGGATCACTGTCTTGAACTTCAGCCTGTGGCCAGAAATAGTTCATTTGAGTCATATCTAACAGAATGATCCTCGATGAAGTTCAGGTTACATGGCAAATTGAAAGAGCTTGATCAAAAACCCCGGGGATAGCAGCAACTTGATAAAATGCTTGAATTAGTTCCTAGCTTCCACTCGTAGTCTTTCTCCCTGAGGAGACAGGCTCCAGCAAGAGCCACTGGCATCTCCAGCGCTTCATGAAAACGGCCTAAGCTAGCCTCCAATGCCACCTGCACGAGTAGAGCCACTGGCATCTCCAGCGCTTCATGAAAACGGCCTAAGCTAGCCTCCAATGCCACCTGCACGAGTAGAGCCACTGGCATCTCCAGCGCTTCATGAAAACGGCCTAAGCTAGCCTCCAATGCCACCTGCACGAGTAGAGCCACTGGCATCTCCAGCGCTTCATGAAAACGGCCTAAGCTAGCCTCCAATGCCACCTGCACGAGTAGAGCCACTGGCATCTCCAGCGCTTCATGAAAACGGCCTAAGCTAGCCTCCAATGCCACCTGCACGAGTAGAGCCACTGGCATCTCCAGCGCTTCATGAAAACGGCCTAAGCTAGCCTCCAATGCCACCTGCACGAGTAGAGCCACTGGCATCTCCAGCGCTTCATGAAAACGGCCTAAGCTAGCCTCCAATGCCACCTGCACGAGTAGAGCCACTGGCATCTCCAGCCCTTCATGAAAACGGCCTAAGCTAGCCTCCGATGCCACCTGCACGAGTAGAGCCACTGGCATCTCCAGCGCTTCATGAAAACGGCCTAAGCTAGCCTCCAATGCCACCTGCACGAGTAGAGCCACTGGCATCTCCAGCCCTTCATGAAAACGGCCTAAGCTAGCCTCCAATGCCACCTGCACGAGTAGAGGCAGAGATCACGTCTATGCACGGACCTCTCACGGGTTGGGGAGTGGAGTCTCATGGTAGGATCTCAGGTCAACAACACAGAGTCATCACCTTCCTTGACTCAAGGTTTCCTCATACATGACTTCAAAGACAGCATCTCAAGTGTTTCTTTTTTACGGGGCATTAATAAAATTCTACAGAGCACAGGAAGAATGAAATTGAGTGCAATTCCCTACTTGCCCAAATGTCAATGGAGTGAAAAGCCCGTGGAAATACAAAAACTGATGCTGAGGGAAGTCCCAGCTCCAGGGGACTATAAGTTCTGGATGCCCTTACCCTCTAGGCTCCACGTTGCTATGGGACCCCTCCCCTCGGGCTGGGCATAGAATCCGATAGGCTGCAACTACGTCCTCCTATATTTGAATCCTCAAGGGCTCCAGTCCCGAGTCCCCGCACTCACTGCAACTGAAGTCCTGGCTGCACCAGTACAGTAACCAGTACCTAAGACACACCTTCTCTTGATGAAATTGGTCCTTTCAATGACTGGCAAGAAACTTCCTGCCAGGTTTTGCTGATATGTGCTTCTCCCATCTTAGAAAGACTGACTGGAAAGCCTCTTTGGAGACCTAACCAAACCTGACCATGGAACAGATGAGGTGCCTACAGGCTACTGGGAAGAAATACTCTATTAGGTTGAATCATATGAAATTGCCAATATTTGGGCCTTTTTAAGCTACAAAAATGACAATTTTATATGGTTCAATCTACTTCTACCAAGTAACTTTTGGAAAGGTTCAGAATCGCTAACTATATGCTTTCAGAAACAGTTATAAGCCAGTGCTTTAGCCAAGTGTGACCTCGAGGCACCAAGTCCATGAGATCACTTAAAAGAGACCATATGCTGAGCCATGAAAGTCATCTGAATAGATATCAAAAGATCAAAATCTTATACGTCTAGTCTCTGACCACAATGGAATTAAATTAGAAATCAACAACATGATACCTTTAAAAAGTTCCAACAACTTACTTTTTTTTTTGGCCATGCCACTCGGCTTGCAGGATCTTAGTTCCCCGACCAGGGACTGAACCCGGGCCCTCAGCAGTGAAATCGAGGAGTCCTAACCACTGGACCACCAGGGAATTCCCCCAACAACTTACTTTTCAAAAAACCCATGGGTCAAGAGAGAAATCACAAAGAAAATGAGAAAATATTATGAACTGACTGAAAATGAAAATACCAAAATTTGTGGGATGCAGTTAAAGTAGTACTTAGAGGAGAATTTATACCTTTAGAGGCTATGTGAGAAAAAAAGAGAGGCCTGAAATCAATGGTGTAAGCTCTCAATTTAGGAAGGTAGAAAAAGAAGAACAAATTAAAGCCAAACTAAGTAGAAAGAAGGAAATAATAAAGAGGACAAACCAATAAAGTAGAAAACAGACAAGAAATAGGGGGAAAAAAAAGAAAACCAAAAGCCAGTTCGCTGTAATGCTACACACAATCGATAAACATTGAGCTGTGGTGATTAAGACACAAATTATTAGTATCACAAATAAGAGAAAGGACACCAGCTCAGCGTCCAGACATTGAAAGAATCATGCAGGAATTCTACGAAAAACTTCATAAATTTGACAGCTTGGATCAGCGTTCAGCGGATTCCCCGTGGGCCAAATCCAACTTGCTACTGTTTTTATACTTTTCTCAGAACAAGCCACACACATCACTTAGGCATCATCTCTGGCTGCTTTTGCAGTCTAACAACAGGGTTGAGTAGCTGCATCTAAGATCATATGACCTACAGAGCCTAAAACACTATCTGATCCTTTACAGAAAAGCTTACTGATTTTTGGATTAGATGAAAGAGACGAATTCCTTGAAGCACACAAATACCAAAACTGATTCAAGAAGAAACAGGAAAATCTGACTAGCCCTGTATCTATTAGAGGTATTGTATTTGTAGTTACAAACATTCCCACAAAGACCTCCAGGTCCAGATGGCTCTTCTGGTGAATTCTATCAAACTGTTAAGAAAACATTAATACCAATCCCACACGAACTTTCCAAAGCCTGGGGAGAAGGGAACACGTCCCAATTCATTCTGTAAGGCCAGTATTATCCTGATACCAAAATCAGAGAAAGACATTACAAGTAAAGAAAACTAGGAAGAGACCAGACTTTTCTAAAAACTAGCACTGAGCTGACCCATCACATTCTGATGGACAGTTAAAAAGAAACAAACAAGAAAAAAACCTAGTACATACCAATAGCTGAAGAACAAGAGATGAAGCAGCCTGGAAACAACATACCATCATACCTGAGCCTGCATTCTCTCATGGCACATGGAGACACAGCTATCTCAATTCCTGCTACAGGGGGCAAAGCCCACCCCCACTGCTCTCTTCTTCACAGCTTGTATGCTGCAGTGAAAAAGATGTTTGACCCCTTGGCCTCAACTCCATTCTGACCTGCAAAACGGGATAAAGCTTTGACCACATCTTTAACGTTCAAAGCTGTGTCACCAGAGCCAAATACCCTGCAACATGGCAGTCACGTCACAGGTAAGTCCCTCCATGTCTCAACCAGACTTAGGTTTTTATACAATAAAACCTAGCAGTACCAACGTCATACGCTCTCCCCAAGCTCACCGGCACGCGGGACAGTCATGGCCGCAAGCACCTGCGGTGGGCGGTTAAGCGTGACAACTCTGTTGGGAAGGGACCGGCTCAGGCAGTGACTGACTGGGTCAGTAACCAGAGGCTTTGGCTTCTGCGACTGCACCTGATTCCTTCAATTCCTGAGCATCTGCTGAGTCCTCCTGAAACAGGAGGCCACGTGTGGCAGGCTCCAAAACTCGGAGGGGTTCCCTTTGGAAGACGTCAGTGTGCACCCATCTCACTTGAAGGGCAGACAGTGAGTTCTGAGTTCCCCTGATTCCCCGCGTTATACCGAGTTCCCCCACCTTCAGTGTCTTGCCCAAGAAAGTATGCTACAAAGAGACAGGGGCTTGACATGTGTGGAGGCTCCTGAATCTTTCCATCCAGGACCAACAAAACCAGCGTATGGACTTCCCAGGGATCACCCCAGACAAGCAGGAATAACGGCAGAGATCTCTGGGTGAAGCCCTTTTCCACGCTGACAAACAGAAGTCAGGAGGTTGTTCTGTGTCACTACCTGAAACGTGCTTGTTTATTTTCTCCCTTCCCCACCCTCACGGAAGCCTCTCCTTTCTTGGGCTCCCCCGTGTCGCAGTGCCTGGGCACAAGGTGGGCAGTTGATCAACATTTGCTGAAGTAGCGGTAGTGAATGACCATCGCATTCCAGCATGGAAGGCTGACTACCTAACAGTTTGCGATTAGAAAATTTAGGAAGCTGTCTTGCCCGACTCAAGCTCAGTGTCTGCAGAAAGCCTAGCAGAGAGACGGCTCTGGAAGCCACGCGTGTTAACCGCGGGGGACGGTCAACTCACAGCTGGTGTACGAGCGGCCGTCGTCCTCGCACATCTTGTGCAGCTGCTGGTATTCCTCCTGGGCCAGCTCGAAACGCTGCTGCTTAATCTGGTAGATTTCTTTCTTGGCATTGAGGGCCTCCTGGGCTACAATTAAATACTCCTTCAGCATCCGTTCCTGCTCCCGCCGCCACTGTTCTCTGGGATCCTCAATCTGGGTAAGCTCTGAAATTGGAAGGGTAAGAACATAGGGGACTTCAAAGTAAAATCTTTACGTTGACCAATAATCATGCAGTTAGGTGACTCGTCGATAAGAAAATTAATTAACTACCAGGAGGTACATTATGGAAGCGTCTATATAACGAACCTCCCAGAATGTGGATCACCTCCTATTTACACACCCACGCTTGGGACGGGAAGAAAGCTCTGTAGACATGCAATAGCTCCATGGAGGGGAAGACGGTACCAGGCAACTTTTCACACTCTAAGTAAATGTTGGTGGACATGAACCCAAAGGAGCTCATCCCTGTCCAACTAAGACACATGTCCAACCTTCCTCTCCCTGCCTTCTTCACGCCGGGCTGCTGTGGGCTCTGCTGTCCCCGTGACTGGCTCGCTCCCCTTCTCCCACCTCCCACGCCAGACGGCGTCCTTCTGCATTCTTCGTGGACTTCCCAGAAATCCCCCGTTTTCCGCTCTGGCTCTCTCACTCTACCAGCTCCCGTAGGGGGCTCACGCCCACCTCCGGCTCCAACCTCTCCCCTGAGCGCCCATCCTTTCTCTCCTCCTCCCTCCTAGAGGCACCTCCACCTGGACGGACGCAAAGTAATTCTGAGTCACTCGTCCAAAGCAGAACTCACTCTCACACAGCGCCCTTTCGCTACACAAACCAAAGCAAACCAAAGGAAGCCACGCTGACGAGCGCCTGCTTCTCCCGCCTGCCCCTCGGAGTAAGCGCCTTCATCTGGATCTACCCACTGAGCCAACCTGGGACTCGCCCTCAGAGAACTCCTGCTCCTTTCCCCACGCAGAATATTCCATGGGTCATCCAGAACTGGCAATTCCTGCCCCTGCGTATAATAGTGGCTGACGTACGCCTTCTCTCCTTCTCCCCTTAGTTCAATCAGACCCTCACGATCTCTCTCCAAAAACACGCAGGCTGCCTGCCTCGTCCCACCAAAAGCCATCCTCCGTGCGCTCACCAAAGTGACCTTCCCAACTCTGCCTCCGATTCTCTAACACGTGGCCTTTTTTAAAGCACAAGGTTGTACCTTGGCGTGATGAAATGTTCTGGAACTAGATAAAAGTGGTAGCTGGACAACACTGTGAATGCACCAAATGCCACTGAACTGCACACTTTTAAACGGTGAATTTTACGTTCTGTGCATCTCAATGGTTCTGTGCATCAAAATGGTTAAAAATGTAAATTTTAGGTCATCTTTGCCCCATACACACAAGAGCACCTGCTAGGATGTTTCAAGTAAGTCCTTCCTTTTTAAACTCCCTCCCAGCAACATCCCCTACCCCGCTTCACACTGCTACCCCAGGGCCCCTCCTAGAAAGCCTCTCTGGGCCTTAAAAGCTCCCATGGGGAAATAAGAACCAAAGACAACAAAAATCGGGGTCCTGACCTAGCCCGGGAGTCCAGATTCAGTGGGCTGAGGGGGCGCGGGCAGAGTCACAGCTGTTATAAGTGCCCGGATGTCTCTGACGTTGACTCAGCCACGAGACTCGCCCCGGCCGACAGGCATCGTTCGCACTCTGTCCAGTGCACCCGAGAGTCTTGGGAACCTTGAAGGTGATCCACGCAGGGCCCCTCTGGTCCCTCACCTCACCGTCAATCTGCACAGTTCCAACTTAATATTTGACTCCTCAGGTTCTGTGCCTTTAGAGAGCTTTAAAGCTGTGCTATCAAGAGTTAGATTCTCAGGAGCAAGTTTTCTGGAATGGGGTCTCTGGCCCATGTACAAATTGTTACAATAATAATCTTTTTTGTTCCTGGGGGGAAAAAAAAGAGTTGGGTTCCCTGAAGGTCTCAGAGGCAGGAGGTGGTATGACCCTGGAGCTGATGTCTTCAGCCACATCCCCCACGGTGCTGGGTCATCCGTTATACTCAAGGTGGCCGGAAGAAAGTCCGTGGTGATTATTCGGTTTTCGGGTTCATGGCCAAGTCTAGCGTGTCATGTCGAATCCTTAGGGTGCAGCCTGGGTCTCACTTTCCTGTGTCCCCAGGGCCTCAAGAGTGGCCAGCACACAGAGGTGCTCTGTGACACTTGCTGTGACTCAGCCAGCAGGAGAGCAAGGCACACCAGCGGCAAAGAAGGGGACACAGAGGGAGGAGCAAGCGGGGTTTACGAGAGACGAGCCAGAACGGGTCAGTCCTGGGCCTCGGCGGCAGGCAGGCGACTTCCAAAAAGGTTGTGTAAGGCGGATGCCTGTGCCGTTCAGCGCTGCCGCCCGGGCCCAGAGAGGCCCACAGCACGGGGAAGGTGGCCCAGAAGGCCAGACAGCCCGGCCGCACGCAGCCCAGGGGCACCGGGCCAGCCAGGCCAGAGGGAGGGCGGTGGACACACCCGCAAGCCCTCCTGCCACTGGTATAACCGCCGGGGAGGGCAGCAGGGCCAGGGCGGCACTCACCCCCCTGCCCAATCCCTGGGTAAGAGCCGCAGTCACGTGAAGGCTGAGTGTACGGATCGGAAACTCCCCTGCCCCAGGACCCAGCCAGGACGCCTCGCCATTCAGGGTTCCAAACGCTGAATTCCGGAGGCCGGCTGGCAAGTGACAATGCAGGAATCAGCCCTAGAGATACCAGCCCGGGTCGATCACACTAAGGGGACAGGAGGAGCCGTGGGACTGAGCGTGGAAGGAGCTTCGTCACTCACATGCTGGGCACCCCGCCCCCGGCCTCCCCCGCACTCAACAAACTGAAGGACAGAAAGCACACCGAGGGGAACTTCGTATCCCCAGCAGTAATGACAATGACAGAAACACTAGGCAGCTAGAACGAAAAGGGGGGAGTGAAGGAATGTGAATCTGAGAGAGAAATGGGTCCCCAGCTGGTCCTCGATGGAGGAAGGCTGAGGAGGCGGCAGAAAGCAAGGAGCGCGGGGCAGAGAAGGCCTGGAACCAAATGCTGCACGTGAAGCAGTGCGTCAGCTCGGCACCACTGACACTCCAGGTGGCTCAGCCTCTTCGGGGGGCCATCCTGGGCGCGGCACGAGGGTGAGCGGCGTCCCTGGCCTCCACCCCCCAGATGCCGGGAGCACCTCTCCCAGGCGTGACCATGAAAAATGCCCCAGACACGACCATGTGTCCCTGGGAGGCAAAACCGGCCCCAGATGAGAACCACTGCTCCCAACAATTCTACCAAGAAGGCTGGCATGGTCAAGGACCCGTTATTTTAGCTGTGGTCTTTACATCATTTTCTCCCTTCACAAAGCTCCAAAAGGTTTGGTATATTAAAGTTAAAATCAAAGCGATAAGACAAAATGAAGTTAAGGTAACCACTTGGGCATTTATTGTTCCAAGAACTTGTAAACTTCACTCTGCAAGAAACACCCTCCCCATTTTGAGAGAGATTTCTATTACTGAAACTGCCTGGGAAATTTATTCCTTCTATTAGGTATTCAAACTCTGCATTCCACATATTCCATGCAGGCCTGAGCAACACACAAGCCAGGTAGCTACACAACTGCTTCACTTTTTGAAGAACTCAGCTAATGAACACTGCCGATGACATTTATAAAAACCCAGTTTAATGCCGCATTGGAGAGTAACAATTGTTTCACTCTACAAAAAGAGTTCCTAGCATCCGTGGGATCAATGTGAAAAGTCATTCATATGTAACAACTCAAGTGTGGCACTCTACTTACTATTTATGTGGTCCATGTAATAAATTCCAATTTGTTTATCATATACAGTTTCCCATCCTAAAGGAAGTTCATCCCCAACACAATCGGCAAAGGTCAATGGCTTTGTTATCCTGCAAAATAAAATTATGAAAGCAAATTTGAAAGTGAGGTCAATTTCATGTAAGTTTGCTGAATCGACTCTAGAATTCAGTTTCAATACAAGATTATTATCTAATTGACTGCTTTTGCTCCAACTATTTGGTTGGAAAACTAACTCACTGGCTTTGCCTAAATCATCATCAGTAACAATATCAGTACACTCACAGTTAAAAGCATTACTATCTCACAGTGCTACTTTAAATACCAGCAAAAACAGATATTGACAGTTACAAAACAGGTAAAACAAGCATCTTCTTCCAAGCTGTATGTTTTAATGAGGTGATGACAATGGAATGTCGCTGTGCCACAACAACCGGAGAGCACCTATGTTCTCATTCCCTGACAAATGTTCCCCCCTCACAACTTTCAGTTTCTGTACATTACAGCTTCAATGTATCTAAAATGTATTTGTAAGTTTCATCTACCAGTGGTCATAAGTGAAGGAGTTAAATGTTAACCACTGACCAAAGGCAAAAAGCCAAACAAGCATGGTGACAATACAAGGAGATGCCTACTAAATACTGCCTGTATTCTTTACACAGTAGGAATCAGAAACTGCAAAGGATCCTCTTTGTTTTCTGGAGAAAAACAACAAAAGCACATTGTCTACAGACATTTCTCCTTGAAGTAAATCTGATCAAGGAAAGCTTGGCTTGACACAGATAGATAAAGGAAAGGTTTTCCAGATGGGTTTAAGTAGAACCTCCCCCGCCCCTATACCCCATGATCACGTTGATTGACAAGACAGCTGTGGCATGAAACAAGCCGCCCCTATAACCGTCTGAGCCCAGGCAGCTATCTATTCAGTTGCCTCTATAAATGCACACTGACTGGTATGCATGGGAATCCGATAACCTAAATTTCACTACCTCAGTCTTCCCACATCTCTGTTCCAGCCTCTGGCCCCAGGAAAGTGAGACACCACAACCAACGCCAAGCCCCACAAGACCAGTATGAATTCTGAACATGTTATTTCCCCAAACTGGTTCGACAACAAAGCTGTCTCTCCCAGTAGCTTTTAGAAATTGATAAACACTATCAGAATGGCACTGATTGAACTCATCCTCGTTTTAAACATAATGGTTTTAAGAAGTCAGAGTCAATATCAAAACAGAAATACATATACAGAAGGTAAAACACACCATGCAAATCCTCTCAAATACGATGTGCTCCAAACGCCAGGACATCACAAGATGAGCCGACTGCACAGCGTCGGTCCCAGCCCCAAACACCAGCGTCCGCAGCACGGTTCCTTTACAGGTCACGAATGCTGTGGTGGCGGCGTGGTTCCAAGTCAAACAGCTAACGGCAGGCTGCTGTGCGCGACTCAAGTCCTGAATGGGACCAAGCCACAACAAATGCTACCTGAAGATAAACTGAGTCCCGAGCACAACTCTGCTATTCTAGATTCACGTATGAGCCTAGAGAAAGATGCCCAAGCACAGGCACATTCTAAGCATCTTGACATACATGATCTCACTTACTAGACAAATATAGGTGGGAAGGGCTTCCCTGGTGGCGCAGTGGTTAGGAATCCGCCTGCCAATGCAGGGGACACGGGTTCGAGCCCTAGTCCGGGAAGATCCCACATGCCGCAGAGCTACTAGGCTCGTGAGCCACAACTACTGAGCCTGCGCACCTAGAGCCCGTGCTCCACAACAAGAGAAGCCACCGCAATGAGAAGTCTATGCACCGCAATGAAGCGTAGCCCCCGCTCACCACAACTAGAGAAAGCCCGTGTGCAGCAATGAAGACCCAACGCAGCTAAAAATAAAATAAATTAATTAAAAATATGTATATAGGGCTTCCCTGGTGGCGCAGTGGTTTAGAGTCCGCCTGCCAATGCAGGGGACACGGGTTCGAGCCCTGGTCTGGGAGGATCCCACATGCCGCGGAGCAAGTGGGCCCGTGAGCCACAACTACTGAGCCTGTGCGTCTGGAGCCTGTGCTCCGCAACAGGAGAGGCCGCGATAGTGAGAGGCCCGCGCACCGCGATGAAGAGTGGCCCCCGCTTGCCACAACTAGAGAAAGCCCTCACGCAGAAGCGAAGACCCAACACAGCCAAAAATTAATAATAAATTAATTAATTTTAAAAAATGTACTTAAAAAAAAAATTTTTTTTTTAAATGTATATATATATGTGGGAAGCCTGACCTTCTAGCGCTGCTGAGCCCAATTCATTTACTTTACAACTCACAACTGTTATAAAACTATTGCAAGTTCATAGTTTTCAATTTTCTATCCAATAAACAACGCAAGTAAGTAAAGTAACACTTCCATACTCTTTCTTCTAAAAATAAACTGACACATCTACCATTCTGGTAAATTTTACTTTGGCCCGATATAGAATCCGTATGTCTCTGATTCCACTTCTCTAAGCAGAGCATGGACTTCGCATGATCACCCACAGAATCAGTACTTCGAAGCAAGCAGATGAGGAGTCACGCCTCCCGGAGTCCAGCTCGCACCACGAGCAAGGAGAAGTTATCAAGTCCTTGCTGTTGATCTCCTCTGTCCACAGGGCTCACGCTTGGAGACCATCTACTCACTTGACAGCAGTTCGAACAGGCTCAGTGAAGAAGTTTTCCAGCTCCCAAAAGACAGAAGTGGTAAACTAGAAGGCAAGGACGGGCCCTGGGCAGGAAGAAGGCAGCAAAGGACGCAGCTGACAGCAGGGAGAGACCCCACCCCCTGGCTTCAGCCATGACACCGCGAAACATCTATGCTGCGCTTCTGCTTCAGCCACCTATTTATCAGGATGACACACCCTCCAGACTTCCAGGTAGCTGTCACTTCATTGTGTGCAGACAAACTTTGGCATGATCTTCAGTAAGAGCATCGAGGACGTCTAAGTCTACTGTCCTGTCACCCACAGGCACGCCAGCCCAGGCTCCTGAGTTCTCATCTCCCCAGAAACTTGATGCTAGATTTTTCCCACCAACTCCTTCCCACGGCCACCACACACAGACCCCGGGGTGTTTTCGTTTCTATTACACAAAGTTTAGGAAATACACCTAAATAGGAGAGAAATGTCCATGCACACCACCACTCAAAAACAACCATTATTCCTATTTTGATGTGTCTTCCTCCATCTTTTTTCTATATGTTCTCTTTATTCGTCTTCTTCTGACATAGTCATGATCATACAGTATACACAATCTTCTCCCCTGCCTTTTCCACTTAACTTTGTAACATGTTTACTTATTAATTCATACCTTGAATCTCTCCAAAAATTACTCAAGATGGCCTAACACGACAGCCTAAGTATTCTGTCCCCGCTTGTTATAAATTATTTGTAAACATCACCTGGAACAACTGAATAGATAAAGCTCCTTGAGAACAATTACCCTGTCTCAGCTGCCTTTGAACCCCCAGCACCCGGTCTAAGAATAAAAAACTTGCATTTTTACAAACAGTTCGTTAAGGGGATTAATATGTTTTACCTAAGCACTCTCCTACTATTGATAGCTACACTATTTCCTAATTTCCACTAGTGTAAATATTCATGAGAGCTGCTTTGGAAAACAGTTCAGCAATTTCTCAAATATATAGTTAAACACAGAGTTTCCATATGGGTCCGTAACTCTACACCTAGGTGTGTACCTAAGAGAAACGAAAACATATGTCCACACAAAAGAATGTCCACAGCAGCATTACTCGCCATAGCCAAAACGTGAAAACAACTAAGGGCCGTCAACTGATGAATGGACAAATAAAACGCGGTCTATCCATACGACGGAATATTATTCAGCCATAAAAAAAGAATGACGTACTGGCACACGCTACAGTATGGATGGACCTTGAAGTCACTGTGCTGGGTGACAGAAGCCAGACACAGCGGCTACGTGCTGTATGCATCCATGTACAAGAAATGTCCAGACCAGGCAAATTCACAGAGACAGAGGGTAGATCAGCGGTTGTCAGGGGCTGGAGATAAAGAGAGAATGGGGAGTGATTGCTAAGGGGTTAGGCTTCCTTTAGGGGGTGATAAAAATGTTCTGGAATTAGATAGTGGATGATGGTTGCACAACTTTGTGATTATACTAAAAACTAGTAAGCAGCATGCTTTAAATGGTGACTTTTATGGTATATGTGAATTACATCTCAATTTAAAAAACTATGACGAAAGGAACATCTCTGTGCATATAGCTCGTAATCTGTATTTACAATTATTTTCTTTGAAAGATTCCCATAAGTAAATTGACGGGGTTGAAGGATATGAAGGTCTTTTCTCCTTATTGTGAACTCAACGTACAAAATTCATACAGTAAAGTATAAAGCATAGGAAATAAAATCACCTATAATCCAGAAGCCCTGGATTCATGGTTTAGCTTATTTTCCTACAATTTTCCACAGCTGATATCATACTAGATACAATTTCACACACTAATTTTTTTCATTTGTGTATTTCCTCATGTCCTTTAAGTCTCTGTCACCATCGCTTTCTATCACTTTAGAGCCTTCCGTCATATGCAGTAAACCATAACTTTTTTACCAGGCACCTCAAGTCATCTATTTAGGTACGTTCCAATTTTCTGCTCTTTCTTGTAAATGACGGACACGAGCTCACAGCAAACACCTGATGTGTATACTGCCAAGGTGCCTTAGCATCAGCACACACTCCTACCAGTGACGTGAGAGACAGCCTTTCTCATCACCCTCTGGGGATATCTTGAATGCATTTGTTCAAGGGCTCGGGACAAATCTGGATGGCACGAGCGGGCTTCACTTTCAAACAACAAGCAGGTAGGGAGTGCAGCGTAAGCTCCCCGGCATTTTCAGGCTGTGGGGGAAGGGTGCGATGAGCTGAGAAGCCGGGCACCAGTGTCCTCCCGCAGCAAAGTCCGCTCTGCAGTGGGACGTGAAGGCCCCCACGTGGCCAGTTCTCACCGGTCTCCTCCTATCTGAGCAACACCAACCCGGAGCTGCCAGCTCTCCCTGCCCGCAACCGCCCCGCACAGATCTTCCCACCGTAGATTCCCCGCTTCACAAACGGCTCTTCTTGGCCTCAGCAGAGGACATGAATATGGTTTGCTGGCCGTTCTTACCAGAATTGGTCCACAAGAAGGGAGAGAATGCTGGAGGACACAGACACGGGCTTCTTTTTGTTCCCTTTTGCCTGCTGCATCCTGCGGGGCTCTTTAAGAAGTGGCACTGGGCCATCTCAGCCAGTACCAGTTCCCAGAGAGCCATTTACTTCCATGAGACCTTGCATGAGTCATTCCTTCTCTCTCTGGGCCTGCCTCAGTTTCCTAATCTTTAAAATGGGGGTGGGGACTTCCCTGGTGGTCCAGTGGCTAAGACTCCGCGCTCCCAATGCAGGGGGCCCAGGTTCGATCCCTGGTCAGGGAACTAGATCCCACATGCATGCCACAACTAAAGATCCCGCACGCCGCAACTAAGACCCGGTGCAGCCAAATAAATAAATAAACATTTAAAAAAAAAAATGGGGGTGATCCGACCAACCTCACGGGGTCATGCTGGCTGGGTGCAGCCTCTTTAGTTACAGCATGGAGACCAGTTCCATCCACTCCCCTTCCTGCTTCCCCCTCAACCTGCAACAGACTTGCTTCAGACCCTATTAGTTTCCTTATGCTGCTGTGACAAATTGCCACAAACTTGGTGGCATTAAACAACACATTTGTCATCTTACAGCTCCGGAGGTCAGAAGTCCGATTGATTTCACTGAACTAAAACCAGTGTCCGTAATAGACTACTGGCATCCGCGGCGGCTTCTTGCATCCTCAAAGCCAGCCACGGCCGGTAGAGCCTTTCTCAGGATGCCATCTCTCTGGTTCTCCCTCTTCCACTCAGAAAGACCCTTGAGATTACACTGGGCCCACCCAGATCATCCAGGATCACCTCCCCGTTGCAAGATCCTTTATTTAGTCACATCTGCAAAGTCCCTTTTGCCATGGAAGGTAACATATTCACAGGTTCCAGGGAGTAGGACGTGGACACCTGGGGAGGCCGTCACTCTGCCGAGCAGACAGCCACCGAGAGGCTGCAGGGCTGAGAGCGGGTGGAGCCGGCGGCAGTGGCCCGGTGCCTCAGAACCCATGTCCTCCCTCCCGGCCACGCTCAGGGGGCTGGAATATCTGACACTGACTACCCTGAACTGCAGAAAAGTAAACGTGGGCAGCAGAAGGCGAGAGCAGAGAGAAGAGAGCAAAGTATGAGCACTGATTCTTTTTATTCAATCCATGAAGGCAAATGAATTTATTTGAATGATACACAATCTTTCTAATGGTGAGACTTTTTTTTTAATTGAGGTAACACTGGCTTATAACACTACGTTTCCTGTGTACAACGTATTTCGACTTCTGCATACACTACGGCGTGCTCACCACCAAAAATTTAGTTTCCATCCGTCACCATACAGTTGACATCCTTTGATTTAGCCCTTCCCCCCACACCCTCCCCCTCTGGTAACCAGTACTCTGTTCTCTGTGTCTACGTGTAAACACTGGTTCTGAACACATTTTCTTTATCAAAAGGAGGCCAGGGTAATCCTATGGTGCCTGTACTATACTTTCCAGTCTCCTGGAACAAGATAATCTCTATATTTCCCATTCACGCTTATTTTTAATATGCAATTCAGAGAGGATACTATTCATCTCAATTTCATTCCAAACTAATCCTCAAGAAATTATGATGACTCCCTCACCTTTTCTGACACACCTGGTTCACAGCGAGTTTCAGAGCCCGCCAGAACACGGACCCCAGGCTGTTTGTGGTTATTTACGTGGTGAATTAGACCCTGTTTGCTGCGCTAGTGCTTCTCCAACTTCAATGGTGTAACACTGACACCCAAGAGCTGGGTTCTCACTTAGCAGTGAGTGGGTCCCTGAACTCCCTGAAATTACACAAAAACAGCAAGGTTAAAACAGCAACGAATACACCACAAGCCTGCCACATTAGTCCTGAAAAGTCACTCAAATAATCACATTTATTATTTATAGAACACGCATATACTTGATTTGGCAATTGTCATCTAGTCTCAATTCTAGAATTTAGGGTAAAGAGTAATCACACCTAGAACTCAATCTAAACATTGCCATTGACATTTCAGTGTATTACTGTAGCATGAGTGACCGATTTTAGTGTTGAGTCTTAGAATTGTTCTTGAATTACATTTGTGGTTTCCGTGTGAAAAGACTGTCTTCTTAGGAATTTTTTTTTTAATTACATATTATCAGTCTGGGGGCTTCCCTGGTGATGCAGTGGTTAAGAATCCGCCTGCCAATGCAGGGGACACGGGTTTGAGCCCTGGTCCGGGAAGATCCCACATGCCGCAGAGCAACTAAGCCCGTGCGCCGTAACTACTGAGCCTGCGCTCTAGAGCCCGCGAGCCACAACTACTGAAGCCCGTACGCCTAGAGCCCAAGCTCCGCAACAAGAGAAGCCACCACAATGAGAAGTCCGCGTACTTATCACTTTGTAATAAGTGACAGCACTTATCACTCTGTAATCATTATTTGATATGGTTGCCTCCCCTATTGGTCTGTGAGTTCCTTGAGAAAAAGGATGCTGTTTCTCTAATTCATCTTTTTAGAGAGCCAGAGCCCTCACATACAACAGGCCTTCATTAAACTGTTTGATAAACTAATCAGGCCAATTTCAGAAACTTATACCATATAAAAACCACAACGGAGCCAATTAGTAGTCAAGGAACAACTGGAAGAGGGCAGACTAGAATTTGACTGAGCTTTCAAAGCCTAAATTGTAAGAAAAACAGGGCTCAGGAGGCCAAGGTGCTACGGGATCATCCCTCCCTCGAACAGCTCTCCTTAGGCAGATACATCCTAGCAAGCGAGAAAGGTGGTTCACAGAGCGTGATGAAATGTCCCTGAAGACCTCCCACATCCTCTGTTCTGATCCTCTACCGACCAAGCCCACTTTTCATCTGCACTATGGTTTCCTGAGGGTGGGCCTTTCCACCAGGAAGGCAGAGACCAGGGTGGACAGGGGCGAGACCCTGGCAAGATGTTCTTTCCTCCAGCAAAGAATAAAGTGTCCAAAGGTAAACCAATCTAGGAGGTATTTTGGATGACCAGCAAACTTCCTGGGGGCTCCACCTCACCAGCGATTCTACCGGTTCTCACACGGGTTCAGACACTGGTGAACCGAAGTCACAACACCTGACAAAGACCACGAGCTGGTGACTGAATAAGTGTAAAGTCCTACAGTGTATGTTTTGTTGAATCATGCTGACAATGGACAGACACTGCAACAACTTGTAAAAACGTCATGGGAGGAAAAACTTGCAACTGAGGCAACTATACTTTAAGCACTTACTAGTGAGGAGGAGCCTGGGCAAATGACTGTCTGGCTGTGCCTCAGTTTTCTCATCTTTACTATGGGGTGGTGGGGCTGAAAGGCTGTAACCAATATCAAGGTTTTGGGGACTTATTACATACTCCATAAACATGCATTTTCCTTCCATGCTACTTTTTCCTCTAAAAACTGGGGGAATGTCAGTATTATTCTGATGTAGCAGTAAAATACTGCACGAGTGGAACACAGTTTAAAAGCCTGGGATTGAGATGCTAGAATGCAGGGCTGAGCAAGCTGCCCACAGGCCAAGATGCAAGTCTACCACCCAAAGGAAACCACAGCCAGAGGGGCACCCGATCGCAGTCACCTGCCTGAGCACCTCATCCAGGACGGTCTTCCACCTTGAAAATGACACAAAAAGAATTTTTCATCAAGCCCATCAAGTGCACAATCCTGAGATAAGTGAACACACTTTGTTCACCTCAAATATAGGCTCTAATGATACAACTTAGACTAAAATAAAAACAAACTTCAGCCCAGTTAGTAAAAAGAATTCTCTAGGGCAGTGCTGTCCAATAGAAATATTTGCAGTGAGGACCACATACTTAACTTAAAAATTTCTAGGGCTTCCCTGGTGGCGCAGTGGTTGAGAATCCGCCTGCCAATCCAGGGGACACGGGTTCGAGCCCTGTTCCGGGAAGATCCCACATGCCGCGGAGCAACTAAGCCCGTGCACCACAACTACTGAGCCTGCGCTCTAGAGCCCGCGAGCCACAACTACTGAGCCCACGTGCCACAACTACTGAAGCCTGCACCCTAGAGCCCGTGCTCTGCAACAAGAGAAGCCACCGCAATGAGAGAAGCCCGCACTCCGCAACGAAGAGTAGCCCCTGCTCATGGCAACTAAAAAAAGAAAGCCGGCGTGCAGCAACGAAGACCCAACGCGGCCAAAACTTAATTAATTAATTAAAAAAAAATTTCCAGTAGCCACATTTAAAAGGGTAAAAATAAGCAGGTGAGATTATTTTAATAATATTTTCTATTTAACACAGTGCATCCAAACTACTATCAACTTGACATGTAATGATTATAAAAATTATAAATGAGATATTTGACATCCTTTTTCGGTATGAAGTCTCTGAAAGCCGGTGTGTGTTTTACGCTGCGAGCATATCTCAAGCGCCCAGTTGCCCATCTGGCTGTGGCTACCGCGCTGGACAGCACAGCTCCGGGACCTCACCTCGTTCTCTGACAGTCTGATTCTACGAAGGACCACGGCAAAGTCCACTGGCTGAGGCTGAGACCGCTTAAGAAACATCCAGCCTGAGACACCGCCTTCTACAAGCCCCTGGTGGGGATCTGGAAAGAGTCAGGTTTCTAAGACCACAAAACAGCCCGCAGGGAACTGTTTGCCTTCCCTCCGCCCCTGGCTGCCCATCCGCCTTCCCAGCAAGCCCCGCGGGAACAGCTATTCCCAAACTTGGAGCTTTCTTTCCCTTTCCCATGCTTCCCTCCCGCCCCCTTCCTGTTCAAATCCTGATGCGTCTTCCCAGATTTGGCCCAGATTCCTCCTGTCCAGACCCAGCCCACCCCAGCAGGAAGTAGGCTGTCCTTTCTTGGGCCAGCCTCAGCACTTTCTCTCTCCTCCTGGGACAGTTATTAAAACTCTAAGCAGAACGTGGTTATTTGTTCACATCGCATCTCCCGTAGCATTTGCTCCTTCCGGGCAAGAATGGCACCTCCTCCCGCTCTGACCTGCCCCCACAGAGCTCCAGGGCGCACCCCAGTAGGTGCTCAGCTGCACACACAGGGTGAGTCACAGACACGACCCGATTAAGGGCGAATGGAGCCTGCCACCAAATACGTGTCTACGGCAGTTCTAGAGCTGCTCTCACACGTCTCTGCCTCGACAGAATATGCTCGTGAGCAGGTGTGCAGGTCTGAGGCTTGAGAGACTGCATCCAAGAAAGTGGGCTGCTGCGTGACGGATGCATCGCTTCCTCTTCGGGGACGGGAGGAACAGGTGCTCGAGATCTGTTTACCAGCGCCATAGGAAAGGCCGGCTTGTCGCATTACGAATGGCATCCTGGATGCACAGCGCTAAGGAAGGAGAGCCAGTGCAGGCTGGAGGGCCCTCGCAAGGAGACCCAGAGTCAGCTCTGGGCCTCCCAATACTCCGCAGCTGCCCTCCAAGCCCCCGCGCCCACCCAAGCATGCACAGACCAGCCCTCAGAACCTAGCCCCCTCCCGATGGACCCCAACGGCTCCTCCTCCCTGGTCTCCCGACCAGGCCGACTGGCCACCAGGGAGAACCCCAGCCAATGCGGTTCTCAGCAGGGGTGGGTGGAGAAACGGCAACTCCCAGGAGAGTCTGACTTCTGGAACCCGCCTTTTACAAAGACGAACCAGAAAAGCAGGCATTCCAAAATACACAGGCAGAAAGCAGATCAGCAGATCAGTGGCTGTCAGGGACCAGAGTGGGAAAGTGGGGGATGGGAGGTGGAAATGTTCTAAAACCGAACATTGTGGTGATGGTCGTCCAGCTGTATACAGTTACTAAAACTCATTGAACTACACTAAAATGGTGAATTTTGTGGGATGTAAATTACACCTTACTAAAAGCTGTGTTAAAAAAAATGCACACACGCATTGAGATTCCTAATAAGTACTTCATTTACAGTAGGAAGAAACAATGTCAGGACTCCAAGTCATATGAAACACTGGGGAGAAGAAAACAAAATCCAAGGACGTAAGGTGACTGTCATCTCACTCACGTTAAACTGTTAAACACACATCTGGCGATTCTGCTCCACAAATTCTAAGTCATGGCTGATCAATGTCCCGGACGTCTTCCAAATAGCTGGACACATATTGAAACATTCTCTAAACCATCATTCCCAACCCTCTGCGTTCATCTGTCACATTACTCTACGTCACGCTCTCATGCTACAGCCACAGCCCATTAGTGGGCGGTGAAATTGATTGAGTAGGTCCCAATCAGTGGTTTGGTTTAAAAAGAAAATACTGGAGCACATCACACCTCACAAGGGTAGGACGTGCATCCTACGTCACGACACCTCTTTCCACTGCACATGTGATACAGAATGGTCCCCGCTTTCCGGAGCAGCACTTGGCACGGCACCGCCCCAGGGTGTACCTGTAGGTAGCTGCGTCTAGTCACCCAGGACCACCGTGCTTCCTGCACAGGGCCGCCGCCTACCGCCTGTAGGCTTTGCAGACACCGCTGAAAGTGTGCAGTCACAGCCGCCAGCCGCCAGGGCAAAGCCCGCACTGTGCGCAGAGGGACGGGAGAAACTTCTTTAATCATCATGACAATTTTAAAAAGGTGGGTCCCTCATAACCACTCCCACTTTACCTAAGGAGGAAACTGAGTTCAGGGACGGGCACCTAAGAAGCGGCAAGACCAGAGGGGAAAAGCCTGCTCGGGTCACCAGCGGCTCTCTGCACTCCCATCGAGCTCGGAGGAGGGATTCCAGGCAAAAATGAAAGGGTTCCTGCCACCATCCCTGAGGAAAAGAGTGGAAATAAAGATGCTGTATTACTGCTATAAGAATACTCATATACGTACCATATTCCGCTTTTAAATAATTTTTATCCTCCTTACTCTCCTGACAAATTGCTAATGATGATTACTCAGAGGAGACTACAGTTTGGGAAGTTACTGACCATCTTCTTATTTTTAATATGGCCAAAACAATAGAAGAGGGACTTAAAATACTCCTTTAAGAATAAAATACAGTGTTATAAAAATTTGGTTCTTAACTTACTACTGAATACCACAGACAGGAAGGGATATTTAAAAATTAAAAGGGGAGGTTTTAAGGAAGGATTTGGGGAAAAAAAAAAAAGAAATAGTAACAATTGACGGAAGAAGAAAGTTCAACTGAAATAGGAGAGGAAAACCCCACTGGCCAAGGAGAGCAAAGAGGCCCAACAATAACATTCTTTAGAAATGGCATCACAGGGGGAGGCGACCCGGAACAGTCTGGCCATCCTTTCAGCCAAGCGGCACACAGGCATACAGCGGCAGAGACGGCACAGAACTCTGGGCTCTGTGATCTCAATTTCAGCTTTGCAAATACTGCCGAGGTCGAGCTCTCCCCTGAGTACTGCTCCCAGCTGCAGAAGTCCTGTGCCAGGCTTCTAAGAGTAAGAGCTAAAGGATTTCATCACCCGCCCTTTTTTGTGTTAATTACCTCCCCCCACCAAAAAAACCCAGACACACACACAACTTTTTAGCAGCCACTTAATCTGTTTTCTTTGGGGCATGAGAATTCCATTCTTTACAGATGCCTCTTTGCATATATCGCCATCTGAATCCATGAACAAAAGCAGAGGGGAAAATACCTGAACATCTAAGACATTCAGACACCCATCAAGCTCTGATGAAGAAACATGTGCCAGGAAAGGATGCAGGGAATGGCAAGTGCTCGCGGTCCTTTTAGGTCTTGGATCTCTCTGGGAATCTGAGATAAGCCATCGATCTCCTCCCTAGAAAAACATGTTTACACATATACCCAAAATGCTGCCCTCATATATACACGAAATGCTGCCTGTCCGGGAAGTCCAGTTTCGGGAACCCTGTTCCCCAAGCTCCCTGCCCAGGGCAAGAGGCACCAGGGAGAGAGCACACACAGCCCCTGGAGGAAGGACCGGTTTCACTGGCGGTGGGTTCAAGGCCCAAGAGAGAGGAGCACCAAGGCCGCTTCTGACCTGCCCAGGGAGGACAGGGGACCTGCCCAGGCCTCACGCAGGGGGGGTGAGAACAGGTGAGGCGAAAGGAAGCCTCTCCCCCCCCCCGCGCCCCCTGAAGGCACGGGCCGGCCTGACAAAGGGCAAGGCTGCAGTTTGCAGGCGGCAGGGAGGCCTGCGGAATGGAGGCGGGCGCGCGGGCATCAGATCTGTTTCGGAGGAAGGTCCCTCGGGCTACAGAGAAAGTGGACAGCAGGACGGGGTAGCAGAGGCTGGGCAGGAAAGGTCGAGGCCCGAGGAGCGCTGGGCCTCAGTGACGGGGGCAGGTCCTTGAGTCACAGTGAAGCCACTCACCAGGCCCATGCTGATGGCGAGGGGACACCTGGGCTGAACGCTCTGGGAAGGGTAACAGGAGTAACCACTTCTGCCGTTTCCGGGACCCTGCTGGGTTCCCTTCTATGTGACATCAGGAAGGCGGTGAGCTTAAGGTCTTGGGGGGCACCTCTGCACTCACGTGGGCCCGCCCGACGGGAAACTCATTCTCACTGTAAAGGCTCTACAACGCAGGGCTCCCCTGAGACTGTCCAAGGAGGCAGGACGGGTCATCGCTGCCTCTGCGGCAGCCTCCCTACCGGGCCAGCTCGGGCGGGGACCACAGGCACGAGCGAGGCAGGCTGGGTGTTACTGGCTCGAGTGAGGATGTCCCGTAACGTAGGAAGCTGCCCTCCAAACTGCAGGCACTGGAGCAGGGACTCTGTCATTTTGCTCAATATCAAGTCATAAGAATTGTTTAAAAACTCCTCAGAGCGGAACTGTGGGTAACAATACTTGGGCAGCCTCCTGAAGTGGCTTAAGAGTGAGCTCCAAACTCTCCTGCAGAACTGAAAAGAAGCCAGGTTCCCACCTGGAGGAGCTGAGTAAATACACTGCGTGACAACAGTGACTCGAAATTTCCCACCGCGTGGCCACAAGTCGGAGCGGTCAGCATCCGCACGCCAGCGCCAGGGCTCCTTCCTCGCATGCCCCCGCCACTCTGGCTAAACATTCTGGACCCTAAAGCCTCTAGAAGGCCATTAACATCCATACCGAGCCTCTCAAGTGCCCTCACTGAAACGTACGTGCAGGCCCCCAGGCCGGCCGCGGGCTGGGCTCCAGCTCATTCCCTCAGAACCCACGCTCCAGCCCTCTCCCGAGGTTCCTCCCACCACCAGGAAGCCCGTGGGACCGTCCCCTCAGCCCTGCTGACAGGGACACCGACAGCTGCTGCACGCGCCCCCCTGGAGCCCTGGCCGGGGGAGCAGGGGTCGTCGGGCTGGGCTGGACCGCTGGCTGCTGTGTCCAAAATGGAAAGCAACACCTAGAACAAGTAACCTGCGATTTTTCTGAAATACATCTCTTCTGTCAAACTTGTCGGTGCACATCCCCAAGACCAAGCCACCAGCACTCGGCACCTGAGCCCACCTGGGTAGAGCTCAGAACTGTCACCAAAGAGCGCTGTTAAGGTAAACGGGACTGGCCCCTCGATCGCTGGAACACTGCTCCCCTCATGTGCCTGGGGTCTGCTTCATGATGGCAGAGGGGACACAAGTGAAGGAAGGAGTTCTCCCCAGGACCAGAAACCAAGGAAGACTAAAGGGCTCTGCCTGGCCGGCTTTGGGACATCATGGCCCAGCAATCCAATCGCAGAGAATGACCTGCAATGACGCAGGCCTTCTGTCTTTGTTATCCTTCCCCAAACCAGCCCAGTGCTCTCAATCCTGAAGTGACCTTGACTCATCTCACTCCAAGCGTCCACAGCCCCCTTTCCCTGCAGAGACTACCTCACCGCAAGCCCAGGCAATCCTGCTCCCAAGACTCTGCTCTGAATCTTCATCGAAGGGGCAAGTGTCTTCAGATGCCCCAACTAGTCTGTGCACATCATGAAGTCAAGGATCCTAGAGGTCTTGCCTCCCCAGTACCTGGCACAGACCCTGACCCTACAGCAGGAGTGCACTGTGCTCAGATGGATGGAAGGAGGGATGGAGTGATAGGGAGAGCCGGAAGGATGGAGGGAAGAATGACAGAGAGAAGGATGGATGGAGGAAGGGATGCATGGACTGAAGGATGGACAAAGGGATCGATGAAGGGATGGATAGACGGATAAACAGTTGGATCAGTAGATGGGTCAATGGAAGGAAGGAAGGAAGGGAGGGAGGGAGGGAGGGAGGGAGAAGGGAGGGAGGAGGGAGGGGGGAGAGAAGATATACAGAGGGATGGATGGATGAAGGATGAACAGAAGAATGGAGGGATGGACAGATGGACAGAGGGATGGATGAAGGATGGACAGAAGGATGGAGGGCGAAAGGGAGGGATAAAGAGGTGAAGAATTCATCTATATAGGCCAGTGGGGAAGAAACTTCTAGAAAAGTAGGAAGCAAACAGATTGAGTTATGGGAAAACTCCATCCTCCTGTCGGGTCTCTCCTGCAAGTCAGAATTCCCAAATCAGGCCCCTTAGGATTTACAGGCAAACACATTCCAGGCAGGCTTAGGGGGCCAGAGGGCAGCCCAGTTCCTTCATATCTCAATTAGGCTTTACTTCCTTAGATTGCTTTCCTAACTAACTGGGATGCTGGAAGGTAACAAAAGAAGGAGCTGAACTCAACAGTAACCAAACACCAACCAAGGAGAAGGCACCTCAAAACTTGCTACTGATCTGATTCTCATCAGGGCCACTTTGAGAAAGGGTGGGTGATTTGGGGGTGCCACAGAGAGGGGCTTTCCTGCACTGTCCACTGAGGAAGCCACTAGTCACATGTGGCTATTTAAAGTTAAATTAACTAAAATTAAAAGTTCATTCTTCAGTTGCACTAGCCACATTTCAAATACTCAAGAAATGTTATGTGGCTCGTGGCTGCCATACTGGACAGGGCAGACATGGACCATGTCCATCATCACGGAATGTTCTATCGGACAGCACTGCTCCAGAGAGTCACAGGGAAGTGGGAGGATGCTGACCTCCCAGGGGAAGGAGGCTGGGTGAAATGGGGTAGAGAGAGGCAGCGGACAACAGCTCACTGAAGTACTTTCTCCGAGCAGCATATATTTTAAGGTTCAAAATCTTAAAATACATTGACACTTTGGTTCACTAATCCCACTAGTACAGTGGTTCTCAACCAAGGGCCGCTGTGCCTCCCGGGGACACCTGGCAGTATCTGGAGACATTTCTGGTTGTCACGAGGGTGGAGGGGAGGTGCTGCTGGGTCTGGGAAGCGGAGGCCAGGGGCGCTGCTGAACATCCTACAGTGCCCAGGACAGCCCACCACGAAGAAGCACCCACGCCCAAATGTCAAGAGCAACACCTATGAAAAATGATCTAAAATAGGTGAAGAGCTTAATGTATAAAGAGGGGCATCACAGTACTAGGTACAATAACAGGAAAAAGGAAGCAAGCCAAATGGCCAGCAATAAGGATGGGACCCAATAAATTACTGCCCACCAACAATCATGCAATAGTTAGTCCCTGAGGACCTACCACATGCCAGGCTCTGCTCAGGCACTGTGGACGAGGGAGCAAACAGCAAAACAGAACTCCCCTCCTTGGGAGGTCTACCTGGGATAATGTTTAAAGTGTGTTTAATAAGACACTGGAATAACTTGGAAGTGCTTTGGTTACTGGTCAGGGAGAAAGGGTGGCTGTAAAATTACTTGATATATCACCACATTTTGGTTTCTTTATTTACAAAAAGAAAAAAGACTAGATACAGAAGACACTCAAACACAACAGTAACGGTAGGTAGAGAGCTGGAGGGGGCTGTGGTATGTCTATACAAATAAAATAAGCCATTTTGTATGAGAGAGCGTTTACCCAGAACCCAAAGTGGCCTCCTCTCCTCTCCTCTCCCCATGATCCCATCGGACAAGTGCGGCCATCACTGAATTCTTCCCGGGTTCCTGCTTCTCTCTGTCTAGAAGAAGGGCAAACCAGACAGCGAGAGCTGGAAGCACATGACTCCAAGGCCGTCCCAGGGCCAACTCAGCCTGCAGCTGTGTTCTATCTGGTTTGCAGTGTTGGCCCTCGGATATTCTACCGAAACCCCAGTGGATTTCCAACATTTAACCTCAGCAGATTTCATTTCAAATACCTGAATTTCTAACTCCCTTAGAAATCGGAAGAGCTGGCACATGGGGATAAGAGTCCCCAAAGACAAAAACGGCTAAAGCTGATGAGGGCCATCCCCTTAGGAAGGGCCACTCACTAGCATGCCACAGTCCCCACCACTCCCTGTGACCTCTGACATCTGGCAGTTTGGTTGGGGGCTCAGCCCCGGTGGGTGTTTGAGGCTGCAGTCACCACGCCAAGGTGAGGTGCAGAGGTGGGCAAAACCTTCCTGGAGCGTGGCCCAGCCAACAGACGGGACGCACAGGGAGCTCCTGCCACGCAGAGCTAGGCACGAGGCTTGGTATAAATGATGCCCGTGGTCGCAGGCAGGTAATCTTGGCTAAGGATAAGAGAGCTTGGGGACCCCACCACAGGAGAAGCTCTATGAAATTTGTAAAGGGCTATTCATTTGTTTCAATGCTCACTACAGGAAAGCTATCTGAGATGCCAAGTGCCAGGAGCTAACCCCCAGGAATTCAGCTCAGCCAGGGAGCAAATAAGTAACAAACTGCCACTACCTGACAAGCTCCCTCAATGGTAGGGGCACGCAGAGGGCGATGGAAGCTCAGAGGAGGGAGCGATGCAACATAAACGTAAGTGATTTTTACGTTCAGCAGAACATCAAACCCTGAGGCCCCGTCACTGCTCCAAAGCAATAATACAACGGCATTTATAGCTAGCTATTCGACCTTTCGTTCCCCTTTACAAACCTCAATGTTTCTGGTTTCTAACGTCAAGGCTTATCTGCCCGAGTTTTATGATGGGATTGAAATCATCAACAAATATCATTCATCACCGTGAACAAGATGGGGTCCGTACGACAGCGGATTTCCACACTGGCCGCAAGGAGAATCACCAGGGACGTCTGGATTCACCCCGGAAGTTGGACCTCACTGATTTGTGGGGGAGCACGAGCAGCAGTAGTTTTTAAATGCTCTTTAGATCATTATAACGTGAAGTCTGGCTTGAGCCAACTTGTATAAGTGAAGCTCTCACAGGTAAATAGTCATCCGGCTCCTGGGGGGCGGGGGCATCTCCACAGAGAGGGAAGATGGGAGGTGAGCGGAGTCAGGAACTATATACGGGAAACACACGATCAGTTACTTTAAGCAGCATCTGCTTTTCAAACTGAGAATTCCACCTAGAATATTGAAAATATCTTTAGAACTCTATTTATTCAGCCCAGGGGTGGGTGATGGCACTGCCACTTGGCAAGTGCAAGAAAAGCTCTGGGAAACACGAGGGATGAGGGCAGGCCCCAGACAGTGTACAGTCTGGCAAAGAGGAGAGAACGGAAAACTACCAGCCAAATACATGCACTAAAAACATTTCACGACGATATGCTTCTGCATGTGGTAAAGAGTAAAATGCCACGCTCATCCCAGGGTCAGTTTCTCCTTTTTCGGAGGGAGACGGTGGTTCTAAAATAGTCATCAATTTTTAAAACTGGTACACAGAGCACGTGCTAAGCATGAGACATACAGCTGACCAGGAGATTATTCGAAACAGACTTTCCTTTGCCTTCTTTCTAAGGGTGAATGTGCTGCAGCACTTAAGTAAAATGATCCTATAGAAACTGCCCAGCAAAATATACCACGTGCCCTAACTTGGAATTTAATAAAACATGCGCACTTCTATGGAACTGAATCCCTTTGAGGTGACCTTTTTCTTCTGCTTTTCTGCCCATCAAAACCTGCTCTTAGGAGTCCCTACGCTGTTCCCAAAGTGTGTATGGAAGTAAGTCACTTTCGACCAGCTGGAGACATGGGCGGGGGAGGCCAGGGGGCGGAATGGAGAAGGTGCAGGAAGGAAGAACAGGGCGGGGCCTCGGCCCCCAGGAACCCAGGGGCGAGAAGGGACCCACCAGAGTGATACAGGATGCTGTGGGAAACAATGCCAGGTCAGCGGAAGAAGAGATTCCTATGACGCAGAGAACCCTAGGGAGCACACCCTCTCCTGCCCCCAGGCCCAGCCTCCTATCAGATGAGAACTTCGACTAGAAAGCTCCACCAACCACCCCACGACCATCCCACCTTCTCAGTTTTGAGCCAAGCCCTCAGCCTCCTTTGGAATTAAGGGTCAGGAGGTAGGGGGAAAACAGACCGACGATATCTTTCTTCAGAGTGGAAAATCGCAACATTCCACAGTACCGTGATTAAAGCGGAAACACCGCATGCAAGCACCAATCGTGCTCTCTCCGTCAGAAGAAACCAAAAAGAAACAGTAAGCGCACAGCTCAGCATCTTACACACGAATGCTGAGGTGCCCTTACCATGGGCACAGGAGAAACAGGCGGATGACATGTCACCTCCTGAGAGGCCTGACGACATGGCAAGTCTTGGTGGTACTCCAGGCAGGCCAGGCCATCCTGTAATGTGAGTGAGCGTGATGCTCTGCACAGAACATTCTGGAGAAAGGGGAGCAGGGAGCTGATGCCGGCTGATCCTTTATGGAGCTGCTGGATTCTCTGTTTTGATGACGCCTAACCATTCAGTCAGGTCGTCAGTCACCTTAGCTAAACTACTGCTTCACCAGGTAGTTGTCTGTTTGCGGGGGAAAGGGGGCTTATCAGAACCCCATGGTTAGGGGGCAAGGGGCTGCATTTGTTTGTTTGTTTGTTTTCAGAAAGCTTCCCAGGTGTTTTGCAGGAAGCCCCAAGAATCACTGGTCCAGATCAGTGGTTCCTGAGCTTGGTTGCTATTGAACTCACCAGGAGAACGTCTCAAAAATGGACACCAGTTGCAAATCATATACCTGACAAGGGTCCAGTATTCGTTATATATAAATAAATCCTAAAATTCAACAACAAAAAGGCAAACAACCCAATGAAAAAATGGGCAAAGGAACTGAACAGATATCTCTCCAAGATATACAGACAGCCAAAAAGCACATGGAAAGAGGCTTAACATCATCAGCCATTAGGGAAATGCACACCAAAACCACAATGAGATACCACTTCACACCCACGAGGATGGTCGTTTTTTCAAAAAAGCAAACAGACAAAAAACAGCAACAACAGAAAATAACAAGTGTTGGTAAGGATGTGGAGAAACTAACCCTCATGCATTGCTAGTGGGAATGTAAAATGGTACAGCTGCTGTGGAAAAAAACAGTTTGATGGTTCCTCAAAAAGTGAAACATGAAATTACCATATAACCCAACAATTCCACTCCTAGGTATGTATATACCCAAGAATACTGAAAGCAGATACTCGAACAGACACTTGTACACGCGTGTCATAGCAGCCCTACTCACAAGAGCCAAAAGGTGGAAACAACCCAAATGCCCATCAACAAAGGAAGGGATAAACACAATGTGCTCTATCCGTACAATGAAATGGGATTCAGCCCTGAAAAGGAATGAAGTCCTGATACGTACTACCACATGGGTGAGCCTTAAAACATTATGCTAGACACAAAAGACCATACATTCTATGATTCTATTTATAAGAAATGTCCAGAATCAGCAAACCAGAGAGACAGAAAGCAGATCAGTGGTTGCCTGGGGCTGGAAAGAGGGAGGAATGGGGAGTGACTGCTTAATGGGTATAAGGTTTTCTTTTCGGTGATGGAAATATCTTGGAACTAGACAGAGGTAGTAGTTGCACAACACTGTGAATGTACTAAATGCCACTGAATTAACCATTTTAAATGGTTAGTGGTTAATTTCACGTTATGTGAATTTTACCTCAATCTTTAAAAATGGGAAGAAAATGGATATCAGGGTGCTTCCTGGGCCCTGCTGATCAGAATCTCCTAGGGTGGGGAGATATATATATATATAACACCTTAAATTAATATAAAACCGAGAGCACTTCTGTGGCTAAGACCTCAGGGTTTTACCTGATGTTATACTCATCGTGGGTAAAGAGTATGACATGCTGCCCTTCCTCTCTCTGAAAAAAACTATGCATTTTAGAAATTTTTTTTAAAATTTATTTTTGGCTGCGTTGGGTCTTCGTTGCTGCGTGCGGGCTTTCTCTAGTTGCAGCGAGCGGGGGCTACTCTCCGTTGCGGTGCGCGGACTTCTCATTGCGGTGGCTTCTCTTGTTGTGGAGCACGGGTTCTAGGCGCGCGGGCTTCAGTAGTTGTGGCGCACAGACTTAGTTGCTCTGTGGCATGTGGGATCTTCCCAGACCAGGGCTCAAACCTGTGTCCCCTGCATTGGCAGGCAGATTCTTAACCACTGCACCACCAGGGAAGTTCCAAAACTATGCCTTTTAAAACAGCATAAATAGGGCTTCCCTGGTGGCGCAGTGGTTGAGAATCTGCCTGCCAATGCAGGGGACACGGGTTCGAGCCCTGGTCCGGGAAGATCCCACATCCCGCAGAGCAACTGGGCCCGTGAGCCACAACTACTGAGCCTGCGCGTCTGGAGCCTGTGCTCCACAACAAGAGAGGCCGCGACAGTGAGAGGCCCGCGCACCGCGATGAAGAGTGGCTCCCACTCGCCGCAACTAGAGAAAGCCCTCGCACAGAAACGAAGACCCAACACGGCTAAAAATAAAATTAATTAATTAATTTTAAAAAAAATATATATATATATAAAAAAAACAGCATAAATAGATGTGTAACATTCAGAAAACGAAAATAATGACAAAATCATGGCAACGAGGCACTCAAGAGCAACGGAACCAGGACGGTGTGCGGATTCAAAATCACGCCCCCAAAATGATGGACGGACCCAGAGTGTAGTCCGCAGAGATGAACACAAAACAAACTGGAGAGGTGACCTCAACATCACCAGACTGTGGTGTGCTCATTATGGACACCCAAATAAGGGCAAATGTTAATGGACCCTAATGAGAGCTGACAAGGACCAGAGGGAAAGGTGAAACTGAAGCTGCCCCCCAGGCCAGCTCAACAAAAGAAAGAACGATCTAACTCTGAGCTGGCTGGCACTCCGTGGTCAGAGATGTCATCAGGCAGAAGGGACCCGGCCGCCTGACTGCTGACGGCCCACGTTCAGGCTGCAATGCTTGCGGGAGCGTGAGGTGCAAGACCCCCCTCGGAACAGGCATGGTGCCTGTGGCTTCAAGCCTCTGATGTTCCAACGCTGTTCACTGTGACAGTTCCTGGAGGTGTTTCAGAAATCTGGCTTCAGGGACCTCCCTGGTGGTCCAGCGGCTAAGACTCCATGCTTCCAATGCAGGGGGCCCGGATTCGATCCCTGGTCAGGGAACTAGATCCCACATGCCGCAACTAAGGAGCCCGCAGGCCACAACTAAAAGATCCCGCAGCTAAGATCCAATGCAGCCAAAATAAATAAATAAATAATTTTAAAAAAGAAAGAAATCTGGCTTCAGTAATCCTGACTGGAGATGGTGACGTTTTGTGTCGTTGCACAATTCCACCGGAGTGGAGGTAGTTACCATGGAGGGACCACCATACGTAGTATTCATTTGCTCCTTTATAAACAAACTGTGCTACAATTAACACTCTCCAGCACCTTCCTTTCCCTGCTTCTGGAAAGTTCTGACTTTGATCCATCTTTCCAGTAAGTCTAAGACCTGACTATCAAAAGAACAATGGCCTAAAGGTCATACTTCTGTTTCACCTTTACTTTCAAGGGAGGAAAAAAGAACTTAATACGGGAACAATTAACTTTACGTAGGGCTACCTTTTTGGTGAGAAAAAAAACCCAGCTTTGCAAACAGTACCAGCCAACTGTTTCACAAAACCAATTCCAGTAACTCGTATGCCTGCGGTACCGTTATGTCATTGGTTTGCTTCTCGGAAAATTTCCCAATTTTTGTTTATTTTAGTAATTTGGAATAGGTCAAGGCACCTTCTTTAACTCCAGGTGGAGAGGTAAAGCAACCAAACACCAGTGAAACATAAAAAAGATCACGGGAGAGAGAGGAAAGACGCAAAGGCATGCTTCTGTTTTCTGGTCCACAATCAGTGAGGCGCTCCTGTGGAATCCAAGTTGACTTTGAACTACCCACAAGTCTGGAGAGTAGGCCACAAACTAACCTCGCAGCTCAGGACAGTGGAAAAACCAGGAAGAACTTAGCTCCTCCTCCTACCCCACAACCTGGTTGGGATTAATCCACATGGTTTTACTGAAAATGATAAAAGTAGCACTCCTCCCCGAAATGACGTGCTAGGGTGTTATTTTCACTGGTGCAAAAAAAGGGATGACACCCACTCCAACCAATGAAAGAGTGGCTACTAAGCACCCCAAACAGACGGAAAGAACGTCTCTGTTTCTCTACTTTACATAACAAAATAAAAGTTAGCTCGGCTGAAGGAAATGCAGACTTTGGATTCCAAATATTTACTGAGTTGGCACTGGATTTACAACTGAGATGCTGACAATGACTCAGGAAAAACAAGGATTTTATCAGTTACATGTTCATATAAAACTTTATAGTGATCCATATTTTTAAAGGAGCCAGGTGATAAATGGCATAAGAAAAAGAATTCTATTAATAACTTTCAAGGTAAAATAAGTACATGAGTTCTTATTTCGAAATGGAAAGTATGTCTAAAGCCCCAAGATAGAGCTTAGAGTTGCTCAAACAGGAATTATTGGTTCTGGCCACCGAGGTGGCACTTAAAATGCAAATGGTACTCTGTCCTTCTCCCTTAAGTACGTGGGAATGCAAGAAGCTATTCTTGGTAATCCTTGACATTTTCGTCAAATGCCATCTGCATGGTGACATCTTGGAGGTTTATGATATTGGAGGGGAGACGGACGGTTTGGCTTCCGGTGTCTTGCTGAGGTGAATGAGATGGCAATGGCGGGTTGACCTGGGCCGGACCAATCACAGAATGATTTATGTGAGATGCCTTCTGAAGCAGTCAGCCTATCCACGGCCAGCAAAGCACTGCCAGGTCGGCTACGTGCCTTTCCTGAGGAAAAGTCACAATGTGAAAGAGCTCTGCAGAGCTGGCCACTGTGGGCTCCAGCCTCATCATTTTAGATCCCAAACCACCCAACCATTATTAGGAAGTAACTACTCACTTTTTTCTTTAGTCATAATAATAATTAAAAATTCATTTCTAAAACTCTAAAACAAGAATTTACAACATTGTATGGGCATTCCAAAAGTATATGTAAATCTTCTCTAAAGACATACTATTTAAACACACCGCTCAGCTGCTAAAATAACAAAAACGAAACACATCTGCTGCACAGTGGTTCCCGTTCCATGGCACGCCTCGCAGCCCCGTCAGCAAAGCTGAGGACAGTCCAGGGAAAAGGCCCGGCTCCCTTGTGCCGATGCCGGCAGAACCCTGACCTCCCCCAGCCCGCACGGATCCAGAGGCAGGGTGAAGCAGACAGGCCACTACTACACTACATGTCAGTACCAAGCCCTCCCCACAAGCTGTGACAACCAAAAGTCTCCAGATGTCGCCCCTAGCTGAGAACCACCGCTGGAGTGGAATCCGAGAACCTGGGGTGGGAATCTCTCTTACAGCTTCGGGCACCGGCTGCTAGGAAAATCTTTAAGTTAACTGTTGAAGTGACTTAACGTCTTTCACCGCCTTCCTAACCCCGTTTCAGCAACTTTCCCATATCCCACCACTGGCATGCGAGCCCCGCAAGAGCGAGGACTTTCCAGGGGCATCAGTATAGACATGCGTTCTGAGAGCTCCCTTTCAAGACCAAACAGCACAATGATTTGGGTCAACTTAACTTCAACCCAAAAGTAAGTTCACCTGTGCCTTTAAATGTACATCCAAAAGCTGTTAATACACATATGAAAACTGTCTTGTAGGTATTGCACAAGGTAGCCAAGAAGATATAGCTGAAGATCTTGACCCTGAATCAACTTCTCTTATTCTTAATATCTGTCCAGTATTAAGTGTCTATTAATTATGGAACAAGGTCTAATCACGTGATGTGAATTTGTAAAACCTCTAACATCACCGAGTACTACAAATACCAAATTCTGGAACATGATGACATCCATACCTGGAAATCAATAATTCTGTACATGTTTGGGGTGTTTTCAGATTTGCATCCTAGCTAATACAAACTACGATGAAAGCTGAAGATGCAAACGCTTTGGTGGTGTTAACACAGTACACAAACAAGCATGACATCGATCACAAGTCAGCAAACTAAGTCCCAAGGGCCAAATCCAGCCTGCCTCCAGGCTCTGTAAATAAGTTTTTATTGAACACAGGCAGGCACATCCACATTTAGGTATCGCCTATGGCTGCTTCTGAGCTACAACGGCACAGTTGAGCAGTTGCAGCAGAGACCCTATGGCCCGCCAAACCTAAAATATTTACTATCTAGCCCTTTACCCAAAAAGCTCGATGGCTCTGCTCTAATCTGTTCATAACATTTCATTTCCAGCAACTTCATGTACCCAGCCACAAAACCAAGGGAATGCAAAGAACAGCTCTAAGCAGAGAGGAAAAACAGTCACCATGCACTCTGAGTGCTTCTTTACACTGGTGAGTCTCCAGTGCTACACAAGTAGGAGGAAACTAAGGAAGCAATTCAGAAGCAGAAGTGACATAAAGGAGGGAGGAAAATTTGACAGGCAGAAGAGAAAAGACCTTGAAGAATCACTAAGCTGAATGACTATTTATTCTGTACGACCACAAGAACAATGAAAATATGAGTGTCTACTACACACTAGACATTGACCTTAGTGTCCCCATTTTCTGAAAAGAGGAAACCAAGGCTCAGGGAGTCCAAATGCTGCCTTAGGGCACAGGTGAAACAGAAGAGCCTCGAGTCAGACTCAAGACCATACATGCCTAAAATCAAGGCTAACCACAGCCGGGTGGTCCCTGTGGTTACTGGTACATTCCAAGAACATACCAATGCCCATGTTCATGCATACAAACCTTAACTATCAAGAAAATGTTACATTTTTTTAAAATTAATTAATTAATTTAATTATTTTTGGCTGCATTGGGTCTTCGTTGCTGCGCACAGGCTTTCTCTAGTTGCGGCAAGCAAGGGTTACTCTTCGTTGCGGGGCGCGGGCTTCTCATTGCGGTGGCTTCTCTTGTTGCGGAGCACGGGCTCTAGGCACGCGGGCTCAGGAGTTGTGGCGCAGAGGCTTAGTTGCTCCGCGGCATATGGGATCTTCCTGGACCAGGGCTCGAACCTGTGTCCCTGCATTGGCAGGCAGATTCTTTTTTTTTTTTGGCTGGCAGATTCTTAACCACTGCGCCACCAGAGAAGTCCCGAAAATGTTACATTTTAGTATATCCAAAAAGAAATTAAAAGCATATAATACAATTTTAAGAGGTTCTTTCAAAAACGTGTGAAAGATAAAAATGCTGATGTTGAAAGGCCCAGGTATCAGCTGGTCCTTTATCCACAAACTTCATTTTACCCCAAAGGCTGCCACATAATCAGATATCACATCAACTTTTCTAAACAAACAGCAGTGCTACTAAGTCGTTCTATAAGATAAATTCCTCTGAATGAGAGAGGCAGTTTCCTTCATGAAACTAACTATATTTTTAACCTAGTAATGATTACCAGGTTGTAACATGGTAGTACTCTCCCCTTACACTTGGCCAAACTCCTGGGCAACGTTAACGTGTGGCTTCTTGGTAAGTGTCCCTGGCGATTGTATGAACGTTTTAAGAAGCCCAGAAGCCTTTTGCACGGTTAGAGGCTGCTAAGTCTAATTTACATACCCTGGTCTGTCCAATTACCAAGACAAGGCAACCACCTGAATTTAAAAACAGAGTCACTTTAAAAGACTTTTAAAAACAACTATATTGTGGTATAATCTACAAACCATAAAATCTTCCCATTTTATGTGTAATTTCAATGATTTTTAGTAAATTTACTTAGTTGTGTAACACATAATCCAGTTTTAGAACATTTCCATCATCCCAATCACACCCTTGGTACCCATTAGCGGTCACTCCCCTTTCCTACCCCCAGCCCCAGGCAACCACTAATCCACTTTCTACCTCTATGGATTTGGCTTTTCTGGACAACGTGTATCAGTCGAATCATACAACGTGTTGTCTTCTGCTTCTTTCACTTAGCACAGTGTCTTTGAGGTTCATCCATCACCTCCCTTTTCATGTGAAACCTATCCAGTACTTGGGGCTCATATCTAGTGACTGCACACCACAGTTTAATGCTGGGTTGGGTATGAGGCTGGGAAGAGTTAGAGAAAGCATGTGGAAGGTTCTCCACAAATCACTGTACAATGGCTGCTGTATGATGTACCTGGGCTAGTGATAGCAAACACATGAGCATGCAGCCCTTATGGCAACGACACGCATAGCGTGCATGGCAGGCACCTCTGGGGCTGTCTGCCCTTCTCAAACGAAGCCTCTGTTATTCCAGGAAGCAGAGATGGGCTTCGCGAGGTCTGCAATCCTCCTGAAAGCATATGCAAGCTTCTGTGTGCCTGCGCGTGTTTCCAAACCCAGAACCTCTACCTTGTGTCCGATTTCCTGGGGCCCATGATCCCAGTGCTTTAGAGTCCCTGCACTCGACCCAGCCTCAGAGCACGTCTACCAAGTCTGTCAAATGCATGAAGGACATATGAATACTCACAAAAGAGAGATGAAGGAAAAACAAATATTAGAATTCAACCATATAAACATCAACAATTTAACAGTTCCAAAGACCACTGTAATAGTAAAAAAGACATTAGTAGAAAAACTGGTGAAATCCAAATAACGTCTGGAGTTTGCTTAATAGTAACGTATCAAGGTAGGCTTCTTAGTTCTGACAAATGTACTATGCTAATATAAGATAGTAACAGTGAGGAAAACTATCCTATCTTTGCAACTTTTCTGTAATTCTAAAACATTTCAAAATAGAAGTGTATTCCAGCAAATCAACGACCACTGGATTGCGTTTATCCCATGCCTAGATCTCTTAAGGCAAATATGGAAAGGAAAAAAACAACACTACAGACAAAATAATTGCACATTAGCAGCATAATAATTACAGTACTTATATAATCATACAGATCAGGGATAATCTAAATGGTCGAAAACAGAGGGATATTTAATAAACGACAGCACAGCTGCTCAGTGGCAGCTTATGCCTCCAAGAAGAACGCCAGTGGTGAGAACACAGAGCAACAGGGGATAGAGACACAGAAGCGAAGATGCCTTTGCCGGCTGCAAGTAACAGAAACCCCAATTCAACTGGCTTTAAAAGATAAGGAGACTTTGCTATTTTACATTTCACATACGAAAAGCTGATGCAGGCAGGCAGCTCCAGAACCTTATATTGTCTACCCACCCACCTTAACAAAGATACAGCCTTTCCACTCCACCACCCTCGGTTTCTCAGCAGCTCCCTGCTGGTTTTTATGGCAGCAGCTTGGCTGCCTGGCTGCAGGTTTAGGTGGAGACACGACGTTAATTGGCAGGAGTTACTTCTATGTAGGTCTATGGGAACAAGGGGCCTTCTGCTCAACCATGCCTGTCTCAGACCTCCCCTCCCAGCTCGCTGGACGGCTCTGGGTCATGTGCTCCTGCCTCTGCCAACTGCAGGCCTAGCTGCTCTATGACTGGCTTAGAGCCACCTGAGGCACTACTGACATTTGGGACTGGATTATTCTTTGTTGTGGTAGGGGCCATCCTGTGCTTTGCAGAATATCTGGCGGCGTTCCTGGATTCTACCCACTAGATGCAAGTAGCACCCCATACCCACCCCCAGTTGTGACAATCAAAAATGTCTCCAGACGTTGCCAAATGCCCCCTGAGGGGGGGCAATCTCCCCTAGTTGAGAACCACTGGCTTAGAGCCATCAAGACTTCACCAGGGGGCTTCCCTGGTGGCGCAGTGGTTGAGAGTCCGCTTGCCAATGCAGGGGACGTGGGTTCGAGCCCTGGTCTGGGAAGATCCCACATGCCGCGGAGCAACTGGGCCCGTGAGCCACAACTACTGAGCCTGCGCGTCTGGAGCCTGTGCTCCGCAACAAGAGAGGCCGCGATAGTGAGAGGCCCGCGCACCGCGATGAAGAGTGGCCCCCGCTTGCCGCAACTAGAGAAAGCCCTGGCACAGAAACGAAGACACAGCACAGCCATAAATTAATTAATTAAAAAATAAAAAAATAAAAATAAGTAAATAAATAATAAAAATAAAGGAATTCCTTTAAAAAAAAAAAAAAGACTTCACCAGGAGCTGCTGAGAGGGTCACATTCCCTGAGTCAAGACAAGGGTGGCCACTCCAACAAAACAGGGGCTCTGACAGCTGGCAAGAAGGCTCTGCTCTTGAGAACTCTAGAATATATGAGAAAGTGAAATACAGAAACACAAGGTTATCATTATGAATAAATAAAACCTGTTTCTACAGGCATAATTACATGAAACAAACATTTATTGAGAACCTGCTATGTGCTAGGTACTGTACAGAAAAAGCAGAATAAAATGTAAATAAGTGAGTTAAAGGAAAGGAGGTAGTTAATATTTAAAAAAAAAAAACTGAATAACTAGATCTCTGCTTGATTCCTTCATTTTCCAATTTCCTTTTTAACATTTTAAAAGAATTATAGATTCACAGAAAGTTGCAAAGAAATGTACAGGGAGGTTCCATGCACCCTTCATCCAGTTTCCGCCAAGGTCCTATCCTGCGCAAGTACAGTACAACCCCAAACCAGGTAACCAACACTGGAACAATCCACACAGCTTATTCAGAGTTCACGTGCTTCCGTGTGTGTGTGTGTGTGTGTGTGTGTGTGTGTATGTGTGTGTGTGCGTGTGTGTAGTTCCATGCCATTTTATCACGTGTGTAGCTTCTAGATACAGAAACAGTCCACCACTACAAGCCTCCCTCATGCCACTCTTTTACAGCCATACCCACCCCTGTCCCCCATCCATAATCCTTGGCAACCACTGATCCGTCCTCTATCTCTATAGTTGTCTTATTTCAGGAATGCTACATAAACGGAGTCCTACCAATTTCATTCTGTGCATTGTGTTAGCTGGAATGGGGTTTGAGCACCTCTCGGTTTCCTCTGAAGGGGAGCAGGTTAATGAAGGGTTTGCCCTGTGACACCAGTCCCAGGGGGTCTTTCTGTGTCTCCAGGTCTGTAGGGAGAGGTGGAGAGCAGCTCTGAGCAGATACATATGTGCACATGCACAACTCCTGTAACTGGCCTTTAAAAACCACGCAAGTTCATAAAGCACAGGTGGGGGGAGGGGAGCCTCGTTTACCTAGGAGCACAAAAGAATGAGAGTCCCATGCCCGAATTCTTCCAGGAACTAAAACGTTTTGTACCTTTGAACCTTAGCTTCTTAACTGTGTAGTTTTTTCAGTATTATTCAGATATAACTGACATATAACACTGTGTAAATTTAAGGTGCACAAACATGCTAATTTTGATACACTTATATATTGCAATAATCTGATTACCACAGTAGAGTTAGCTAACACCTCTGTGACATCATATAATTACCGTTTCTTTTTTGTGGTGAGAACATTTAAGATCTACTCTCAGCAATTTTCAAGTATACAATACAGTGCTATTAGCTATAATCATAATGCTGTACATTAGATCCCCAGAATTAACTGTGTATTTTTAATGAAAATCATTCTAAAAGTGCTTATTTTCCTGTCTTCTTATTATAAAGTACAGTTGACCCTTGAACAACAGAGGGGTTAGGGGTGCCCACCCACCAGAAACTCGAAAATCTGCATATAACTTATAGTCAGCCCTCTGTACCCACAGTTCTTCTGTATCCACAGTTCTGTGCTGTAGTATTTATTACTGAAAAAAATCCGGTGGACCCATGCAGTTCAAACCCAAGTTGTTCAAGGGTCGACTGTAGTCTTTTTTTTTTTAAAGATTTATTCATTATTTATTTATTTTTGGCTGTGTCGGGTCTTTGTTGTGGCACGCGGGATCTTTGTTGAGGTGTGAGGGATCTATCATTGCAGTGCGCGGGCTTCTCTCGAGTTGGGGTGCGTGGGTTTTCTCTCTCTAGCTGTGGCGTGCAGGCTCCAGGGCACACGGGCTCTAGTTGAGGCGCAAGGGCTCAGTAGTTGCGGCGCGCAGGCTTAGTTGCCCCACAGCATGTGGGATCGTAGTTCCCCGACCAGGGATCGAACCCATGACCTTGCATTATAAGGCGGATTCTTTACCACTGGACCCCCAGGGAAATCCCTCAACTGTAGTCTTAATTGGCATGTTGTTTAAATAATCTAATCTAACTTTCCCTGCTTGTCTTATGACAGTTAGATGCAGCAGCCTTTCAGGGGGAGGAGAGAAGTCTCTATTGAGGGTTCCTTGACTAAAGGGTCCCCCGCTGGGTTTTATCTTTCTGAGCCCCTTCTCTCTAGTTGGTTAAACTTCCCGCTGGGGTCTTCTTACCCTGTGTCCCCCACCCCAGCCCCTATCTACCCCACCCCCAGTGACTAATAGTTTCCTTGAATAGACCCTGTATTCTCCTAAGATCAGAGGTCAGCACACGTTTTCTGGAAAGAGCCAGACAGTAAATGTCTCCAGTTTTGCGGGCCACATGGCCTCTGTCCAGAGACTCAACTTTGTCCTTAGAGCGCAAAAGCAGCCAAAGACAATAACTAATTGCACGATTGTGGCCGTGCTCCAATAAAACTTTATCTATGGACACTGAGACTTGAAATCCCCATAACTTTCATGAAATACTACTCTTCTTTTGATTCTTTTTCAACCATTTAAAAATGAAAATCCCATTCTTATCTTGCAGGCTGTATAAAAACAGGTGGCCAGCGGGATTCAGCTTGTAGGCTGCTGTTTGCCAACCCCTGTCCTAAGATCTCCCAGGGGCAGTCATCACATCTGGGAAACAGTTTACACTCAACAAGCATCAGTTCGTCAACTGACAACAAGTATTGTTTTCTCGTACATGTAAGAAAATCCAGCCACAAGGAAATCTGGGGACTTGCGTGGTGGCGTGCAGCAGGTGCAGGTGCAGGAGCGGACCTGGACCCTCTGTATCTTCTGACTTCAGAGCTGACCATCTCCCCCACCAGCCACCCCTGCTCCCCCGGCAGCAGGCTGGTAACCGCTGCGCTGTTGGCCTATTATTTCATGTAGGTTCTTTTGGTTTCCCAGCTGCATTTTCATCCCCTTCAGGAAAAGGCCTAGGCGATATTAATTATGTGTTACCCTCCATCGCACCTGGCACAGACTAAGCATCTAGATTAATAAAAATCCTACCATATATTCGTTTTTGGCTACCTGTTCCTAATTTTAAAAAGAAATGTGAAATATTTTATACTTCTCTCTTAAAGTAACAAACTAAAAGCTAAATTAAGTTGATCTCTTTTCTTTGATCCTCAATTGATTTTTCTTGAAGGGTGACAGCTGCTCCCGTGGGCAAAGTTCGCACGGCTGCCCTCAGTTAGGATCCCATGATGGTGTGTCCTCTGCATTAAACCAAGAAGCAAAAGCACAAAACCAGATCCCTACAACATATATGAACCTCAATAACATTAGGCTAGGTGAATGAAGCCTGACACAAAAGGCCATCTGTATACAGTTATAGAGATATGAAATACGGAATATAGAATTCCACCTATATGAAATGCCTGGAACAGGCAAATCCATAGAGACAGAAAGTAGATTGGCGGTTTGGCAATTGCCAGGGCTGGGGGTGGAGAAGGGAGCGGGGAGTGACTGCTCAATGACCACAGGGTTTCCTTCTGGGGTGATGGAAATGTTTTGGAACTGGACAGAGCGGTGGTTGCACAACACTGGTAATGTACCAAATGCCACTGAGTTGTTTACTTTAAAATGAGTTATTTTGTTATGTGACTTTTACCCCAATAAAAACAAGGTTTTTTAGAGAATGGTGGTAGATCTGTACATTCTGACGGTGGAAAGAGTGCCTAGACATATTGTTAACTGAAATGGCAAGTCACAGAAAAAAAAATTGATAGCAAGATCCCATTCATGTAAACTTCCAAAACAAATATCCGGGCTTCTGCACATACACTTCGGCAGAGGTGTACAGAAGGGCCGAGCAGGCCACACAGCGAGCTATTATAATGCTGGTTGCCCGGGGAAGGGGCAGGCAGGGATTTTCTTGTGTTCTGCATACGTCCACATTGTGTCATTCTAGTAAAGCAAGAACGAAGGCTTCAATGGGTTCCCGTATAATAGATAAACACCCCAGGTCCCTGTGGGTCTGAACGTGTTAAAGGGCATCCACCGTCAGGACCACGCACATCTGTGCATCAGAGCACAGCGCCAACAGAGACTGGAAAGTGGGGTCTGCAGGAGAGAAGCACAGCTGCTTGCAAAGAAACACTCAATCAGGCAGCTCTTTGGTCACCAGGATGTTGAACAATTAATTTTTATTAAGTTTCTCGCTCCTTTGGCTGCATCAATCAGTTGATGAATCACATGAAGTGCATTAAGCTTCATAAATGAGTACAACAGGCCTCAGAAGGGCCTACTGTCAGGACAGCATCACCCCCTCTTTACAATCTTTAATTTTCTCTTAGAGAAAGGCCAGTGTGTGCGAGGGGCATTTCCGGACAGAAGGAGAAAGGAGAAAGGAGAAAGGAGAAAGGAGAAAGGAGAAAGGAGAAAGGAGAAAGGAGAAAGGAGAAAGGAGAAAGGAGAAAGGAGAAAGGAGGGGAGGGTGCGAACACGGGTGGCCTGCAGCCAGACCATCTCTGAACTGCCCTCTGAATGCCAGGCCCCCTCCTGGAGATTGGAGCCCAGCGAGCTGGCTGGCTGTGACCCTGGCCTTGTCCCTGACCTGCCAGGCAAGGTCTGCCATCGTGCTAGCAATGAGCCACAGGACGAGGGCACCTTCTCCTCCTTCAAAATTAGACAGATGACCGTCTTTGTCCAATTTGCAGAGAAAAATTAATAAACGCACCAAGTCTCACGATGTTAAGATTGCCATCTCCACTTCTGTTAAACATCAGCACCTCCTATATCTCACTTTTCCACTAGCCCTGGCACAAAACTGTGACTCTTGGCTACACACTGTAATCTCCAGGGGAGCTTAAAACTCGGGGCTACCTGGCCCATGTGGGGAGGCGCCAGCATTCCTGAACTCCCCGGCCAGTTCCACTGTGCACAACCCCAGTGCGGAAGCCCGCTCCTAGCTCTCAAGGAGCCAAAACAAGCATCAGACAAACGAGGACACACAACAGCTGATCACAGCCAGCCTGAGACCTCGTATTTTTCACTGAGTACACGAGGTCGTGTTTATATCTTGACACTGTAAACCTATGAATGGTCATTTTTCTCTGAGTAAAACGGTTGGGAGTTGACCTCGTGGAATTAAAGACATAGCTACTTCCTAGATTCTGCAAGGACACCTGGACAGGGCGGGCGCTTCAGGGCGGCTTCCAAAACGCGGTGCAGCCCCGCCAGGGAACAGTATTTGGCAACGAAAGGGAATGGAGCACTGATCCACACTGCGACTCGGACAAATCTCGAAAACATGATGCTGAGTGAGATAAGCCAGACGCAGAAGGCCACAGGTTGCACGACTCCATGTACACGAAATGTCTAGAACAGACAAATCTATAGAGACAGAGAACAGATTCGTGGTTGCCAGGAGCTGAGGGAGATGGGAGTTACTGCTAAAGGGTACAGGGTTTCTTTTTGAGGCAATGGAAATGTTCTGGAATTAGACAGTGGTGATGGTTGCACAACCTTGTGAATGTACGAAAAACCACTAAAGAGGGCACTTTAAAATGGCACATTTTATGGTATGTGAAGCAGATCTCAATTTTTAAAAACCGGGGTAATTTTCAGGACAAACCCAGTTGACCCGTACACTAGAGGGCTGCCCCACGCTGGAGACAGGCACCTTTGCACAGGACGGAGCTCACCTCCTGCGGTGGCTCTCTGGTGTCCTGCCCGAGCTCCAGGCGGCCTGGAAATGTCACACTCACCGGGCCAGTGCCCGATCTCCTGACGGCACTGAGGCTGGCACACAGGAGCCGCTCAGGAGACCTCTGCCTGGCTCGATGTCCCACCCACTGAACTGCAGGGCTTGTCCCCCAGGGGTTGGCCCAGCCAGCTCCCTTCTTCTTTCCCTCTCCCGCCCTGAACCCCTTGAGCTTTAAGGAAATAAAAAGAGGGCCCTCCAGATGGAAAATGTTGAGGATTTCACAGCTCCACAAGCAACTTTTCAGGATGCCCTTGCCCTGTCTTTCTAGAGCTTCTGAGCAAAGGCAGAGGCCATCCTCTCCCCGGTGGCTCCTTCGTCCACAGAGGGATGGGGATGTCTCTTGGGGGCATCCCAGGCAACCTGATCCCCGTCTCTCTCTCTCTCTCTCTCTCTCTCACACACACACACACACACACACACACACACGTACACACGTGCGCACACGTGCGCGCGCAGAAGGCCAGGCCAGCTCTCTCTGGGTTACTGCAGAACACTGAAGTGTTAACAGATTCATTTTCTTTTTTCGGCTGTGTTGG
Organism: Balaenoptera musculus; assembly: GCF_009873245.2. Lineage (NCBI taxonomy): Eukaryota > Metazoa > Chordata > Mammalia > Artiodactyla > Balaenopteridae > Balaenoptera > Balaenoptera musculus. The sequence continues at coordinate 7,151,291 of NC_045806.1, read as the reverse complement.
GTTTTCGTTGCTGTGCGCGGGCTTTCCCTAGTTGCGGCGAGCAGGGGTTACTCTTCACTGTGGTGCACGGGCTTCTCATTGTGGTGGCTTCTCTTGTTGTGGAGTATGGGCTCTAGGCATGCGGGCTTCAGTAGTTGCACCACGTGGGCTCAGTAGTTGTGGCTCGCAGGCCCTAGAGTGCAGGCTCAGTAGTTGTGGCGCACGGGCTTAGCTGCTCCACTGCATGTGGGATCTTCCCGGACCAGGGCTGGAACCCGTGTCCCCTGCATTGGCAGGCGGATTCTTAACCACTGTGCCACCAAGGAAGTCCCGAGATTCATTTTCTTCTGTTCCACTGCATATACACTTGTATACACTTGACATTCAGCAACTACCCATTGATTGAGAATATTCTACAAATTGAAGAATACATTCATACTACTTTCCCAAAGTTTCATGTACTGGTATTACCATTTGCATGGTTAGTAAATTCAGGGTTTTTCACATAAATATGTTTAACATCCGTTCTTCATGGAAACACAGACAGCAGGTCTCTGTGGTCTTACCCCCTGTTATGGAACATCTTAGTAACCACCAATCTGCTTGAAACAAATTCAGCTCCTAAATGTGAATCACTGCAACCAGGTGGATAGAAGGAGTTCAGCGGGTCTCCATCAGGCCCCCAGAGGACACTTGGCAATGTCTGAAGACACTTTTGGTTGTCATGACTTGGCGGGGTGTGCTACTGGCAGGCACTAGGTAGAGACCAGGGATGCTGCGAAATATGCTACGCTACACAGGACAGCGCGACAATAAAGAATTACCCGCCCCCAAATATGAATAGTACCCGGGCAGAGAAACCCTGCTCTAAAGTAACACCTGCCCAGTTTGGATACCTCTTAGGACACTGCCTGTCAGCAATACAGTAAGTTGAATGACTCCACATGTTTCTCTATGTAACCGACTCACTGAACATACACCATCAACAACAACGGTGGCAAAAACAGTGAAGGCTTATGAGTGGGGTTAATAGGAGGCCTCAGCTTGGCCCCTGGTGAGTCCCAGCTACTCCTAAGGTGTCAGAAAGATTCCTTCAGCACCCTCCCCTCCCCGCTCCTGATTTCACCTGCCTTAATTCAAGCATCAGCTAAGTCCTGTGCACTACTTGTCTCCCTCGCAATTTCTCTGATATAATCCCTGACTTTTCTAGTCCTAGTGCCCCAGATATCTCTAACTCAGGCCCGTCAGCATCTGTGAAAACCTCCGACAATTTCCAACTGGCCTCTCCTCTCAGAATTCCACCCTGTCCGTCACTCATGCTTGGCTAGCTCAACAAATAAGACTTGGTGCCTAACGTGAGTGAAACTCCGAGCTCAACCCACAAGGTGCAGGACTCCTAGGAGTGTGTGAGGAGCCAGCAAGAGAACGGCTATAAAATGCCTGGCGCGGTCCCCCTGAGCACCCGACAAACAGCGGCGAGAGTGGCTGTTATCAACTGCACCAAGCTGACCACATGCTTCCACCGTCTCTGGGAGAACAACACATGGGGTGTGTATTGGTTTCCTACTGCTGCTGTAACAAACTGCCACAAACCAGGTGGCTTAAAACAACACACATTTATTACCTCACAGTTCTGGAGGTCAGAAGTCAAAAATCAGTTTCATTCTGCCAAAATCAAGGTGTCAGCAGGGCCGTGTTCCATCTGCAAGCTCTGGAAAAATACACCTCCTTGGCTGTTCCAGCTTCTAGAAACTGCCTGCATTCCTCAGCTCACGGCCACATGACTCCAACATCTGCTTCTGCTGTCACATCTTGTTCTCTGACTCTGACCCTCCTGCTGCCCTCTTGTAAGGATTCTTCTGATGACACTGAGCCCACCCAGATAATCCAGGATGATCACCTCATTTCAAGATTCTTAACTTAATCCCACCTACAAATGCCATTTGTGTTGGAAGGTAACTTATTAACAGGTTTAGGAGACTAGAACATGGACATCTTTGGAGGGCCATTATTCTATCGGGGGCGGGGTGGGGGGAGGTGTCTGTTAAATATCAAACAACAGTGAATATAAGATAAAAGTAACCAGTGGGTATAACACAGTACAAGGGGCACACGGTTACCCAGCCAAGGGAAGGTCAGGTTAGGTAGTGGATTTGGGCTCAACTCCGGAGTCAGACAGACGCCTCCTCGTTGGCTCTGGGAAGCGAGGTTACTAAGTCAACCCCCTTGGCCTCAGCTCCATCACCTGTCCACCTACAACTCCTGCAGCCCTCGTGGGCTTTCACTGAGAGCATCCACCAAGCGCCTAGAGTGCCTGGCACACGATAAGCACTCCACGTATGTCCTAAGACCCAAGGGATCCCAGCGGGGAGAACAGGAGGCAGGAACAGCACGGTGAGGCCTCAGGGAAGAGGACACGGGCCCGTGTGAGCCCCGTGGAGGCAGGGACCTGTCTGCTGGTGCTCAGCACTGGAGTCCTGAACCCGCAAGCGTGCCTGAGATGGAGAGGCTGTGCAACAGTTACTCAATGAATGAATGGGTGATCGAATGAACAAATGAACAGAGGCAGTATGCTTAAAACTGAGTAGGGACTGGGCAGTGGGGTGGCGTATGTGACAGAGCACTGCATCAGGGTCAGAAGACTCAGCTCAAGTCCCTGTCCTAACTCACAGCCGGTGGGACGCACGCCTTGGCTACAGCCCTCACATACAAGATGAGGAGCTGGAAGGAAGCGGCCCTGGCTCTTCCAAGAACAAAGCTGGAGGATTCAAGCTACGCGTGGTCTTGCCCGAGCCTGACCTGCCTTACACGAAGGCTCGGGGTCAGTCAAACTGAACGGTTCGCTCTCTTATTCCAAACACACCCAGCACTTCCTCTTCCGCAGCACTTTCCTCACATTCCCCCTTCTCATCCCCAGCACTGAGAAAGCACGAGAAACGCTCAACCTAGGAGATGACTGACAAGGATAAAGAACCCCCAGGCTCTAGTGAGCCCTCCTCCTTTTCTCCGAAGCCATCACCACCTGATAATGGTGCCTGGTGACCATCACTGTCTCCATTTTATGTGTCTCCCACCTCCCAGACAAACTTGGTCTCCATCCACCATCCCAGCACACAGGAGGCCAAGAATCTATAACTATTACTTCATTTTACTGGATTTGAATGGGAATAACTGAACTCAGGAAAATTTAGCTCTGCTTTTATTCCATCAGATTAATTTTACTGAATTTACTGGAAAGGCAGCCAATTAGCAAAAGGACCCAGGCTAGAAGCAGCTCACCGGGCTCACCCGGTGACCTTTAACATGTCACTTGACCCAAGGGTTTATGCACTAGAACCTACCAGAGGTGAAACACAGTTTCCACTTCCAAAAGCAGAGCGAAAGGGAAGAAAAGGAAACTTAGAGATTTCCAAACATCCGGGAGATATTTTTGGAAATGAATGACTTTTCCATTCGCTCCTCTTAAAAAAAAAAAAAGAAAGAAAGAAAAGAAAAGAAAGAAAGATATTAGACGGAGAACAAACCAAGAAGTGGTTGTTGATCATCTAAATGGAAGAAGATTCTTACAGAGGCCCACTCCTTATAGCCTGAAAAGCAAGACACTCCCCCATGTATACACAGAGACTACCTATAATCTTAAAGAATGAAAAATGGAAAAATCATTATTTGCTTATCAGAAAGTTTATATAATCCCAAAATAGACTCTGCGGGGTAAATATAGTAAACCTCCTATTAATTAACACTGAATAAAGGTTCCAAGAAGGTAGCAATGATGCCATCTGGCCCTGTTATGTGGGGCTCCAACCTGGCAAATTCCGGAACCATGGATTGCTTTCCCCTTAAAGCAACAGCCTGTTCAAAAGACTTTTAATATATCACAGAATTTCTCCACGTGGCGCAGGTCAAACCCCATCTCGTGAACAAATGGATCCCTAAAAGCTTTTGTCATGATATAATCTGGGCCTTCCACCACCATCTTGATCATTTATACTCTGCTTTGATCTCAAATGTGACATGGTCCACCACTCAAACTGCTCGAGGTTGGCATTTCCAGTAATGTGCAATCCCAACTGAGCTATCGGAAACAGAACGCTAAGTTTCAACAGATCAGTCCACCTATAGGTTAATATCAATACAACCCTGCAAGAAGCAGACATATACATGTCAAAGGCACTGAATTTTTCCAAAAGAGGCACAAAAGTTCTTCCCATATTATCCACCTAAATGGTAAATACCTTTTTATAAAGTGGCCATTGAACTCTGAGTTGATGTATGTGGAACACATATGTGTCACTAATGTAAACCACACACAACTCACCCACAGAAACTACCAGTCACAAAAATGGTGAATCAACTTTATTTTTAATCTTATTTATTTATTTATTTATCTGGCCGCGCCATGCAGCATGTGGGATTCTTCGTTCCCCGACCAGGGATCAAACCCGTGCCCCTTACATTGGGAGCGAGGAGTCTTAACCACTGGACCGCCAGGGAAGTCCCAACTTTATATTTTTTAACAAAGTTTTTGGGTATGATTCCCAGAAAACTACGAAAATTATATGCACAGTACTGATCTGCAGAAGTAGTAAATTTAAACCCAAGGTGGGTTCATACTCCAACTAAAGAAATTCTGTTTTGAAACTATTGAGATTTGTTTTTTTACACATCTGTAGCCACATCTGTAAAGATGTCTCCTTACGTTTGCAACCTCTTTGTTGTAACTTGAAAAAGAAAGTACAGCTACAATAATTCACCAACACACCCTGAGCTGGCAAGACCCAATGTTGTTAAATACAACATTGAATGGAATTACTATAAAACTCTAGAAGAGTTTGTTTACAAACCTTGGCCCTCGGTGACCTTGCTTACGGCAGCATATTTTATGCTATTAGGTTTAATAAATTATATAGGAAATGATGTTTTCAGTCGGCAACAATTTTCGCCTAACTGACTACATTCATCTATTCCTCCATAATTTCATTTTCTTTAAAAACCTATTTCTTTGCCTCTCCTGACAGTTCTCCATTTGGAAGCTGTTTGGGGAAAGTCCTCATTTTCTGAATACCGTTTTCCAGTCGTGTGAATCAAATGCAACTCAAAAAGGGTTTTAACTGTCAGATGCACATGGAGAAAATGCTGCGTGCTCTGACACACGGTTTTTTCCATATCATAAAAATCATAAAAATCAATTACAACTTTAAAGGATAACCGGTCCCCTATAAAAATCGGCAGGGTTCTGTTGTGAAAGAAGAAGAATGACTATTACAGCATTTACACCCTTCCGTAGACTCCACTTAAATGTCTGTGGCTCGCTGAGCATTCCATACATATTTCGGGCAAGGTATTATGGGAGCTGAAGTGCAAGCTGTCCTCTGCTGAATTTTCACTCACTATGAAAACAATGTCTCATAAAAGTGTACACGTTTTTACTTTACAAAACAATGTAAAATGTCCACTTTCGTTCACTCCACCGACAATTTTAGCATTAGAAACAGGGCTTTTTAAAAACCTGTAACGTAAGTGATGTATAAAATGTCATTCGATAACACAGACTTCTGGAAAGAGGAACATAGGAAATGTGTATGAAATACATGGAAAGGGAGATTCTACAAGCTGTCTTCTGTGGGGTCTGCTCACCTATGGCCTGGGTTGTACCATTAAAATGGAAATTCTTACATTTATACTTTTCATCATGAATCCACACTCCAACGTAACCACAACTGTTTTATATTACCCTCATAAAATGAGTCTTTGCCTTTTCTAAGCAAAACAGTATTTTTTAATTGGTTCATTTTCCAGTTGTTTGGATTTTTAACAGACATACAGCATAAAAGGGCACCACATTCCAAGCAGTTCTACCAACTCCAGAACCATCCAAGGCTTGATCAGACAGCTGTGGCTCTAGCCTTTGGTTAAAATTATCATATGATCTCACCTGATTTTCAAAATAACTGAGCATCTTTTTAAGCCAATAAACTGTGCTATAATCTCTCTAAGTTTCTGAGTCCAGAAGCTTGCCATGTTCAAAGAGAATGTTAGGGAACCATGATCCTTTTGCCTTCCTTTGTTTTTCCCTATCTGAACCCAGAGAAATCTTCAAACAATAATTTAGCAGCTTCCCTCCCCAAAGGTTTATTTTCAAACGCCAGTGCCATGCAGCGCTGCCTTTCCAGTGCAGGTAGGAGGAAGCAGGAGCCTGTCACCACGCTGGGCCTTTTCAAGTCTCAAAATCACTGGGAAGCTTGCAGTATTTCCTTTCTGGCACTCAGGCCCAGTGTGGAGAGAAGTTGCTCCAGATAGGACAAGATATCAGATAATCACTGTAATCCCTTGGTTTCAACAGAATTCCAACTCCACAAAAAAATGCCTCTCCCCAAAAGCAGCTGAACCAACTGAAACCAACAGACAATCGAACAAAAAGTTAACGAAGAAGTCATTACATGAACTTAATTAATCGTAATCTGGTGGTGCTTTTAGAAGCATCCGTTTTTCACTCCGTAGGATTTATTTACGTGAATAATAAGACAATTTAACGCTCTACTCGGATCTTGCACAAAAAGGAAACCTAAAATTCAACTCTTGTTTTCCCTTTATTCCAAAAGCATATGGGTCTAATCATAGCCCATTCTGACCGCAGTACACAGGCTTTTTCAATCAGAATTTTAACTCAACTTTTAAGGCGCTAAAGAGTAACCATCACAAGTTTGATGGTTACTCCAAAGAATCGGGAATCCCTGAAGTGTCCCATCTGGCACAGTCTTCGAATGGAAACTAGGCTCAGCCCGCCAGACAAGGAACCCACACCACGAGGCTGGGGCGCACGTTTGTGCTCCAAGATGACAGCTCATCTGGCCACCGCGAGGTCGGGGGCGCCTGTAGGGACACGGCCGGGGGGCGGTGGGCCGCGGAGGCCCGACAGGGATGGACGAGACCGCGGAGGAAAAAGGAAGAGAGGGCCATCCGTCAGCCCCTGGAGAGGAAATTCCAGGCGCCCAGCTCCCAGGCGTCGGTCAGCGGGTGACGTGAGGGAACCAAGGAAGAGTGTCCGCCCCGCGGTGGAGGCCGGGGATTCCGCACTCCTGGGGCTCGAGGCCGGGAGAGGGGGCGCCTCGATCCTCGGCCAGGAGTCCGGGGATGGGGGCGCCCGGCTCCTCGCCAGGCGCGGAGGGCTCACGATCTTCGCCCACACCCGGAGGCCTCCCGGGTCCTCGATCCTCTCCCTGGGCCCAAGGTATGGGGCGCCCTAATCCTGGCCGGGGCCCGCGCCCCCCTTACCGGTCGCGGGGGTCGATCCACGACGTCTGGCGCGTGTTGTGGTCGATGTAGAAGACGCGGCCGTCGTAGTCGCGCGCCTCCTCCCAGCCGGCGGGCAGCGGCAGCTCGGCGCTCTCCCGGGCCCGCGGGGGTGGCGGCGCGGAGGGCGCGGGGGGCGCGGGGGCCGCGGCGGGGGGCGCGGGCGGCGGCGGCTCCCGCGGGGGCTGCGCGGGCTGAGGCGGCTCCCGCGGGGCCTCGCGCGGCTGTCCCCGCCGCCGCCGCCGGCCGCCGCTCAGCCATGGCATGACGGCGCGGGCCCCGCCGCCGCCCGGCCGCCCCACGCGCGCCGCCTCCTCCGCCAGCACTAAGGCCCGGCGTCCGGGGCGCGGGGGCGGCCGCGGGGAGCCGCCCGCCGCGCCCGGTGCATCCTCCGCCCGGTGCCCGCGCACCGGCGCCCGCCTGCCGCCCGCCGCCCGCCCGGCCCTGCGCGCTGCCGCCCGCGCCGCCTGGGTCACTCGAGTCGCCGCCGCTCGTGGAGTCACGGCCCCAGAGCTGCCTCAGCCGCTACCGGCGGCCCCTCAGTTCCCGCGGCGCGCCCGGCCATCTTCGTTCTTCGGCGCCGCCCGGTAGGGGCGGGGCTACGCAGGCCCCGCCCCGCCTGTGGCCCCGCCCCGCCCCATCCCCTCGGCGGCTCCTCCCCCGCTTGCTGCAAGCCCTTCAATCTCCCTTGGCTGCTCCGCCTCCAATCTCTCCTGGGGGCTCCTCGGCTCTTGGCTCCTCTGCCCCCCAGCCCCCACCCCCGCCCGCTGCTTCTACTCCTCCTCCCCAGCCGGCTGCTCCTACCCCCCCAGCCCCGCTCAGTGTTCTTCCGTCTTCCCCTCCTGCTCCGCGCGCTCCTCCCTCTTCTCTCCAGCTCCACCACCTCCTTGGGCCTCGCCGGGAAACCGCACGGGAGCCAGGATGGGCGCCGCCGCGTCCGTCCGCCCCCGGGCCACCGCGGAGAGGAAGGAGGGCCGGGAGGACGGCGCCCCACCCGGGCTGCAGGCGCGGCCTGCCGGGGGCTGACTCTTGGGGCCCAAACAATTCCCGGGGGAGAGGGCGGTCACCTCACTGCACCCATTCTCAGGCCTTGAATGTCTGGGGTCCTCCTCTCTGCCCACTTGGTGGGGGAGGGGAGCTGCGCCCTGGGTCTCCCGAGTACTCAGGATGGTCCCGCGAGGGTGGGTAAGCCCCCGGAAGAGAGGCCGAGGGAGCTCCGTAGCTGGAGGAGGAACCCGAGGCCGGTCCTCTTGGGTGGGACCTGGAGGACACACCTGGAAGTGGGGAGCTGGGCAGGTGGGCACTTCTCATCCCTGCCAGGAGAGCCCCAGCAGGGCTGGTCCGAAGTCCCCACTCTGGGCCAGGCCCCCTGACCTGCCCTGAGCTCTTGCATCTTCCAGTCTGGAGGATCCAGTAGTGTGAGTGGAGACCCAAGTAGGCCACTGCTTGGGCGGAAGCCAGGTCAGCTCCTAAAACATGAAACCTCTATGGTAATTGGTAGTTATGTTCTACTCACATCTCAGAGCTGGAGAAACTGAAGTCCAAAGATGGGGCTCTCTCTTGCTCCAAATCCCCCAGCTACTACTTAGTGCTCCAGATCCCTGGCCACAAGACTTAATGCCAGGAAATGCAGGAAAGTATCAGGGAGGTTTTAAAACACTGTTACAGTGATACAAAAAGATCTAATAAAAACCCTAACAGCAATCCATGTCTAGCTACATAGGGGAAGAGACTAGAGGAAAACCTCCCCAAATGCTCACAGCAGTTTGCATTCCTTCAGTGGGATGATTTTTTTTTAATTATCATATTTACTGTCTAAATTGTTTGTAAAAGGGTTATATTACTTTTATAAGGGGAAAAGTTGTTTTAAAAAAGAATGTGAAGGCATGGAGACTGTAATTGGGACATATCCGAGGGAGGCCTTTCCTCCTCTTCTCCCACCACAACACAGAAACTTCCTTGCTCCCCAAGAATCTGCCCCCACCCGAACATCATATGCCGGAAATTCCACCACTGGAGTCCTTTTCGTTACACATGCACAGTTATTAAATGTCCAAGGGAAAGGGATGGAGCGTATCAAAAAAGCAAATACTTTGTGATCTTGCATGTTCCAGAGAATGCCCAAATGCTGAGTGTCCCTACCCTGACATCTTCCCTTCTGATCGGCATGCTTTATTACCAAGGAGGCTGCCACTGCCTTGTCCCTCTCCCCCTGCCCACGCTGCAGTCACCTTACCACCCGACATGGCTGGGCTGAAGCTGCAATCCCGCCCTCCCTGCCAGGCATCGTGTCAGTTCAGAATTTCACAGATCTGGGCGCTATCACTAAAAATTATCCTGAATGGGGCTGGAGTGCATTGGAGTGACGCCAACCTCAACAGAGAGAGAGAACACCCACACACATCAAAGGACTCATAGAAGGAAAGGCAAGATGAAAAAGTATCAGATAAAGAGGAAGGGGTGGGGGAAGCTACACCCCATGAGGAGCTAAGAGGCAAGTGTTGATGGGCCTTTCCCTGAGCATGAGATCTTCTTCTGGACTCCTCAGACTGGCTGCAGACCTACCATATGCAGGCACTGGGCTGGGCGTTGGGATGCTGCAGAGAACAGGAAAGAGTCTGTGCACCCCCAGCCCCCAAGTCCGGGACTAAACCAAGAATAGGCATTTAGGACTGTGGCTTGTCTACAAACCAAGCCAGGGTGCCAGTTCAGACTGGGAACTCGGGGGAGGCCTTGTGAGACCGAAAGGAAGATGGCTTGGATGAGGAAGCTGAGGCATCGGTCCTTAGAGTCTCGAGTCCTGAGCCCTTGCCCCTTGGCACGTGTAGCCGCAGTCACCAAATACTTGCTGATTTCCTAGCAGATATGTCCGGTGCCTCACCCAGATCTCCCTGGCTGGGGCACACACCCTTCTCAGAGGATTACCCTTGGAGGACAGATGTCTGAGAGGTGACGCTCCCCCCGCCCCCTGCCCCGGGACTGCTGCTGCAGTATGACAGACCAGGCCCCTTGCCTTGGTGGGACAAAGTGTAGTGCACCTCACCCTCCAAAGCCCCCCATGGGCTACCATGGCTTTGCTAGCTCCTTTCCTCTCTAGCCTGCCTCCCCTACCCCCATCCATCACTTGCATGAGAACTACCCCTCCTTGGGCACTGCTTCTAGGCAGCCTGACCCCAGAGAGTCTGCTGTGCTTATTCTTCCAAGCACTTAGCAAATATAAACCATTTGACCATCGTGACAACATCTACAGATAGTCCTAATTTCATTTGCACATTAACAGAGGAGAATTGGGAAGAAATGTCACACGGTGTGCCAGTGGAGACAGATGGAAGCCCCTCACTGAAAAGGCTTTATCCACAGGCCCGCCCACGGCCCCTGGACCTCTCTGAGTCAGAGAAGCGAAGCAGACCGGCCGCATTTGTCTTCCTAAAATGAGCCAACAAAAGGAAGAGACCAGAACTTGGGATGACCGAGGCCTCCATCTTCCCTTGTAATGTTTGCCCCAGGCAGAAACTGATGGTCCCTAAAGACCTGTGCTGGGCATTGGGATGGTAGAGAAGTTGGTAGCGGGGGTGAGGGGACTCTTGCCTCCCCAGCTTTGCCATATATTGGGAAGTTTTGTGTGCGTGTGTTAATTGTTAGGGAGAATAAGGCCTGTCTTTCTCACAGTCAAGTGGGGCTTTCCATGTTGGACTGAAAAACACAAGCATACACAAAACACTGCAGGGAGAGGAGGCTTTCGTCTGAGCCGAAGGCACAATTATGCATTCTTTATTGGCTCCATATTCATACCACAGCCTTGCCAACAACGAAAGTACAAACATTGTAGCGACCTCTCCTCCCACCAAGATTTCTGATGGAAAAACGGCTCAGGAAAAATCCACTTAGGCCCTGGGTACTGGAGATGCAAATATTCATACTTGTTCTCCTTGCAGACCCTCTGGGGAATCCCCTTGCCCAAACTGTTAAAATGCCCTCAAGTGGAGCTTGCAGAATATTTTCTTTAAAATGCTTCTTCAGGAGTAAATCCAACACACTCCTTGCATGCCGGGCAAGCACGCCCAGAGTGTGAAGATTTTTACTCAGATTCCGCCTTCTCTTCCCAAAGGGTAACCTGGAGTTACCAAGGAAGGTACAAAATTGCCTCTATCCACGTTCAATACTTGGGAAGCTTCTGGAAAAGGGAGCACCAGCAGGGCTGCAATCGTCATGTCGAAAATGAGAGAAATAAATACTGCTGGAGAAGTCTTGCCTGCTTGTATCAACAATCGTGTGCTCCAGGAAGTGACGCAGTGGGTAATTCTACACAATGTGCTAAGAGGAACACGGAAATGGGCCAGAGTGGGTCTGGAGAAGAAATGGCTCATTGTTTGGCATTCTTTAAATGCTGGAATAGTTACTCAAGTATGGGCGCTTCCCATATATTTAAATAATGCAAATCCACAAGCTGTAGAGAAGATCAGCTGGAGTTCTGGCTAATTCCTGTCTTGCTGGTTTAGGGACTGCAGAGGCACAGAGCAATGCCGAGATCCCTAACCCGAGACCTCTCCCCAGGCTCAGGAACTAAAAGCGGGCGGGTGGGGCTATTCCCTGAGGTTTTTTTTTCCCTGACTTTAAGTCTTCAACTTTAGACACTTATTTGACTTGGGATCGGAAACGCCCTTGTTTGGATTTTGAGTGTGGACGGGGAGCCTGGGAACACTTTTCTCAAATGGGACTTCCTTGACTTGGGTAGATTTGTGCAGTTTTGACATGAGCTTTTTCTCACGTCCTGATCTTCCATTCCAAAGAGATGCAGAGTGTTCTGAAAGAGTCAGCTGTGTGAATAAACCAGGCCGTCTGTTTGGTCATTTTAGTGCTTTATTCTGCTGTGTGTTGGCTTCTCCGCGCACAGCAATGCCCTTGGCGTTGGTTCATGGCTGTCATGTTGTAGGCGGACTCGGCATTTGTACCTGGGTTATTAAACTTCAGTTTTAAGAAAAAAAAAAGTAAGACCAATTTCTCTCCCAAACTTAGAATATTTTGCTGTCACCCACTTGCTTCCTCTCCAGGTCTCCCCTCCCAAAGCTATATTTTTACTTCTTCTCCTTCCCAACCCTTGGGTTGTGTTGCACAAAATGGTAACGAGCCAAATGGAAATGTATTCCAGGCAAACCATAATTTTCAGAAGACACAGCTGCCATGAGCCGGCATATTACACGATGCTTCCTCCTGGCTGGGTTCTCTCCTGTTTAGGATTATGACTCTGGTCCCCTGTGGATTTGGAAAAACAGATTCTTCAACTGCAGACCTCTGCTTTATGAGCCAAGCAGACCAGCTTGGAAGTCTCAGGCTTACAGAAACAAGAAGGCGGATTTATCCGACACAGAAATGAGCAGTCTCTGGGTTATTAACAGTTTTTTTTTTTCATTTGATGACACCAGTATTATAAATTAGTCTCTTTTGTAGCACGAACGGAACAGTTTTGGAACACAGGCAACGTCATTAGATCCTGAAACAACAACCCTGAGATGTTTGTTATATATCAGTGCTTTTCAACGGGGGGCGACTGTGGCCCCCAGGGGACATTTGGCAACATCTGGAGACGTTTGCTACGGGCATCCAGTGAGTAGAAGTCAGGGTTGTCGCTCAACATCCTACAGGGCCCAGGACAGCCCCACAACAGAGAATTATCCATCCCAAATGTCAGTGCTGATGTAGAGAAGCCCTGTAATACACGTGTAATTGATGGTAACATGTGTTCTACCTAGGCTTGTAGTGGGGAAATCAAGGCCCAGGCAATGTAAGTAACTAGGCCAATGTGATCTGACCACTGCTAAAAAGCATCAGCCCTGAGATCAAAGCTCAGCTATCCCATCTGACCTCTGTATTAGTCAGGTTTCTCCAGAGAAACAGAACCAATAGGAGACATCTATCGAGATTCATTATGAGGAATTTGCTCATGTGATTATGGAGGCTGAGTAAGGAAAAGTTGAGTTAGCAAACTGGAAACCCAGGAGAGCCAATGATATGCTTTCAGCCCAAGGCCAGCAGGCTGGAGACCCCAGAAGAGCTGATGTTTCACTTCAGGTCCAAAGGCAGGAAAAAGCGGATGACCCAGCGCAATCAGTCAGGCAGGAGGAGTTCCCCCTTACTTACTGACTCACAGGAGAGTCAATCTTTTTGTTTTACTCTGGCGTTTGACGGGTTGGATGAGACCCACCCACATCTGCTTTCCTCAATCTACTGATTCAAGTGTTCCTCTCATCCAGAAGCACCCACACCAACACACCCAGAATATTTGACCAAATATCTGGGCACCCTGTGGTGCAGTCAGGTGGACACGTAAATTCCCCATTACACCTCCTGACTTGATAGCCAGTTGCTCTGTGTTTCTACAACTCTTTACGTCCACAGAGTGATTCATGGGCCGGCAGCACCAGCATCGCGGGGGAACTCATCCAAATGGCCAGGCCGGACCCATTGGTTTGTGAAGCACTATGTTACACACATGGAAGGGGATGGTGCGGGGGTGCGGGCATCTAAAAAAACCGATTTTACTGTATTGATTCAGAGAGCCATCCGGTTAGTGTTTCCATTACTCAACTCCATAATCAATAGGGCTTTACTTATCATTTAAGAGGTGCCAAGCGCTACTCAGCTCTGCATGAGAAGCATATTTAACAGTCTGGATTTGTTTGTCATTCAACTTTAGGCCATGTCTCCACGAAGTTCAGCCTGGCTTACCTGGCACAGAAGTAGAAATGGGCAAAAAGCCAGCCCCGAGCCTACCATGGTGTCAGCAATGTTTGATTTTTGCCTGTTTCCTCTGCCTCTCCCCTGCCTGGTGTCCCCACCCAGGACTGGCCACACAGTTTGCTGTCTACATTTTGCAGTGCCAGATGAAAAGGTGAGACCCTTTTCAGGCTGCTTCCACAAAACACCCCAAACAGAGTGGCTTATAAACAACAGACATTCATTTCTCACAGTTCCGGAGGCTGGGAAGTCCATGATCAGGGTGCCAGCACGATCCGGTGCGTCTTCATATGGTGGACGGGTTTAGGGAGCTCTGTGAGGTCTCTTTGAAAAGGACATTGATCACATTCGTGAAGCTCCATCATCATGACCTAAGCACCTCCCAAAGGCCCCACCTCCAATACCATCACCTGGGGGCTAGGACTTCAGTACATGAACTTGGGGGGCACACCAACATTCAGACCACAGCAGACCCCTTGTTTAAAAAAATATTAATAATTTCAAGATGGTGATGGTAGACAATTAAAACAAGCACAAGCCCTTCGGAGCACAGGGCCCTGTCCATACCTTTGACTTCTAGTCATTGTGTCCTTTGAACATTCCAAAGGGACAGCAATTTTCAGCAACAGCACAGAAGATCATTTTGGGGAAAGAGGCCCTGTCCCAGCAAATCAAACCACTTGTTTCCCAGGACTTCTCTGCCAGCCCAGCTACCTCCCCAAGGTCAGCATGATACTGCTGGCAGGAAGAACGTCCCCTGCTCCTATGCCCTGGGCTCCCTGGTGTTGAGGGTTGAATTATGTCCCCCCCAAAATATGTTCAAGTACCTATCCCTAGTACCTGTGAATGTGACCTTATTTGGAAATAGGGTCATTGCAGATATAGTTAGTTAAATTACGATGAAGTCACACTGATGTAGGGTGGACCCATAACCCAATATGACTGGTGTCCTTAGAAGAAGAGAGAAGACAGACACACAGGAAGAAGGCCATGTTATGGAGGCAGAGACTGGAGTGATATGTCTAGAAGCCAACGAATGGCAGAGATTGGCAGCAACACCAGGAGCTGTGAGAAAGGCCTGGAACAGATCCTTCCCTAAAGCCTTTATGTATTTTTTTTTTAAATAAATTTATTTCTTTATTTATTTTTGGCTGTGTTGGGTCTTTGTTGCTGCGCGCAGGCTTTCTCTAGTTGCGGCGAGCGGGGGCTACTCTTTGTTGTGGTGCGCGGGCTTCTCATTGCGGTGGCTTCTCTTGTTGCGGAGCACAGGCTCTAGGCGCACGTTCTTCAGTAGTTGTGGCACATGGGCTCAGTAGTTGTGGCTCGCGGGCTCAGTAGTTGTGGCTCGCGGGCTCTAGAGCGCAGGCTCAGTAGTTGTGGCGCATGGGCTTAGTTGCTCCGCAGTATGTGGGATCTTCCGGACTAGGGCTCGAACCTGTGTCCCCTGCATTGGCAGGCGGATTCCTAACCACTGTACCACCAGGGAAGTCCCATTCTCTAAAGCCTTTAAAGGGAGCATGGCCCTGCTGACACCTTGATTTCAGAATTGTAGCCTCCAGAACCGTGAGAGAATAAATTTCTATTGTTTTAAGCCACCCAGTCTGTGGTGCTTTGCTTACCGCGGCCCTGGGAAACTAATACTCCTGGAAACTTGTCCCTAGGCTCTTGCTTTTGCTTCAGGGAAGACTGAAATCTATAGAAGTGTCCTGATCAGCGCCAAGAAATCCCAGAAAACAGAAGCCTTCCATGACCACCTCCAGAAATCCCACCAAACCCAGGAGCCCCAGGTATGACACGCTTGACTCCGTAAACAGTAATAGCTGACATCCAACGTAGACCAGAAGTATCCAGTTTTACCATGTGCTGCACAACGTTCCGATTTACCTTGGACCACTGGGTATCCAACCTGTAGATGAGGGTAATGTCTCTTTATGGAAACATTTCAGCTAATCCCAAAGAAGCAGTGATGGAATCAGAATTAGAGTGAAGACCCCTCCCCCATGCGTTGACTGGATCCTGGCGCTGAGCTTCAACGGTTGCTAAGATGAGAAAAAGACAGACGATCAGACTTGATGTGCTTCCTCAGAAAAACACACCACCTGTGACGTAGTCTTGTCAAAAAGTCAAACCTGTATCGGGGGATCAAAGCCTGTAGATCTGGTTACCTGCTTCCAGGAAATACAGACATCAGAGGAATAGTTAACATCTCGGGAATGCTATCAGCAAAATCCCAGCTGATACCCAACAAATGACCTTGTTTCTTTCAGAAATAAACTCTGAGGGGGGGAAAAAGGAGAGATGGAAAGGGAGCCTGTAGATGAAAAAAAAGACTAAAGAGACATAGGAACTAGCAGCACGGTGTGGGCTGTATTTGAATCCTGATTCATACAACTGGAAAAACACATCTGTGATATTTATGAGACAACTGGAAATGTAAACACGCCCTGGTAGTTGATGATATTAAGGGATTATTTCTTAAAATTTAGGTTGGATAATGGTATTCCAGTTATTTTTTTAAAATAGGGCTTATATTTTAGAAACACATTTGGAAATAATTATGGGAAATGTGATCTATATATAAGATTTGTTTAAAAATAACATGGGTGATGGAGAGTGGGAATGAGTAGATTTGAGACAAGGTCATTATAAATTGATAATTGTTGAAGCTGGTGATGGGTCATGGGGGTCATTATAAAACCTCTACAATTCATATATGCTTAAAAATGTCCATAATTAAAAATTTTGAAAATTCCATTGGAATGCCATAAAAACAGCTGAGTGGATAGAATCTGAATTTTGGGTGTTACGTATATTGGTTTTCTATAGCTGCTGTAACAAATTACCACAAACATGGTGACTTGAAAGTACAGAAATTCATTAGAAGTCCAAAATGAGTCTCATTATGATAAAATTAATGTGTTGGCAGGGCTGCATTCCTTCTGGAGGATCTAGTGGAGATTCTGCATCCTTACCTTTCCCAGTATCTAGAGGCTGCCTGAATTCCTTGGCTCATGGCCCCTTCCAGCAATCATGTCCCTCCTCTGCCTCAGCTTACATCTTACCTCTCCTTGCCTGACTCTGACCCCCTGCTTCCCTCATATGAGGACCCTTTTGATTACATTGGGCTCACCTGGATAATACAGAACAATCTTCCCATCTCAAGATCCTTAATTTAATCACATCTGCAAAGTTCCATTTGCCATGTAAAGTAACATATGTCACGTAAGGAAACACAGCTTTTGGGGATTAGGACATGTCTGGACATCTTTTGGCGGGGGGGATTATTCTGCCTACCAGGTATCTCAGATCGACATTTACCAACATTTTTTTGTTCAAAACAGAGACATCCTGTTATGATTTCTGCATACTTCAACAGGGGTGATTTTGCCTCCTGGAGACATTTGGCAGTATCTGGAGACATTTAAAAAATGTTTTACTTTATTGGAGTACAGTTGATTTACAATGTTGTGTTAATTTCTGTTGTACAGCAAAGTGATTAGAATATATATATATATATATATATATATATATATATATATATATATACATTCTTTTTCAGGCAATATCTGGAGACATTTTTGATTGTCAAGACTGGGGTTAAGGTCGGGGAGGGTGGGAGGGGGAGGAGGCGGTGCTACTGGAATCTATCTAGTGGGTAGAGACCATGTATTGTAGGCTGCTAAACCTCATACAAAGCAGAGGACAAGAGATGTACCAAGCCCCACGTGTTACTAGTACCGAGGCTGAGCAGCCCTGGGCAAGGAGCGACAGAAGGAAAAGAGCATGTTATATTCTCCACAACGTATCTGCGAAGAGCAAGAAATTAAGTGTTTCTTGAATGAATAAACAATTAGCTTGCTAGTAAGATACATTACACCTTCTCATCAATAAGACGACCTCAAATTCGGTGACCACAGCTGAGTCACCGAATTATATCCCAAAGTGAATATAGTTCGGAATATCAAAAAAAGTATGTGTTCCTGCTGAAATCACAAGAAGACAGACACCAAAGACCTGATGTGCCTCTAGGGAAGAAAACACCACCAACCTCTGAGACAATTTTGCCCTAAAATCCAAACCCGATCTGATCAAAGCCTCTGGAAAGATTCCATGGATTCCAAAGATCTTATTTGCAGATAAAAGGGTATTTACATATCTTAGGATTCCTCTAGTGCAAAGGTCTTTAGAGCTAGAGAGAAGAGTACATATTTTGAGAACCACGGACCTGCAAAATCCAATCAAGGATAAAGCTGCCAGTCCTACGAATGTCCATGGGGTACATGGAGGACTCAGTAATGTGTACAGCTTAAAATTAAGGTCAGGGTCTTGAGAGCACCTCCCGTGAAGTATAGCATCCTGGACATAACAATCATTTATAGGCTTCCAGTGTTCCATTAGGGTCACTGACAAGAATCTAGCTAGGGGCCAGCCCAAATCGTGGGAACGTATGCAGGCTCAGTCATGGGATGGTAATCACTATCTGTAATGGAATGAATCTCTCAGCTCCAGGAGGATTTGGGAAAAGTACAGAAACTTTTAAGAGAATCAAAATATAGGATTCGTATTTGGGATAAAGAAGGAATCTCTGCGTATTTGGTATTTCATGCATTTGTAAAGTTTCAAAGAATTTCTGAGTTTTGGAAACCGCTGTAAAATATAAAATTGGGTAATTCATCTAAACGTGATTTTAGTTGAAAACTAATTTTATATAGTATTGGAATATTTTAAAAGAACTTAAATTTTACTATATTTGTAAGTTTAATTTATTAGAGTTTAAGGATATTTGCATACCTGGGAAGGTATTTGTTAAGTGAGACAATTGAAGTGATTAAAAAGGGAACTGGGTGTAATGTGTTAAGGGTTTTAAATGTACTTTAAAATTCATGAAGGTGTTTAATTATCTGAGTTTGCAAGTGGGATCAAATATTTTCCAAAGTCCTCTTAAAATTGGTTGCTATTATTTGCTAGACTTAAAAATGAATTTTAAAAAAGAATAATCAATTTTCTAGGCTGAACTTAAAAGGTTAAGGAAAAGCTACAATGAGATATCACCTCACACCTGTCAGAATGGTTATCACCAAAAAGAACACAAATAACAAATGCTGGGGAGGGTGTGCAGAAAAGGGAACGCTCTCAGACTGTTGGTAGGAATGTAAATCGGTGCAGCCACTGTGGAAAACAGTATGGAGGTTTCTCAAAAAACTAAAAATATAACTACCACATGACCCCTCAATTCCACTGCTAGGCATATATCCCCAAAAAACCATAAACACTAATTCTAAAAGATACATGTCCCCCAGTGCTATAGCAGCATTATTTACAATTGTCAAGATATGGAAGGGACTTCCCTGGTGGTTCAGTGGTAAAGATTCACCTTCCGATGCAGGGGAAGTGGGTTCCATCCCTGGTCAGGGAACTAGGATACCACATGCCACGGGGCAACTAAGCCCACGTGCCACAACTACAGCGCCTCAACTAGAGTAGAGAAAACCCCCATGCCACAACTAGAGAGAAGCCCGCACGGTGCAACGAAAGATCCCACATGCCTCAACGAAGATCCCACATGCCACAACTAAGATCCAGCGCAACCAAAAAAAAAAAAAAAAAAAGATATGGAAGCAACCTAAGTGTCCATCAACAGATGAATGAATAAAGAAGATGAGGTATATATATATACAATGGAATACTACTCAGTCATAAAAAGGAACAAAATAATGCCATTTGCAGCAACATGGATGGACTGGGAAGTTATTATGCTAAGTGAAAAAAGTCAGAGAAAGACAAATACTGTGTGATATCGCTTATACGTGGAATCTAAAAAATACAACAAACTAGTGACTATAACAAAAAAGAAGCAGACTCACAGATATAGAGAACAAACTACTAGTTGCCAAGGGGGGTGGGAAGGTGGGAAGGGCAATATAGGGGTAGGGGATTAAGAGGTAGAAACTATTATGTATACAATAAGCTACAAGGGGGAGTTCCCTGGTGGCCTAGTGGTTAGGATGCCGGGCTTTCACTGCTGTGGCCCAAGTTCAATCCCTGGTCGGGGAACTGAGATCCCACAAGCTGTGGGACGCTGCCAAGAAAAATAAATAAGCTACAAGGATATATTGCACAGTGTGGGGAATATAGCCAATATTTTATAATAAGTATAAATGGAGTATAACCTTTAAAAACTGTGACTCACTGCATTGCACACCTGTAACTTATATAATATTGTACAGCAACTACACTTTAATAAAAAATGTTAGAAAAAAAGTTAAGGGAAAAGTAGGCATTTGAACTTATAACTTAAATAAGTTGACTATCAGATTTGTAAACTGAGTAGATCTTTTTTTGTGCACACACAAACACACACACACACACGCACCCCATTTTTGAGGGCTATAATCACTTCTGAAGGGCTGTACAATGTCCAAATTACTGTGCTTACATTAAAAAAAAAATCACAAGTCCACCTTTGCAACCCTGTGCCTATAATATGAGCAAATACCAATATTGTTTACCAAATAAATTCCACCCAAACTCAGAAACCTTGCTCAGCCCTCCAGAGCTTGCATAGAGCTGATAAGGTCTGATATGATTCAAAATGCATTCCTCCTAAGATGCTTGTTTCCGTTTTTTTTTTTTTACATATTCTGAATCTAATTTTCTGCCTTTGTCATGTTCTCATCCATTTATGGATTTGCATGCGTGTGTGTGATTGGTTGTCATCTGAATAAATTATTTCATTCCTAACCAACTAATTTATGTTCCTTATAAAGGGCCAGCTTAACTCTATGCCAGTTTAACTAGGGAGTGTTGATGGAGGGTCCAAATAACCCTGTTTGCAGCCGGTATGTGCTTTGGAAGGTACTGAGCTCTGATTGGTTGAATTCTCCTGTGGTCTAATCGTGCCCCACCACAGTGAGAGTCACACTCTGTGGTCCACCATCTGGCCTCATTCGGACCTCCGCACGTTCACGTTTAGGAAGCATTGGTCTACACAAGAATTCAGGTAACAGTAATCACTGTTGCAGTGATATGGTGCTGTTTGAGTTTCATGCTCAGCAGACGACATAGTTCCATTTATTTCTTTTAAATGAAAAGATGACAAGTTGCAATTCAGTTAACTCTGTAAATTGTCTCTACAAATTATTAAATTACGTGTGTATATTGAGTTCTTACAAATGGCACTTGGGTGACTGGAACATGAACATGTCACATTAATAGCTGGACAGAAGTCTCCCACGATATGGAAAGGGGTGGGGGGGTATCTGCTACAATCCGTTGAGGCCCTAGCACCCCGGAAGCTCCAGGAAGTGTGGTGAGCTCCAGCCAACTCAGCTACTATCACCCTAGGTAAAGTTCTGGGTAGATTAATGAAGGTCACAAATGCATTTCTGTTCCTCACATCAAGAAGGGAGTCCATTTCCCCTCTTCTTTTTAAAAAAATTTTTAGCTTATTTATCTTGCTTTTTATTACGACATCGTCACATACATGCAATATTTCCCCTCTTCTAGAATGAGCACACCCATGGCTTTCTTTGACTGATATAATATGGTAGAAGTGAAGTTCTGGGACTTCCATCCCCAGGCTTAAGAGAACAGGTGCTTCCACTTTCTTGCTCTTAGGAGTCAGCCGCCATGTAAGAAGTCTGATGACTCTGAGCCCGCCATGCTATCAGGCAGCCCAGGAGAACCATGTGGAAAGGAGCATTGAGGAGCCAGACTCTGGGAGGTAAGGCTTCTTGCACCATCCATCCCAGACAGCTGCGCAGCCCCGTGCATGACTGCGGCCCATGCCACATGCAGCCAAAGAATCCCCTCGCTGAGTCCTGCCTGACCCACAGAATCATGAGCAAACAATAAAATATTGTTGTTTAAGCCATTAATCTTGAAGGTGATTTGTCACATAGCAATAAATATTTGTGACAAATGCACGGACCTGTCTAACAGCCGCTTACCTCCTATTCATCACAGAATAGGTCTGCCAACCTAAGAGGAGTTCCTCCCCCTAAAGCAGGGGAAGAAAGGTAATGAGGAAAGCAACGAAAACTGAGCTATAGAAGAAGAGCTAAGAAACAGAAAATGAGAAAATACCGAAGACATGTTGGCCTGCTCTGATGTAACTCTATGTTCCCAGATGTGGCCAAGCAGTGCCCACCCCCATCACTCTTTTTTTCTTTCTAAAATTTGTGTTGAAGCATAACTTATTGACTGGTAAGTGCACAGATCGTAAGTGTAAACCTCCATGAATTTTTACAAACCAAACTCATGCATCTAACTGGCAGCCAGATCAGCACTTGAGATGCCCCCTCCTGGCCTTTTCCAGTTACTACACTGACCCTCTTCGGGTTACCACTCTCCCGACTTCTCCCGTTTCTCAACGTTCTATCAGGAACATGCATACTACATGTAATCTTTTGTTTCTGGCTTCTTGTTCTCACACGGGTCAGCAAACCTTTTCTGTGCATATTTTAGGCACTGCAAGCCATAGATCTCTGTCACAACTACTCTCTGCCATTGCAACTTGAAAGCAACCATAGATAACATGTAAATGAATGGATGTAGTTGTGTACCAATAACATACTGTCTTTATTGATACTGAAATTTGAATTTCATAGAATTTTCATATGTCACACTATTTTATTCTTCTATGGATTCTTTTCTAACCTGTTAAAAATGTAAAAAATACTGTTTTTACGCTATATGTTTAGTCTAAGTAGACGGTTTTTTTTTTTTTTAAGTTCCCAAATGTTGATGAGGGTGCAGGAAAACAGGAATTCTCAGGGAATGTAAAGTGGTGCATTCTTTGAGGTTGCCAGTGGGGCATTATATATCAAATACTTTAAAAACGTTCATACTCTTTGACCATTTCTAGGCATTTATCCAAAGAAAATAACCAGAGATGTGCATGAAGATTAATGGGCAAAGATATTCCTCATAGCGTTATTTATAATACTGAAAAATTGGAAGCAGACTCCAACTTTCAGTTCTGGCAATTGGGCGGATTGACGTAATGCATCCCATGCTCCTCATATTTCTACAAATACACAGACTGCTGTATAAAATATGATACAAATATTAAATACACCGACTAGCTAGAGAGAAGCATCACTTTCCTGGGTCAGAATGGAAATGCATGCCAATATAGACCCTCACCATTAGGAGCTGGGGTTTTAATACCAGCACAGAAATAAAAGACATGACATTGACCCACCAAGACAGGAAGCTGGAATTGAGGCCCCTGCATAAAGCTGGAACAAGAACTTCCTGCCTCCTTCATGAAAGGGAGGACTAGGGAAATGTCTCATCCTCCCAAAAGAGGTAGTGAGGAAGTTTGTCTCTTGTGGGCACTCCAAGGGAGGGGGTGGGACGTTTTAAAAATATTAAGTCTTCCAATCCATGAAGGTGGGATGTGTTTTCATTTACCTATGTCTTCTTTAATTCCTTTCAGCTGTGTCTCGTAGTTTTTATTGCACATGTTTCTCACCTCTTTAATCAATTCCTAAGTATTTTATTCTTTCTGATGCTTTTGCAGATGGAATTATTTTTGTAAATTTCCCTTTCAGGTCATTGATTACTAGTGTAGAGAAATACAACTGATTTTTGTGTCTTGACTATGTATCCTGTTACTTCGCTCAATTAATTTATTAGTTCTAACAGGTTTTTTGGGTGGAATCTTTAGGGTTTTCTACATACAGGCATACCTCATTTTATTGCACTTTGCCTTATTTTGGTTTTTACAATAATGCGGTATTTGAAGGTTTGTGGCCACCTTGCATCAAGCATGTCTATCGGTGCCATTTTTCCAAAAGCATTTGCTCACTTCGTGTCTCTGTGTCACATTTTGGTAATTCTTGCAATATTTCTGTTAATATTTCTCGTAATATTTTCTATTGTTATAATATTTTCATGGTGATCTGTGATCAGTGATCTTTGATGTTACTACTATAACTTGCTGAAGACTCAGGTGATAGCATTTTTTTTAGCAATAAAGTATTTTTTACTTCAGGTATGTAACACTGCTTTTCAGACATAGTGCTGGTGCACACTTAATGGACTACAGTATAGTGCAAACATAACTTTTAAAAAAATTTTTTTTATTTTTGGCTGGGCTGCATGGCACGTGGGATCCTAGTTCCCTGACCAGGGACTGAACCGGGCCCCCTGCAGTGGAAGCGCAGAGTCTTAACCACTGGACCTCCAGGGAAGTCCCCAAACATAACTTTCATATGCACTGGGAAACCAAAAAATTCATGTGACTGACTTTATTGCAATATTCACTTTTTTGTGGTGGTTTGGAACCAAACCTGCAATATCTCCAATGTATGCCCATATAAGGTCATATCATCTGCAAGTAGAGATCATCTTCTTTTCTAATTTGGAAGGATGTTTTCTTGCCTAATTTCTCTGGCTAGAACTTCCAGTACTTTGTTGAACAGAAGTGGTGAAAGTAGGCAGCCATGCCTTGTTCCTGATCTGAGAGGAAAAGCGTTCGGTTTTTCACCATTGAGTATGACATTTGCTGTGGAATTTTCATATATGGCTTTTATTATGTTGAGGCAGATTTTTTCTATTCCTAGTTTGAGTGTTCTTATCATTAAAGGGTATTGAAGTTGGTGAATGCTTTTTCTGCATCAACTGAGATCATTATGTGCTTTTTTCCCTTTATTTTCTTACTGTGGTGTATCACATTGATTGATTTTTATATGTTGAACCATTCTTTCATCCCAGTTACAAATCCCAGTGGTCATGGTGTATAATCCTTTTAATATGCTGCTGAATTCAATTTGCTAGTATTTTGATGAGAATTTTTGCATCAGTGTTCATAAGGGATATCGGTCTGCAGTTTTCCTGTCGTGTCTTTTTCTGGCTTTGCTATAAGGATAATTGTGGCCTCATAGAATGAGTAGGAAGTGTTTCCCTCCTTCAGTTTTTTTTGGAAAAGTTTAAGAAGGACAGTATCAGTTCTTTAAATATTTGGTAGAATTCACTTGTGAAGCCATCAGGTCCAGGGCTTTTTTGTTGGTGGTGGTGGGAGATTTTGATTATTGATCCAATCTCTTTACTGTTTATAGGTCTATTCAGATTTTTTGTTTCTTCATGATTTAGTCTTGGTAGGTCTTGTGTTTCTCAGAATATGTCCATTTCATCTAAGTTATCCATTTTGTTGGTGAACAATTGTTTGTAGTACTCTCTTATAATCATTTTTATTTCTGTAGAGTCAGTAGTAATGTTCCCACTTTCACTTCATTTCTGATTTTCATAATTTGAATCTTCTCTCTTTTTTTCTTAGTTCATCTAACCAAAGGTTTGTCAATTTTGTTGATCTTTTCAAAGAACCAACATTTGGTTTTATTGATTTTCTCTGTTGTTTTTCTATTCTCTATTTTGTTTATCTCTGCTCTAATCTTTATTCCCTACCTTCTGCTAGCTTTGGATTTAGTTTGTTCTTTCTTGCTAGTTCCTTAAGTTGTAAAGGTAGGTTGTTGATTTGAGATTTTTCTTGTTGTTTAGTGTAAGCATTTATAGCTATAAATTTCTCCCTTTTTCTGTGTCCCATAAGTTTTGATATGTTGTGTTTTCATTTTCACTTGTCTCCAAGTATTTTCTAATTTCCCTTGTGATTTCTTCTTTGATCCGTGGCTTGTTTAAAAGTGTTGTTTAATTTTCACAATTTTGTGAAATTTCCAGTTTTCCTTCTCTTTTTGATTTCTAACTTCATCTCATTGTGGTCAGAGAAGATACTTTGTGTGGCATCTGTCTTTTTAAGTCTACTGAGACTTAATCTGTGGACTAACATATGGTCTATCCTGTAAAATATTCCATGTGCATTTGAGAATGTGTATGCCATTGTTGTTGGGTGGAGTGTTCTGTTAGATCTAGTTGGTTTATTGTGTTCTTTAAGTCCTCTCTTTCCTTGCTATCTTCTGTCTGGTTGTTCTATTATTGTGAGTGGGGTATTGAAGTCTATGACTATTATTGTAGAAAAGTCTATTTCTCTGTTCAGTTCTGTCCATTTTTGCTTCATATATTTTGATGCCTGTCATTAGGTACATAAATGTTTATAATTGGTATATCTTCTTGCTGTATTGAAACTTCTATTAATATATAATGTCCTTTATCTCGTGTAAACTTTTCTGATTTAAAGTCTATTTGTCTGATATTAGTAGAACCACTCCTGGTCTCTTTTGTTTGTTATTTGCAGGGAATATCTTTTTACATCCTTTCACTTTCAATCTATTTGTGTCTTTGGATCTAAAGTGAGAATCTTATAGACAGCATATAGTTGGATAAAGTGTTTTTATCCATTCTGCTCCCACAAGCTCTGTGCAAGCTGCTCCAGGAACACTGCTCAGCTGCCTGCCTTAGGGCTAGGGGTTGAGAACTCTTAGTTGCTTCTGCACTAAGAGCTGAAATTGACTGAAATTAACCACAATTTACCCTCCAGGCCTTCCACTGCAAGTTGCAAGCCTTCCATATACTAGAGTTCCAAATAGCTACATTAGACAGATTCTGCCAATGCATCTGTTGTTTAGGTGGGAAGACAGATTCCTGGTGCTTCCTACTCTGCCATAGTCCCAGAAGCCCCCAATGGTTATAGCTTATGTAATTACAAAACCAGGAAATTAACATTGGTTCAAAGTGTGTATAGTTCTATGCCATCACATGAACAGATCTGTGTGATCACAATGAAGATACAGAGCTATTCCATTACTACAAAGATCTCTCCATTGCTACCCCTTTGTAATCATACTCCCCTCCACCACACCATCCTTAACCCCTGGCAACCACTCATCTTTTCTCCACCGCAATAATTTTGTCATTTCAAGAATATTATATAAATGGGATTACATTACATGTAACTGTTTGGATTTTTTTTTTCATGCAGCATAATGCCCTTGGGATCCATCCAAGTTATTTCATGGATTGATAGTTCATTTTTGCTGTTGTTTTTACTGCTAAGTTATATTCCATGGTATAAATATACTACAGTTTATTCATATGTCATAGAACATTTTTGGCTGTTTCTAGTTTTTAGCTATCACACATAAAGCTGCTTTGAATA
Organism: Balaenoptera musculus; assembly: GCF_009873245.2. Taxonomy (NCBI): domain Eukaryota; kingdom Metazoa; phylum Chordata; class Mammalia; order Artiodactyla; family Balaenopteridae; genus Balaenoptera; species Balaenoptera musculus. Next base: position 7,124,227 of record NC_045806.1, on the reverse strand, counting down.
TTTGTGTACAGGTTTTCATTTCTCTGGGATTAGTGCCCATGAAACAGTGGGTAACCATTAGTTAACTCCATTTCACCTGTAACCTGCCTTCAGTAATCAAGGTCGTTTTGATTGTTTAATTGAGAACTTGCCTGTCCTCCAGGCAGCGGGGAGCATAAACAATAAGATGTTTGCCTGAGTTGTTGGCCAGGAACTTGGAATCAGCTGTGTCTCGTTAGAGCTGAGCTGGTTAAGACTGGATAGGACCACCGACCCTCCAACTGGGCATGCGCGAGTGACCTTTTGACCCTGCAGAGCCCTGTAGCTTAGTTACGCCTGCACCGAACAATTCGCGCACCTTTTTCTAATCACCTTTCCCCGTGCTCCCTGCGCTCTCCACGCCTCACGCCCCCCTGCTTTTTTATGAGTTATCCCCTTGCCTTCAGAGCGGTGCATGTGACGCTAGTTTTCCCGTCTCCTCGCTTGGCTACCTCGCGAGTAAACCCTGTCTTCGCTGCACACCTCGGCGGCTCAGCGTTTTGGCTTTTGCTGCGCTTCGGACAAACAAGCCTGGTTCGCGAACACCCTGGAGTGGGGCTGCTGGGGCGAATGGTGAGTGTATATTTAGCTTTTTAAGAAACTGCCACAATATGTTCTGCAGTGGTTGTGCCGTTCTGTGTTGCTACTACAGATGTCTAGTCGGGTTTCTCTGCGTCCTCATCAGCATTTGGTGTGGTCACTATGTTTTTTTTTAAATTTTAGCCTTTCTGGTAGGTGTGTAATGACATCTCATTGTGGTTTCAATTTGTAGTTCCCAAACGGCTAATGATGTTGAAGATCTTTTCATGTGTTTGGCATCTGTATATCCCCTTCAGTGAAATGTCTCTTCATATCTTTTCCGATTTTCCGGTTGGATTGTTTGTTTTTTTCTGTGGAGGTTTGAGAGTTGGCTTTCGTTTGGTCCCCCCTGTAGTAGTGAAGGCTTTGCGTTGCCTGCCCAGCTTCCCCTCACTCTCCAATCTACCTAAGGGAATCCAAACGTTGGTCAGGTATCCACCCCTGCGCCGCGCGGCGTGTTTCTTGAAGGGAAAGCCAACTCATTCTCTTGCCCTAAGAATCAACTCAATATGATTGATGTTATTAACCTCTGCCTTGTTGGTAATGTTTTCAGGAAAACCAGTGTGACCCAGCGCCAGCTGCTGATACGTGACGGGGGTGTGCGGTGGGGAGTCTGATAGGAAGACTTCTGGGAGAAATTGCCCCTCTTTTTCACCGAGAGTCATAGGACAACATTATTTCTCTCTTCCTCTTGACATTGACAAGTTTGGATGAGGTACTGCTGCCAATGTCTTGCTTCAAACGTGTTGATTAAACTAGTACGAAGGACGGTAGAAAAGAGAAATGTGAAAGTCCAGGCATAATGACATCATGAAGATGATGATTCAGCCAACCTGGAGGACAGCTACATCTGGACTTCCTATTAAAAGAGATGGAAGTTTCCACTTTCCTTATTGTTTGATCCAAATGAGTCACGGTTTCTGACACTTGCAGCCCCAAATATTCTCATAGAAACGCCCGCCCTCTGGCCTGTTGTTATTGTCGAGGACTGTGGTTGCGTGTTTGTTTTCTTTTTAAACCAACCCCACCCCCGACATTGGTCCAATGACTCACTATTATCGTTGCTGTTTCTCTTGAGCTGATGGACGTTCGTAGAAGCCGGCACACAACAAACAGTCAATACACACGTGGAGCACTTATTAATACAAATACGGCCCGGGTAAAAGTACACAAAGCAAGTGTGAACACATAGCAAAAAATCAATATCAAACAGACCATGCTTATGGAGGGAAAGGCAAACCACATTGTAAGAGAAGTTTGCAGAGCACAAAACCATTCACAATGCCGGACGCCTTCCATCCCCCTTGCTTTCCCGGTGGGGGCTTCAGGGGGAGAGGGGAAGGCAGGCGGTGTGGACCGACCCCCCGGCTCCCGCCCTGTGGAGGGAGCTGGCCACGCCCCTCCACCAGGGCTCAGCTCCTAGGCGTACAGCTCGGTTCCTGGGCTCTGCTCATGCCCGTCAAGTCAGAAAGTGCGAAGGCTCTGTGATTTTACCCTCCTGCAAGCTCACAAGTCATCCTGCCCGGCTTTCAGCCCTGGTCAGAGACACAGACTTTATTACAGCAAAAGGCAGCAGCCCCAGCCGTGTCTTGACTTGATACCCAGCTCCCCGGTTCCCACACGGCGACGTAACAAGAGCGCTGTCACCTGCCCGTGGTGGGGACGCGGCAGAGCAGAGGAGCCCTGAGTTAGGAGCCGAGCTGTTAGCAGGGCTGCTGCTGGCCTGCCCTCCTCCCTTCCGGAGAGATGACTCTCCCTGGGATGCAAGCCAAACTCCCAGGGCCTGAGCCGGAGGCTCTCCAGCTTTGTTGCCCTGGAAGGCGAGCAAAGTTCTCCCGGTTGAGAAGGAGAAGGCCGAGGGACCCGGATGGCTCCAGGAGTGCCACGTTCTTAGTCTGTCATATCTACTCTCTCCAGCTCTCTGGGCTGGCTGCTGTCGTCCCATCCACACGGGAACGCCCAGAAAGCCAGGAAGAACGGTTGCCCACACTGGCCTTGGCACTTAGGCGGGGAGTGGTGAGCACCTCCCACTGTTGCCCGGCTCAGGTGCTGCACTATCCCTCGGTGCTGGTCCCCAACCTATGCGTGCGTTTGTCAACAGTCCCTGTATTAAGCCCTCCTTATTTAATTTTATTTATTTTTGGCTGCGTTGGGTCTTCGTTGCGGTGAGCGGGGGCTACTCTTCGTTGCGATGCGTGGGCTTCTCATTGCAGTAGTTTCTCTTGTTGCAGAACACGGGCTCTAGGCGCGTGGTCTTCATTAGTTGTAGCTCGCGGGCTCTAGAGCGCAGGCTCAGTAGTTGTGGCGCACGGGCTTAGTGGCTCCGTGGCATGTGGGATCTTCCCGGACCAGGGCTCGAACCCGTGTCCCCTGCATTGGCAGGCGGATTCTTAACCGCTGCACCACCAGGGAAGCCCAAGCTCTCCTTAAATTACCCGGTTTGTGCATGCCACGTGCTTCCTCTAGACACCCGGTCTGAATCAGACATAGATACACAATGTCTACAAATCGATAAGAAAAAGATAAAGAACCCAAGCAGGTAATAAACAAAGGCAATGGATTCACAAAAGACAAAACCTTGTTGCCAGTGACCACGAAGAGATGCTTAACCTCCAAGATGCTTGAAGCCATGCCTACGACCACAAAGAGGAAGTGCGGAAATGGGACTAATTCACGACCCGCTGAATTGAAAATTGGTAATTCAGGAGTGTGATTCACCAGTAGCCAGTAGAGCTGAAGGGGATGACCCTTTGGAATCCGCCATTCCTCTTCTGGAATCCCAAACTTAATTCTTCTCTAGGTATAACAGCTAGAGAAGCTATGCGCACCTGCCCCATCAAAAGAGCAGTGATACTCGATGATTAGAAACCACCTAAATGCTTATCAATAGGGAATGTGTTACTAAATTCTATTTATGAATTATAATACCTTAAAGCAGTTAGAATTATCTAGGTCTAAATCCACAGGGGGTAAATCATAATGTTAAGCAAATATAAGACATGCCATGGTGATTACATTTATGTGTAGAATTTAAAAGCTCAGGAAAATACTATATTGTTTACAGAACGTACTTTTGTAATTAAAGCCTGAGATCAAGGATAGGGAAAATAAGCACCAGCTTCAGATCAGAGGTGACTTTGGGGATGGAAGGAGAGAAGTTAATTGGACATCGGGACCTCCGACCCTACCTGTAAACTTTTCTTTCTTCAAAATATCGGAAGTAAAAATGGCAACAGTTAACATCTATCAAATTCGAGTAGTGATTAATTGGGTGGTATAGTTTTCTATGTATATTTTCTACATGGGAAATCTTTCGTACTTGAAAGACAGTTAAAACACCTAAATGACCCATTTAAATCAGGGAAGCAAGGTACAACGAGTCCACAGGCTGGAACACCAGGCGGCCTTTAAAAACCACCATGTCAGTGAACGTAGGGAAGCAGGGAGATGCTCAAGAGACATTTGATGTGAAACGTAGATTAGAAAATAATTGTGTGGGGCACTTTTTGTCAGCAGACTTTTAAACAAAAATGTACCTTCTTCCTCTTTTCATCACACCTAGAAATGTGAAGATAAATGCCAGATGGTCCCTGATTATAGGTGACTTGTCTTTTCTCCTATATATCAGTTTTGACAATGAATATATAGTCATTTATCAGAAAAATAAACAATCTAATGATTAATTTGTACCAGCAGCCTGTCAAAATAACAACTGAACAGCAGCATTCAATTTCAGACCAAACACCTTGAAATTAGTTTTGCTATTTACTGTGCTTATGCTGCCCTCCGATGGAGAAATAGAAGAATGCTTATGACTGTAGAGCAATTTATAAAATCCAGGTGTGTTCTTCACATGTTGATAAAGATACTATATAACTTTATTAAAAATTAATACATGTGCATTATAAAAAACTTAAAGTACCCAGAAAAATACAAAGAAAGAAAAAAATCACCCATCATCTCACTTTATTATTAGCTCAGGATTCTGAGTTCCTGGGCAGGGGAGATAAAAAAGACCAGGGTGTACTAGTTTTTTGAGTATAAAGTCAGCTTTTCTGCTATTGGAGTGCTAACCTAGAATTTTTTTAAAAAATACATTTATTTATGTGGCTGTGTTGGGTCTTCGTTGCTGCACGTGGGCTTTCTCTAGTTGCGGCGAGCGGGAGGGGGGGCTACTCTTCATCGCAGTGCGCGGGCTTCTCATTGCGGTGGCTTCTCTTGTTGCAGAGCACGGGCTGTAGGTGCACAGGCTTCAGTAGTTGTGGCTCTCGGGCTCAGGAGTTGTGGCGCTTGGGCTCAGTAGTTGTGGCTCGTGGGCTCTAGATCGCAGGCTCAGTAGTTGTGGCGCACGGGCTTAGTTGCTCTGTGGCATGTGGGATCTTCCTGGACCAGGGCTTGAACCTGTGTCCCCTGCATTGGCAGGCGGATTCTTAACTACTGTGCCACGAGGGAAGTCCCTAGAATTTGGTTTTGGTACTCGATTTTTGCTTTGTTTACCTATCTTCAAGCCTCTACTTTTACAAATACCTAGTGATTTGACCCTTGTTCAGAGAATGCTTCAAGTTCATTCTTTCTTTCTTTTTCTTTCTTTCCTTTCTTTCTTTCTTTCTTTCTTTCATACTTTTATTAAAAAAGGTTGCAATGAACATCATATATATAATCTTGGTGAAATTATAAATATTTCTACAATATAAATTCCAAACAGGGTCTTGCTCAGTGGCTCCATGCATTTATAAATTTACTAGATATTGTCCAATTGTCCTTCAGAAAGTTGCATCACTTTATGGTTTCACAACTGCATGAGCACTCCTCTTCCGATTGCCCATCCTCAAACTGGAGGATATCCAACTCTTTCATTGACCTTTCGGCAGTTTGCAAGGTAAGAAATTGTATTCCATTACTGTTTGGGCTTTCATTTCTTTTATTACTAGTGAGGTTCAACACTTCCCCCTGTGTTTTGGTAATTGATGTTTCTTTGTACCCTTTGCTTACTTCATCTTTGTCTTCTATTGGGTTTTTCATCTTCTTTTTTTAACTTTTGATTTTGAGCTCTGCATAAATTAGGTAAATCATCCCTTTGTCCTGTATCTTCCAAATATGTCTCAGTTGTCATTTTATAATTCCTTGTTTGTTTAGTATTGATTTTTGCCATGCAGGGATTTTACATCATTACATAGAAAATTTTGTAAAGTTTCCGTTTTTAGCCTTTGGACAAAGATCACTTAAAATAAGAAATTCAAATAACCGACAAAACTCTAGGAAGCTAGAGGGTGTGGTTGGAAGAAGTTGGGAGGGGGTTAGCGCCCGTGATGGGCAAAGATGAAGACAGGGTGGGTGGGGCTGCACCTGGGAAGCAAAGCAGAGAAGTCAGCCGTACGTAGGCTTGGTCATCCCTGTGAAGCCAACGAGGACACATCTCTACAGCTGTGATCAGAGCGCTCTGGGGGCCCCATCGGGTGCTCAAAGCCACGGTCACAGGAGGGGAGCACAAGTGGCGAGGTGTTGCTGCCCAGTGGGCCTTTCTCCCTTGGGCAAGAGGGCAGGTGATACTGCTTTTATTATGGCAAACATAGTATGTGGATACTGGAGAAAGAGAACTTGGTTAGTTAGTGCATGGAATATGAAAAAGTGAAGAAAAACCATGTTTAATTCCACCCCAGTTAATATTTTAGCCCATTTCCTCCCCATCATTTTTCAGCTCATTTTGTTTTAACATCTTTATTGGAGTATAATTGCTTTACAGTGGTGTGTTACTTTCTGCTTTATAACAAAGGGAATCAGCTATACATATACATATATCCCCATATCCCCATATCCCGTCCCTCTAGCGTCTCCCTCCCACCCTCCCTATCCCACCCCTCTAGGTGGTCACAAAGCACCGAGCTGACCTCCCTGTGCTATGCGGCTGCTTCCCACTAGCTATCTATTTGACATTGGGTAGTGTATATATTGTCAATGCCACTCTCTCACTTCGTCCCAGCTTACCCTTCCCCCTCCCCGTGTCCTCAAGTCCATTCTCCACGTCTGCGTCTTTATTCCTGTCCTGCTCCGAGGTTCATGAGAACCGTTGTTTTTTTTTTTTTTTAGATTCCATATATATGTGTTAGCATATGGTATTTGTTTTTCTCTTTCTGACTCACTTCACTCTGTATGACAGTCTCTAGGTCCATCCACCTCACTACAAGTAACTCAATTTCGTTTCTTTTATGGCTGAGTATTATTCCATTGTATATATGTGCCACATCTTCTTTATCCATTCATCTGTCGATGGACACTTAGGTTGCATCAATCTCCTGGCTATTGTAAATACTTCAGGTCATATTTTTAAAGTTGGAATTATACTTCATATGCATTTTGGTTTTCATTATTCTTTTTTTAAAATTTATTTATTTTATTTTATTTATTTTTGGCTGTGTTGGGCCTTTGTTGCTGAGCGCGGGCTTTCTCTAGTTGCGCTGAGCGGGGGCTACTCTTCGCTGTGGCGTGTGGGCTTCTTATTGCAGTGGCTTCTCTTGTTACGGAGCACAGGCTCTAGGCACGCGGGCTTCAGTAGTTGTGGTGCGCTGTCTCAGTAGTTGTGCTGCACGGGCTTTGTTGCTCCGCGGCATGTGGGCTCTTCCCGGACCAGGGCTCGAACCCGTGTCCTCTGCATTGGCAGGCGGATTCTTAACCACTGCGCCACCAGGAAAGCCCCAATCCATCTTATTCCTTGATGCATTTTGTGGTAAATTGCGGACATCAGTACATGTCTCCTTAAGTATTTCAGCAAGCATGGCATTAACTAGTGAGCCGTATTTCTTTACAGTGCTTTTCTTTGAATGTAAACTTTACACCGAGTAAAATACAGCAATATTTTTTTTTTCTGTCGGTCATTTTAATTTTTTTAATTGAAGTATAGTAGATTTACAATGTGTTAATTTCTGCTATACAGCAAAGTGATTGAGTTATACATATATATACATTCTTTTTTTATATTCTTCTCCGTTATGGTTTATCATAGGATACTGGATATAGTTCCCTGTACTATACAGTAGGGCCTTGTTTATCCATTCCATGTTTAATAGTTTACATCTGTTAACCACAACCTCCCATTCCATCCCTCCCCCAATCTCCTCCCCCTTGGCCACCACAAGTCTGTTCTCTATGTTCATGAGTCTGTTTCTGTTTCATAGGTATGTTCATTTGTGTCATATTTTAGATTCCACATAGAAGTGATATCATACGGTATTTGTCTTTCTCTTTCTGACTTATTTCACTTAGTATGATAATCTCTAGTTGCATCCATGTTGCTGCAAATGGCATTATTTTGTTCTTTTTTATGGCTGAGTACTAGTCCATTGTATACATGTACCACATCTTCTTTATCCATTCATCTGTCAGTGGACACTTAGGTTGTTTCCCTGTCTTGGCTATTGTGAATAGTGCTGCTATGAACATAGGGGTGCATGTATCTCTTTGGATTAGAGTTTTGTCTGGGTATATGCCCAGGAGTGGGATTGCTGGATCATATGGTAATTCAATTTTGAATTTTTTAAGGAACCTCCATATTGTTCTCCGTAGTGGCTGTATCAATTTACATTCCCACCAACAGTGCAAGAGGGTTCCCTTTTCTCCACACCCTCTCCAGCATTTGTTGTTTGTAGATTTTCTGATGATGCCCATTCTAACAGGAGTGAGGTGATACCTCATTGTAGTTTTGATTTGCATTTCTCTAATAATTAGTGGTTTTGAGCATCTTTTCATGTGCCTATTAGCTATTTGTATTTCTTCTTTGAAGAAAGGTCTTTTTAGATCTTCTGCCCCTGTTTTGATTGGTTCATTTATTTTTTTGTTGTTGAGTTGTGTGAGCTGTTTATATATTTTGGAAATCAAGCCCTTCTCGGTTGCGTTGTTTGCAAATATTTTCTCCTGTTTTGTAGGTCGTCTCTTCGTTTTGTTAATGGTTTCCTTTGCTGCGCAAAAGGTTGTATGTTTGATTAGGTCCCATTTGTTTATTTTTGCTTTTATTCCTATTGCCTTGGGAGACTGACCTAAGAAAACATTGGTACAATTTATGTCAGAGAATGTTTTGCCTGTGTTCTCTTCTAGGAGTTTTTATGGTGTCATGTCTTATGTTTAAGCCTTTAAGCCATTTTGAGTTTATTTTTGTGTATGGTGAGAGGGTGTGTTTTAAATTCATTGATTTACATGCAGCTGTCCAACTTTCCCAGCACCACTTGCTGAAGAGGCTTTTTCCCTTTGTATATTCTTGCCTTTTTTGTCAAAAATTAATTGACTATAGGTGTGTGGGTTAATTTCTGCGCTCTCTGTTGTGCTCCATTGATCCATATGTCTGATTTTGTGCCAATACCATGCTGTTTTGTTTACTATAGCTTTGTAGTATTGTCTTAAGTCTGGGAGAGTTATGCCTGTTGCTTTGTTCTGTTTCTTCAGGATTGCTTTGGCAATTCTGGGTGTTTTGTGGTTCCATATAAATTTTAGGATGATTTGTTCTAGTTCTGTGAAAAATGTCATGGGTCATTTGATAGGGATTGCATTAAATCTGTAGATTGCTTTGGGTAGTATAGTCATTTTAACAATATAAATTCTTCCAATCCAAGAGCATGGGATATCTTTCCATTTCTTTGAATCATCTTCAGTTTCCTTTAACATTTTATAGTTCTCAGCATACAAGTCTTGCACCTCCTTGGTCAGATTTATTCCTAAGTATTTTATTTTTGGGGGTGCATTTTTTTTCAATATTTATTTATTTGGCTGCGCCGGGTCTTGGCTGCCACGTGCGGGATCTTCATTGCCGCGTGCAGGATCATTAGTTGCAGCGTGCGGGATCATTAGTTGCGGCATGTGGGATCATTATTTGCAGCATGCGGGATCTTTAGTTGCGGCATTCGAACTCTTAGTTGTGGCATGTGAGATCTAGTTCCCTGACCAGGGATGGAACCTGGGCCCCCTGTATTGGGCTTGTGGAGTCTTAGCCACTGGACCACCAGGGAAGTCTTGAGGGTGTGATTTTGAAAGGCATTGTTTTTTTACTTTCCCTTTCTGGTATTTCATTGTTCGTGTAAAGAAATGCAACCGATTTCTGTATGTTAATCTTGTATCCTGCTACGTTTCTGAATTCACTGATCAGTTCTCGTAGTTTTTGTGTGGAGTCTTTAGGGTTTTCTATATATAGAGTCATGTCATCTGCATATAATGACGATTTTATCTCTTCCAATTTGGATACCTTTTATTTATTTTTCTTGTCTGATTTCTGTGGCTAGGACTTCCAATGCTATGTTGAATAGAAGAGGTGGAAGTGGGTATCCTTGTCTTATTCCAGATTTTAGCGTGAAGGCTTTCAACTTTTCACCATTGAGTATTATATTGGCTCTGGGTTTGTCATAAATAGCTTTTATTATGTTGAGATATATTCCCTCTATACCCACTTTGGTAAGAGTGTTTATCATGAATGGATGTTGAATTTTGTCAGATGTTTTTTCTGCATCTATTGAGATGATCAGGTGGTTTTTGACTTTTGTTTATGTGGTGTATCACATTGATTGATTTGCATATGTTGAACCATTTTATGAACGTGGGATGAATCCCACTTGGTTGTAGTGTGTGATCTTTTTTATGTGTTGTTGGATCCAGTTTGCTACATTTGGTTGAGAATTTTTGCATCTATATTCATCAAAGATATTGGCCTGTAATTTTCTTTTTTGGTGGTGTCTTTGTCTGGTTTTGGTATCAGGGTGATGGTGGCTTCATAGAATGTCTTTGGGAGTGTTCCCTTCTTTTCAGTTTTTTGGAAGAGTTTGAGAAGGATCAGTATAAGTTCTTCTTTGTATGTTTGGTAGAATTTGCCTATGAAGCCATCTGGTCCTGGACTTTTGTTTGTGGGGGAGTTTTTTTTAAAAATAAATTTATTTATTTTATTTATTTTATTTTTGGCTGCACTGGGTCTTTGTTGCTGTGCACGGGCTTTCTCTAGTTGTGGTGAGCAGGGGCTACTCTTCATTGCGGAGCTCGGGTTCTAGACACACAGGCTTCAGTAGTTGTGGCACATGGGCTCAGTAGTTGTGGCTCTTGGGCTCTAGAGCGCAGGCTCAGTAGTTGTGGCACACGGTCTTAGTTGCTCCGCAGCATGTGGGATCTTCCCGGATCAGGGATCGAACCCATGTCCCCTGCATTGTCAGGTGGATCCTTAACCACTGCACCACCAGGGAAGTCCTGTGGGGGAGTTTTTTTGTTTTTTTGTTTTTAAATTAATAGCTACTCTATTTATTTATTTATTTTTAGCTGTGTTGGGTCTTCGTTTCGTGCGAGGGCTTTCTCTAGTTGCCGCAAGTGGGGGCCTCTCTTCGTTGTGGTGCGGGGGCCACTCTTCATCGCGGTGCGCGGGCCTCTCACTATCACGGTCCCTCCCATTGCGGGGCACAGGCTCCAGACGCGCAGGCTCAGCAGTTGTGGCTCACGGGCCCAGTTGCTCCACGGCATGTGGGATCTTCCCAGACCAGGGCTCGAACCCGTGTCCCCTGCATTAGCAGGCAGATTCTCAACCACTGTGCCACCAGGGAAGCCCTGTGGGGGAGTTTTTAAACTACAGATTCTATTTCATCTCTAGTGATTGGTCTGTTCAAATTATCTATTTCTTTTTGATTCAGTTTTGGTGGGCTGTATGTTTCTAGAGAGTTGTCCATTTCTTCTAGGTTGTCGAATTTATTGGCATATAATTGCTCATAGTATTCCCTTATGGTTTTTATATTTGTACGGTGTCAGTTGTTATTCTCCTTTTTCATTTCTTATTTTGTTTATTTGGGTCTTCTCTCTCTTCTTGGTGAGCCTGGCCAGAGGTTTGTGGATTTTGTTTACCCTTTCAAAGAACCAGCTCTTGGTTTTATTGATGTTTTTCTATTGTTTTTTAATCTCTATTTTATTTATTTCCTCTCTGATCTTTATTATTTCCTTCCTTCCGCTGACTTTAGGTTTTGTTTGTTCTTTTTCTAATTCTTTTAAGTGGTAGGTTAGGTTGTTTATTTGAGATTTGTCTCATTTTTTGAGGAAGACCTGTATCGCTATGAACTCCCCTCTAAGAACTGCCTTTGCTGCATCCCGTAGATTTTGTATGGTTGTGTTTTCATTGTCATTTGTCTCAAGTTATTTTTAAATTTCCTCTTTTATTTTATTGTTCACCCATTGGTTTTTTTTTAGTAGCATATTGTTTAGTCTCCATGTAATCATTTTTTTCTCGTTTCTGTTTCAGTGGTTGATTTCTCGTTTCATCCTGTTGTGGTCAGAAAAGATGCTTGAGATAATTTCTATCGTCTTAAATTTGTTGAGGCTTGTTTTATGCCCTAGTATGTGGTCAGTCCTAGAGAATGTTCCATGTTCACTTGAACAGAATGTGTAGGCTGGGTTTTTTTGCATGTAATGTCCTGAGCATATCAATTAAGTCTAACTGTTCTATTGTATTATTTAGGATCTCTGTTGCCTTATTGATATTTTGTTTAGAAGATCTGTCCATTGATGTGAGTGGGGTGTTAAAGTCTCCTACTATTATTTTATTCCTGTCAATTTCTCCCTTTATGTCTGTTAGTATTTATTTAATGTATTTGTGTGCTCCTATATTAGGTGCATATATGTTGACAAGTGTAAAATCCTCTTCTTGATTGATCCTTTTATCATTGTATAGTGTTGTTCTTTATCTTTCTTTATGGCCTTTGTTTTAAAGTCTAGTTTGTCTGATATGAGTATTGCGACCCCTGCTTTCTTTTCATTTCCGTTTCCATGAAATACCTTTTTCCATCCCCTCACTTTCAATCTATGTGTGTCCTTTGCCCTAAAGTGGGTCTCTTCTAGGCAGCATATTGGATTAGAAAACAAGACCCTACAATCTGCCACTCTGTGTCTTTTGATTGGAGCATTTAGTCCATTGATGTTTAAGGTAATTATTGATAGATATGTATTTATTGCCATTTTAACCTGGTTTTCCCATTGGTTTTATATGTCTTTTTTGTCCCTTTATTTTTCTTTTCTGTTTTTCCTTTTTTGGTTTGATGATTTTCTTTCATATTATATTTATATTCTCTTTTTGTTTTTTGTGATTCTATTGTATGTTTTTGATGTGTGGTACCCTGTTTTTCAAGTACGTTAATCCCGTCCTATATCTGCTTGCCTTAGACTGGTAGTCATATAGGCTCACACACATTGTAGGGAATGAAACAAAATCTGTTTTTGTTACTGTCCTCCCGCACATTGCATGATTTTGATGTCCTCTTTACCATCTTCATGTTCATCCCTTTGCTGTTCATGGGGGTTATTGCCACTTTCACAGAAATTTTTAAATTTTTAAAAAATTCTGTGTGCTGGCTTATTTAGGTGATTTGCTTTCCAATTGTGATTTTCTCTTTCCTATATATTTTGACTTCTTTTGTATTTAGAGAAGACCTTTCAATATTTCCCTTAGGATTTAGTATTGCTGTATTTTTTTAGTTTCTGCTTGTCTGAGAAATTCTTTATCTCTCCTTCTATTCTAAATGGTAATCTTGCTGGATAGAGCATCCTAGGTTGCAGATTTTTCCCTTTCAGGGCTTTGAATATATCTTGCCACTCCCTTCTGGCCTGCAATGTTTCTGTAGAGAAATCAGCTGATAACCTTATGGGAGTTCCTTTGTGATTAACTCTTTGTTTTTCTCTTATTGCCTTTAGAATCCTCTCTTTAACTTCTGCCATTTTTATTATAATAGGTCTTGGTGTAGGTCTGTGTGGGTTTACCTTGTTTGGGACCCATTGTGCTTCCTGTACCTGGATATCTGTTTCCTTCTTTACGTTTGGGAAGTTTTCAGCCATCATTTCTTCAAACACATTTTTGATCCCATTTTCTCTTTCTTCCCCTTCTGGAATCCCTATTATGCGTAGATTGGCATGCTTTCTGTTATCCCACAGGTCTCTTATATTGCTTTCATTTTTTTTCAGTTGGCTTTCTGTCTGCTGTCCTGATTGGGTGATTTCCATTAGTCTATCTTCCAGGTCACTTATTCATTCTTCTGCACTATTTACTCTGCTATTCATTGCCTTTAGTTCAGTTTTTGTCTTGGCAAATGAGTTTTTTAATTTTTCTTGGTTCCTCTTTATAGTTTCTAGTCCCTTTTTACAACAGTCTGCATTTCTGTCAATCGTCTTTCTTAATTCCTTCAGTATTTTCATTATCTCCTTTTAGATATTGGTGTCTATTAGACCAAAGAGGTCTGTTTCATTGTTTGTTCTTTCAGGGGAATTCTCTTGGGCTTTTAATTGGGAGTGGTTCCTCTGCTTCTTCGTTTTACTTATATTTCTCTTATTCTGTGAGTTTAGGAGAAACACTTTTATCTCCTGTGGTCTTGGAAGGATATTTGTATGTGGGAGTGTCCCTATGTAGCTTGTGTGGGTTTAGTATTTTTGGTGCAAGGGCCGTTCTTAGCATGGATGCCTGTTGCCTCTTTCCTCAGTGTGTGCTAGCTGTTATCCCCTTGATAGGGGGTGTGCGTATGCGGTGGCTGGTGCCCGGTCGTGGGGTTCTTGCTGGCGGTGGTGGCTCATGCATGCCCCCAGAGCACACGATGGGAGCAGAGGTGGCTCATGACGACTCCTGGAGCTCGTCTAGGTGATGTCCTGCCTCCTGAGAGCTTATGCAGGGAAAAAAGCTGTAATGGCAGGTCCCACCCGTCCCGTTGCGCATCGCCTACACAATGGCACCTGGCCTCTAAGGTGGCCCAGGCTTCCTCCGTGTACACCCTCAGATGCCATTGCACCAGGCTTCAGCCCCTTCAGGCTATTTCTGCACAGCCCACCCGTCCCGTTGCGCATCGCCTACACAATGGCACCTGGCCTCTAAGGTGGCCCAGGCTTCCTCCGTGTACACCCTCAGATGCCATTGCATCAGGCTTCAGCCCCTTCAGGCTATTTCTGCACAGCCCACCCCAGTCCTCTCCATGGGTCCGATCTCCAAAGCCCAAGCTTCCACCCCGAGGTCCCACCTGCACTGGCGGACGTGTGTCTCAGGCTGGGGAGTGCAGAGCAGTGGCACTGACTGTCTGTGCAGGTTTCTCTCCATTCTGGCTGCTGCAAACCAGTTGCTGCGTTCTCCGCCAAGGCTCCTCAGCTCTCCCCTGTCCTGGCTGATCTCTCCGCTGGTGAGGGGACTTCCCACGGTGCAGGAACCTTTCCTCTTTCACAGCTCCCTCCCAGGGGTGCAGGTCCTGTCCTGATTCCTTTCTCACTTTGTTTTTTTTCTTTTGTCCTACCCAGTTATGTGGAGATTTTCTTGCCCTTTTAGAGGTCTCAGATCTTCTGCCAGCGTTCAGTAGATATTCTGTGAGAATCGACCCATGTGTAGATGTATTTTTGATGTATTCATGGGAGGGGATGAGCTACATGTCCTACTACTCTGTCATCGTGATCACTCCCTCTGCACCAGTATTGATATGTGTGGGTTTCTTATCCATTTTTTTAAATTTACCATTTTATCATAAGCATTTTTCTTAGAATCACATTAAGCCGACACACACACATCAGTGTGACTCAATGCACAGCCTATAACAGCACACACAGACACACAGAGACACACGGCTCACTGTGACTCAATGTACAGTTTATACCAGCACACACACACACTCACGCACACACACACACACACCTGTGAATGAATGCTTAGCCTTTACCAGCACACACACACACACACACAAACACACGCACGCGGCTCACTGTTACTAAATGCACAGTCTATACCAGCACACACACACACACACAGACACCGCTCACTGTGACTCATTGCACAGCCTGTACCAGCACACACACACACACACACACACACACACACAAACACGTCACTGTGACTCAATGCAAAGCCCATAGAAGCACACACACACATCTAACTGTGACTCAATGCACAGTTTATACCAGCACACACACACACACACATAAACACCTCACGGTGACTCAGTGCAAAGCCTATACAAGCACAAACACACACACACGTAACTGATTCAATGCACAGTCTATACCAGCACACACACACACACACACACATATACAGGGCTCACTGACTCAATGCACAGCCTGTACTAGCACATACACAAGGCTCACTGTGACTCAATGCACAGGCTATACCAGAACACACACAAACACAAGCACAGACACACACACGGCTCTCTGACTCAATAAACAGCCTATACCATCACACAAACACACACACATGCATGGGTCACTGTGACTCAATGCACAGCCTATACCAGCACACACATGCAAAGACACACACACGGCTCACTGTGACTCCATGCACAGCCTATACTATCACACACACTCACATATACACACACGGCTCACTGTGAATCAGTGCACAGTCTGTAGCTCCACACAGACACACACACACACACACACACACCTCAGTGACTCAATGCTCAGCCTATACTAGCACACAGACACACACACACACCTTACTGTGACTCAATGCACACTCTACCAAACCACATACACACACACACACACACACACGCATGGCTCATTGGGACTCAATGCACAGTCCATACCAGCACACACACACACGCACACACGCACAGCTCACTGTGACTCAATGCACAGCCTATACCAGCACACACACACACACACACGCACAGCTCACTGTGACTCAATGCACAGCCTATACCAGCACACACACACACACACACACACAGCTCACTGTGACTCAATGCACAGCCTATACCAGCACATACACACACACACACACACACACACCTCAGTGACTCCATGCAAAGCCCATACCAGCACACACACACACATACATACATCTAAGTATGAGTAAATTGCTCAACTTATACCAGCACACACACACACTCACACCTTAGTGTGACTCAATACAGACTGTACACCACCAGATACACACACACACACGCACGGCTCACTGTGACTCACTGCACAGCCTATAATAGCACACAAACACACACACACACACACACACACACACAAGGCTCACTGTGATTCAATGCTCAGATTATACCAGCACACACACAGAAACAAACACACGGCTCCCTGTGACTCGGTGCAGAGCGTATACCAGCCCCCGCCCCACACACGGCTCACTGTGATGCAATAAACTGTCTATAGCAGCACACACACACACACACACACACACAAACACAATTCATTGTGACTCAATGCACAGTCTATACCAGCACACACACACACACACACACACACACACACACACACACACACACACAAGGCTCACTGTGATTCAATGCTCAGATTATACCAGCACACACACACAAACAAACACACGGCTCCCTGTGACTCGGTGCAGAGCGTATACCAGCCCCCGCGCCACACACGGCTCACTGTGATGCAATAAACTGTCTATACCAGCACACACACACACACACACACACACAGACAAACACAATTCATTGTGACTCAATGCACAGTCTATACCAGCACACACA
Organism: Balaenoptera musculus; assembly: GCF_009873245.2. NCBI lineage: Eukaryota > Metazoa > Chordata > Mammalia > Artiodactyla > Balaenopteridae > Balaenoptera > Balaenoptera musculus. Next base: position 7,107,173 of record NC_045806.1, on the reverse strand, counting down.
CACACACAACTCACTGTGACTCAATGCACAGCCTATATCAGCACACAGACACACACAGAGACACACCCACAAGGCTCACTGTGACTCAGCATACAGTCTGTAACACTACACACAAACACACACACAGATACACCTCAGTGACTCAATGCAGAGCCCATACCAGCACATGCACACACATACAGACACATAAGTGTGATTCAGTGCACACTCTACACCACCACATACACACACACACACACGCACACACACACACGCACGGCTCATTGTGACTCATTGCACAGACCATACCAGCACATACACACACACACCACACATCTCACTGTGACTCAGTGCTCAGACTAACCAGCGCCCCCCCCCACAGCTCACTGTGACTCAATGCACAGCCTATACCAGTATACACACACACACACACATACACACACACGGCTCACTGTGACTAAATGAACAGTGTGTAGCACCACATACATACACACACACACACACCTCAGTGACTCAATGCAAAGCGCATACCGGCCCACACACACACATACACACACCTAAGTGTGACTCAATGCTCAGCCTATACCAGCACACACAAACACACACACGTTACTGTGACTCATGCAGACTCTACACCAACAAATACACACACACACACACTCATGGCTCACTGTGACTCAAAACACATTCTATACCATCACACACACACAAATATACTTTTGTGACTCAATGTAAAGCCTATACCAGCACACACACACACATACACACACCTAACAGTGACTCAGTGCACACTCCACACCACCACATACACACACACAGACACACACACATACACGCACGGCTCATTGTGACTCAATGCACAGTCCATACCAGCACATACACACACACACACCACACACCTCACTGTGACTCAATGCTCAGACTATACCAGCACATACACACACACACACCACACAGCTCACTGTGACTCAGTGCTCAGCCTATACCAGCACGCACACACACACACACACACACACACACACACACACATGCACTCACACATGGCTCACTGTGACACAATGAATCGCCTATACCAGCACACGCACACAGACGCATGGCTCATTGTGATTCAATGCACAGCCTATAACAGCACACAAAGACACACACACACACACACATACTTGGCTCTCTGTGACTCAATGCACAGCCTGTACTAGCACACACACAAGGCTCACTGTGACTCAATGCACTGACTATACCATCACACACACTCACACATACACACACACAAACACATTCCGCTAACTATGACTCAATGCACTGCCTATACCAGCATACACACATACACACACACATGGCTCACTGTGACTCCATGCACAGCCTATACCATCACACACACTCACACATACACACATGGGTCACTGTGAATCAGTGCACAGTCTGTAACTCCACATACACACACACACACACACCTCAGTGACTCAATGCAAAGCCCATACCAGCACACTCACACAGAAACACACACCTAAGTGTGATTCAATGCTCAGCCTATACCAGCACACACACACACTCACACCTTAGTGTGACTCAATACAGACTCTACACCACCAAATACACACACACGCACGGCTCACTGTGACTTAATGCTCAGATTATACCAGCACACACACACACAAACACACGGCTCACTGTGCCTCAGTGGAGAGCGTATACCAACTCCCCCCCCCCACGGCTCACTGTGACTCAATACACAGCCTATAGAAGCGCACACACACCCCTCAGTGACTCAATGCAAAGCACATACCAGCACACGCACACACATACACACACCTAAGTGTGAGTCAATGCACACTCTACACCACCACATACACACACAGACACACACACACAGAGACACACGGCTCATTGTGACTCAATGCACAGTCCATACCAGCACATACACATACACACCACACAGCTCACTGTGACTCAATGCTCAGCCTATACAAGCACACACACACACATGCACATAGGCACGGCTCAGTGTGACTCAATGCACAACCTATACCAGCACACACACACACACACACAACTCGTTGTGACTCAATGCACAGCCTATAAGAGAACACACACACACAGGAACACGCACTCACACATGGCTCACTGTGACTCTGCTCAGATTATACCAGCACACACACACAAACAAACACACGGCTCACTGTGACTCAGTGCAGAGCGTATACCAGGCCCCCCCCCCACGGCTCACTGTGACTCAGTGCACAGCCTATACCATCACACACACACACACACACACACACACACACACACACACACTTCACTGACTGAATGAAAGCCCATACTGGCACACACACACACACACATACACATACCTAAGTGTGACTCAATGCTCAGCCCATACCAGCACACACAAACACACCTTACTGTGACTCATGCGGACTCTACACCAGCAAATACACAAACACACACACGCACGGATCACTGTGACTCAATGTACAGCCTATAGCAGCGCGCGCACACACACACACACACGGCCCACTGTGACTCAGTGCACATTCTATACCATCACACACACACACACAAAAACACACATGTACAGCTCACTCTGACTCAATGCACAGCCTATACCAGTACATACACACACACGTAGACACACACACACGGGTCACTGTGACTCAATGAACAGTCTGTAGCACCACACACACACACACACACTTCAGTGACTCAATGCAAAGCCCATACTGGCACACACACACTTCCCCTCCAGGGAAGTCCCCAAACATAACTTTCATATGCACTGGGAAACCAAAAAATTCATGTGACTGGCTTTATAGCGATATTCACTTTTTTGTGGTGGTTTGGAACCAAACCTGCAATATCTCCAATGTATGCCCATATAAGGTCATATCATCTGCAAGTAGAGATCATCTTCTTTTCTAATTTGGAAGGATGTTTTCTTGCCTAATTTCTCTGGCTAGAACTTCCAGTACTTTGTTGAACAGAAGTGGTGAAAGTAGGCAGCCATGCCTTGTTCCTGATCTGAGGGGAAAAGCGTTCCGTTTTCCACCATTGAGTATGACATTTGCTGTGGAATTTTCATTTATGGCTTTTATTATGTTGAGGCAGATTTTTTCTATTCCTAGTTCGAGTGTTCTTATCATTAAAGGGTATTGAAGTTGGTGAATGCTTTTTCTGCATCAACTGAGATCATTATGTGCTTTTTCCCTTTATTTTCTTACTGTGGTGTATCACATTGATTGATTTTTATATGTTGAACCATTCTTTCATCCCAGTTATAAATCCCAGTGGTCATGGTGTATAATCCTTTTAATATGCTGCTGAATTCAATTTGCTAGTATTTTGATGAGAATTTTTGCATCAGTGTTCATAAGGGATAGTGGTTTGCAGTTTTCCTGTCGTGTCTTTTTCTGGCTTTGCTATAAGGATAATTGTGGCCTCATAGAATGAGTAGGAAGTGTTTCCCTCCTTCAGTTTTTTTTGGAAAAGTTTAAGAAGGACAGTATCAGTTCTTTAAATATTTGGTAGAATTCACTTGTGAAGCCATCAGGTCCAGGGCTTTTTTGTTGGTGGTGGTGGGAGATTTTGATTATTGATCCAATCTCTTTACTGTTTATAGGTCTATTCAGATTTTTTGTTTCTTCATGATTTAGTCTTGGTAGGTTTTGTGTTTCTCAGAATATGTCCATTTCATCTAAGTTATCCATTTTGTTGGTGAACAATTGTTTGTAGTACTCTCTTATAATCATTTTTATTTCTGTAGAATCAGTAGTAATGTTCCCACTTTCACTTCATTTCTGATTTTCATAATTTGAATCTTCTCTCTTTTTTTCTTAGTTCATCTAACCAAAGGTTTGCCAATTTTGTTGATCTTTTCAAAGAACCAACATTTGGTTTTATTGATTTTCTCTGTTGTTTTTCTATTCTCTATTTTGTTTATCTCTGCTCTAATCTTTATTCCCTACCTTCTGCTAGCTTTGGATTTAGTTTGTTCTTTCTTGCTAGTTCCTTAAGTTGTAAAGGTAGGTTGTTGATTTGAGATTTTTCTTGTTGTTTAGTGTAAGCATTTATAGCTATAAATTTCTCCCTTTTTCTGTGTCCCATAAGTTTTGATATGTTGTGTTTTCATTTTCACTTGTCTCCAAGTATTTTCTAATTTCCCTTGTGATTTCTTCTTTGATCCGTGGCTTGTTTAAAAGTGTTGTTTAATTTTCACAATTTTGTGAAATTTCCAGTTTTCCTTCTCTTTTTGATTTCTAACTTCATCTCATTGTGGTCAGAGAAGATACTTTGTGTGGCATCTGTCTTTTTAAGTCTACTGAGACTTAATCTGTGGACTAACATATGGTCTATCCTGTAAAATATTCCATGTGCATTTGAGAATGTGTATGCCATTGTTGTTGGGTGGAGTGTTCTGTTAGATCTAGTTGGTTTATTGTGTTCTTTAAGTCCTCTCTTTCCTTGCTATCTTCTGTCTGGTTGTTCTATTATTGTGAGTGGGGTATTGAAGTCTATGACTATTATTGTAGAAAAGTCTATTTCTCTGTTCAGTTCTGTCCATTTTTGCTTCATATATTTTGATGCCTGTCATTAGGTACATAAATGTTTATAATTGGTATATCTTCTTGCTGTATTGAAACTTCTATTAATATATAATGTCCTTCTTTATCTCGTGTAAACTTTTTTGATTTAAAGTCTATTTGTCTGATATTAGTAGAACCACTCCTGGTCTCTTTTGTTTGTTATTTGCAGGGAATATCTTTTTACATCCTTTCACTTTCAATCTATTTGTGTCTTTGGATCTAAAGTGAGAATCTTATAGACAGCATATAGTTGGATAAAGTGTTTTTATCCATTCTGCTCCCACAAGCTCTGTGCAAGCTGCTCCAGGAACACTGCTCAGCTGCCTGCCTTAGGGCTAGGGGTTGAGAACTCTTAGTTGCTTCTGCACTAAGAGCTGAAATTGACTGAAATTAACCACAATTTACCCTCCAGGCCTTCCACTGCAAGTTGCAAGCCTTCCATATACTAGAGTTCCAAATAGCTACATTAGACAGATTCTGCCAATGCATCTGTTGTTTAGGTGGGAAGACAGATTCCTGGTGCTTCCTACTCTGCCATAGTCCCAGAAGCCCCCAATGGTTATAGCTTATGTAATTACAAAACCAGGAAATTAACATTGGTTCAAAGTGTGTATAGTTCTATGCCATCACATGAACAGATCTGTGTGATCACAATGAAGATACAGAGCTATTCCATTACTACAAAGATCTCTCCATTGCTACCCCTTTGTAATCATACTCCCCTCCACCACACCATCCTTAACCCCTGGCAACCACTCATCTTTTCTCCACCGCAATAATTTTGTCATTTCAAGAATATTATATAAATGGGATTACATTACATGTAACTGTTTGGATTTTTTTTTTCATGCAGCATAATGCCCTTGGGATCCATCCAAGTTATTTCATGGATTGATAGTTCATTTTTGCTGTTGTTTTTACTGCTAAGTTATATTCCATGGTATAAATATACTACAGTTTATTCATATGTCATAGAACATTTTTGGCTGTTTCTAGTTTTTAGCTATCACACATAAAGCTGCTTTGAATATTTGTGTACAGGTTTTCATTTCTCTGGGATTAGTGCCCATGAAACAGTGGGTAACCATTAGTTAACTCCATTTCACCTGTAACCTACATTCAGTAATCAAGGTCGTTTTGATTGTTTAATTGAGAACTTGCCTGTCCTCCAGGCAGCGGGGAGCATAAACAATAAGATGTTTGCCTGAGTTGTTGGCCAGGAACTTGGAATCAGCTGTGTCTCGTTAGAGCTGAGCTGGTTAAGACTGGATAGGACCACCGACCCTCCAACTGGGCATGCGCGAGTGACCTTTTGACCCTGCAGAGCCCTGTAGCTTAGTTAACGCCAGCACCGACCAATTCGCGCACCTTTTTCTAATCACCTTTCCCCGTGCTCCCTGCGCTCTCCACGCCTCACGCCCCCCTGCTTTTTTATGAGTTATCCCCTTGCCTTCAGAGCGGTGCATGTGACACTAGTTTTCCCGTCTCCTCGCTTGGCTACCTCGCGAGTAAACCCTGTCTTCGCTGCACACCTTGGCGGCTCAGCGTTTTGGCTTTTGCTGCGCTTCGGACAAACAAGCCTGGTTCGCGAACACCCTGGAGTGGGGCTGCTGGGGCGAATGGTGAGTGTATATTTAGCTTTTTAAGAAACTGCCACAATATGTTCTGCAGTGGTTGTGCCGTTCTGTGTTGCTACTACAGATGTCTAGTCGGGTTTCTCTGCGTCCTCATCAGCATTTGGTGTGGTCACTATGTTTTTTTTTAAATTTTAGCCTTTCTGGTAGGTGTGTAATGACATCTCATTGTGGTTTCAATTTGTAGTTCCCAAACGGCTAATGATGTTGAAGATCTTTTCATGTGTTTGGCATCTGTATACCCCCTTCAGTGAAATGTCTCTTCATACCTTTTCCGATTTTCCAGTTGGATTGTTTGTTTTTTCTGTGGAGGTTTGAGAGTTGGCTTTCGTTTGGTCCCCCCTGTAGTAGTGAAGGCTTTGGGTTGCCTGCCCAGCTTCCCCTCACTCTCCAATCTACCTAAGGGAATCCAAACGTTGGTCAGGTATCCACCCCTGCGCCGCGCGGCGTGTTTCTTGAAGGGAAAGCCAACTCCGTCTCTTGCCCTAAGAATCAACTCAATATGATTGATGTTATTAACCTCTGCCTTGTTGGTAATGTTTTCAGGAAAACCAGTGTGACCCAGCGCCAGCTGCTGATACGTGACGGGGGTGTGCGGTGGGGAGTCTGATAGGAAGACTTCTGGGAGAAATTGCCCCTCTTTTTCACCGAGAGTCATAGGACAACATTATTTCTCTCTTCCTCTTGACATTGACAAGTTTGGATGAGGTACTGCTGCCAATGTCTTGCTTCAAACGTGTTGATTAAACTAGTACGAAGGACGGTAGAAAAGAGAAATGTGAAAGTCCAGGCATAATGACATCATGAAGATGATGATTCAGCCAACCTGGAGGACAGCTACATCTGGACTTCCTATTAAAAGGGATGGAAGTTTCCACTTTCCTTATTGTTTGATCCAAATGAGTCACGGTTTCTGACACTTGCAGCCCCAAATATTCTCATAGAAACGCCCGCCCTCTGGCCTGTTGTTATTGTCGAGGACTGTGGTTGCGTGTTTGTTTTCTTTTTAAACCAACCCCACCCCCGACATTGGTCCAATGACTCACTATTATCGTTGCTGTTTCTCTTGAGCTGATGGACGTTCGTAGAAGCCGGCACACAACAAACAGTCAATACACACGTGGAGCACTTATTAATACAAATACGGCCCGGGTAAAAGTACACAAAGCAAGTCTGAACACATAGCAAAAACTCAATATCAAACAGACCATGCTTATGCAGGGAAACGCAAACCACATTCTTATTTAATTTTATTTATTTTTGGCTGCGTTGGGTCTTCGTTGCGGTGAGCGGGGGCTACTCTTCGCTGTGGTGTGTGGGCTTCTTATCGCAGTGGCTTCTCTTGTTACGGAGCACGGGCTCTAGGCACGCGGGCTTCAGTAGTTGTGGTGCGCTGGCTCAGTAGTTGTGCCGCACGGGCTTTGTTGCTCCGCGGCATGTGGGATCTTCCCGGACCAGGGCTCGAATCCGTGTCCCCTGCATTGCCAGGCGGATTCTTAACCGCTGCACCACCAGGGAAGCCCAAGCTCTCCTTAAATTACCCGGTTTGTGCATGCCACGTGCTTCCTCTAGACACCCGGTCTGAATCAGACATAGATACACAATGTCTACAAATCGATAAGAAAAAGGTAAAGAACCCAAGCAGGTAATAAACAAAGGCAATGGATTCACAAAAGACAAAACCTTGTTGCCAGTGACCATGAAGAGATGCTTAACCTCCAAGATGCTTGAAACCATGCCTCCTACCACAAAGAGGAAGTGAGGAAATGGGACTACTTCACGACCCGCTGAATTGAAAATTGGTAATTCAGGAGTGTGATTCAGCAGTAGCCAGTAGAGCTGAAGGGGATGACCCTTTGGAATCCGCCATTCCTCTTCTGGAATCCCAAACTTAATTCTTCTCTAGGTATAACAGCTAGAGAAGCTATGCGCACCTGCCCCATCAAAAGAGCAGTGATACTCGATGATTAGAAACCACCTAAATGCTTATCAATAGGGAATGTGTTACTAAATTCTATTTATAAATTATAGTACCTTAAAGCAGTTAAAATTAACTGGGTCTAAATCAACAGGGGGTAAATCATAATGTTAAGCAAATATAGGACATGCCATGGTGATTACATTTATGTGTAGAATTTAAAAGCTCAGGACAATACTATATTGTTTACAGAACATACTTTTGTAATTAAAGCCTGAGATCAAGGATAGGGAAAATAAGCACCAGCTTCAGATCAGAGGTGACTTTGGGGATGGAAGGAGAGAAGTTAATTGGACATCGGGACCTCCAACCCTACCTGTAAACTTTTCTTTCTTCAAAATATCTGAAGTAAAACTGGCAACAGTTAACATCTATCAAATTCGAGTAGTGATTAATTGGGTGGTATAGTTTTCTATGTATATTTTCTACATGGGAAATCTTTCGTACTTGAAAGACAGGTGAAACACCTAAATGACCCATTTAAATCAGGGAAGCAAGGTACAACGAGTCCACAGGCTGGAACACCAGGCGGCCTTTCAAAACCACCATGTCAGAGAACGTAGGGAAGCAGGGAGATGCTCAAGAGACATTTGATGTGAAACGTAGATTAGAAAATAATTGTGTGGGGGACTTTTTGTCAGCAGACTTTAAAAAAAAAATGTACCTTCCTCTTTTCATCACACCTAGAAATGTGAAGATAAATGCCAGATGGTCCCTGATTATAGGTGACTTGTCTTTTCTCCTATGTATCAGTTTTGACAATGAATATATAGTCATTTATCAGAAAAATAAACAAGCTAATGATTAATTTGTACCAGCAGCCTGTCAAAATAACAACTGAACAGCAGCATTCAATTTCAGACCAAACACCTTGAAATTAGTTTTGCTATTTACTGTGCTTATGCTGCCCTCCGATGGAGAAATAGAAGAATGCTTATGACTGTAGAGCAATTTATAAAATCCAGGTGTGTTCTTCACATGTTGATAAAGATACTATATAACTTTATTAAAAATTAATACACGTGCAATATAAAAAACTTAAAGTACCCAGAAAAATACAAAGAAAGAAAAAAATCACCCATAATCTCACTTTATTATTAGCTCAGGATTCTGAATTCCTGGGCAGGGGAGATAAAAAAGACCAGGGTGTACTAGTTCTTTGAGTATAAAGTCAGCTTTTCTGCTATTGGAGTGCTAACCTAGAATTTTTTTTTTAAAATACATTTATGTATGTATTTATTTATTTATGTGGCTGTGTTGGGTCTTCGTTGCTACACGTGGGCTTTCTCTAGTTGCGGCGAGCGGGTGGGGGGGCTACTCTTCGTCGCCGTGCGTGGGCTTCTCATTGCGGTGGCTTCTCTTGTTGCGGAGCACGGGCTGTAGGCGCACGGGCTTCAGTAGTTGTGGCTCTCGGGCTCAGTAGTTGTGGCGCTTGGGCTCAGTAGTTGTGGCTCGTGGGCTCTAGATTGCAGGCTCAGTAGTTGTGGCGCACGGGCTTAGTTGCTCTGTGGCATGTGGGATCTTCCTGGACCGGGGCTCAAACCCGTGTCCCCTGCATTGGCAGGCGGATTCTTAACTACTGTGCCACGAGGGAAGTCCCTAGAATTTGGTTTTGATACTCGGTTTTTGCTTTGTTTACCTATCTTCAAGCCTCTACTTTTACAAATACCTAGTAATTTGACCCTTGTTCAGAGACTGCTTCAAGTTCATTTTTTCTTTCTTTTTCTTTCTTTCCTTTCTTTCTTTCTTTTTTCTTTCATACTTTTATTAACAAAGGTTGCAATGAACATCATATATATAATCTCGGTGAAATTATAAATATTTCTACAATATAAATTCTAAACAGGGTCTTGCTCAGTGGCTCCATGCATTTATAAATTTACTAGATATTGTCCAATTGTCCTTCAGAAAGTTGCATCACTTTATGCTTTCGCAACAATGCATGAGCACTCATTTTCCGATCGCCCATCCTCAAACTGGAGGCTATCCAACTTTTTCATTGACCTTTTGGCAGTTTGCAAGGTAAGAAATTATATTCCGTTACTGTTTGGGCTTTCATTCCTTTTATTACCAGTGAGGTCCAACACTTCCCCCTGTTTTTTGGTAATTGGTGTTTCTTTGTACCCTTTGCTTACTTCATCTTTGTCTTCTCTTGGGTTTTTCATCTTCTTTTTTTAACTTTTGATTTTGAGCTCTGCATAAATTAGGTAAATCAGCCCTTTGTCCTGTATCTTCCAAATATGTCTCAGTTGTCATTTTATAATTCCTTGTTTGTTTAGTATTTATTTTTGCCATGCAGGGATTTTACCTCATTACATAGAAAATTTTATAAAGTTTCCCTTTTTAGCTTCTGGACAAAGATCACTTAAAATAAGAAATTCAAATAACCGACAAAACTCTAGGAAGCTAGAGGGTATGGTTGGAAGAAGTTGGGAGGGGGTTAGCGCCCGTGATGGGCCAAGATGAAGACAGGGTGGGTGGGGCTGCACCTGGGAAGCAAAGCAGAGAAGTCAGCCGCACGTAGGCTTGGTCATCCCTGTGAAGCCAACGAGGACACATCTCTACAGCTGTGATTAGAGCGCTCTGGGGGCCCCATCGGGTGCTCAAAGCCACGGTCACAGGAGGGGAGCACAAGTGGCGAGGTGTTGCTGCCCAGTGGGCCTTTCTCCCTTGGGCAAGAGGGCAGGTGATACTGCTTTTATTATGGCAAACATAGTATGTGGATACTGGAGAAAGAGAACTTGGTTAGTTAGTGCATGGAATATGAAAAAGTGAAGAAAAACCATGTTTAATTCCACCCCAGTTAATATTTTAGCCCATTTCCTCCCCATCTTTTTTCAGCTCATTTTGTTTTAACATTTTTATTGGAGTATAATAGCTTTACAGTGGTGTGTTACTTTCTGCTTTATAACAAAGTGAATCAGCTATACAGATACATATATCCCCATATCCCCATATCCCCTCCCTCTAGCGTCTCCCTCCCACCCTCCCTATCCCACCCCTCTAGGTGGTCACAAAGCACCGAGCTGACGTCCCTGTGCTATGCGGCTGCTTCCCACTAGCTATCTATTTGACATTGGGTAGTGTATATATTGTCAATGCCACTCTCTCACTTCGTCCCAGCTTACCCTTCCCCCTCCCCGTGTCCTCAAGTCCATTCTCCACGTCTGCGTCTTTATTCCTGTCCTGCTCCGAGGTTCATGAGAACCGTTTTTTTTTTTTTTAGATTCCATATATATGTGTTAGCATATGGTATTTGTTTTTCTCTTTCTGACTTACTTCACTCTGTATGACAGTCTCTAGGTCCATCCACCTCACTACAAATAACTGAATTTCGTTTCTTTTTATGGCTGAGTAATATCCCATTGTATATATGTGCCACATCTTCCTTATCCATTCATCTGTCGATGGACACTTAGGTTGCTTCAATGTCCTGGCTATTGTAAATACTTCAGCTCATATTTTTTTTTTTTAATTAATTTATTTATTTGTGGATGTGTTGGGTCTTAGTTTCTGTGCAAGGGCTTTCTCCAGTTGCGGCGAGCGGGGGCCACTCTTCCTCGCGGTGCGCGGGCCTCTCACTGTCGCGACCTCTCCCGTTGCGGAGCACAGGCTCCAGACGCGCAGGCTCAGTAGTTGCGGCTCACGGGCCCAGCTGCTCCGTGGCATGTGGGATCTTCCCAGACCGGGGCACGAACCCGTGTCCCCTGCATTGGCAGGCGGATTTCTAACCACTGCGCCACCAGGGAAGCCCTCAGCTCATATTTTTAAAGTTGGAATTATACTTCATATGCATTTTGGTTTTCATTATTCTTTTTTTAAAATTTATTTATTTTATTTTATTTATTTTTGGCTGTGTTGGGCCTTTGTTGCTGAGCACGGGCTTTCTCTAGTTGCCGTGAGCGGGGGCTACTCTTCGCTGTGGTGTGTGGGCTTCTTATCGCAGTGGCTTCTCTTGTTACGGAGCACGGGCTCTAGGCACGCGGGCTTCAGTAGTTGTGGTGCGCCGGCTCAGTAGTTGTGCCGCACGGGCTTTGTTGCTCCGCGGCATGTGGGATCTTCCCGGACCAGGGCTCGAATCCGTGTCCCCTGCATTGCCAGGCGGATTCTTAACCGCTGCACCACCAGGGAAGCCCAAGCTCTCCTTAAATTACCCGGTTTGTGCATGCCACGTGCTTCCTCTAGACACCCGGTCTGAATCAGACATAGATACACAATGTCTACAAATCGATAAGAAAAAGGTAAAGAACCCAAGCAGGTAATAAACAAAGGCAATGGATTCACAAAAGACAAAACCTTGTTGCCAGTGACCATGAAGAGATGCTTAACCTCCAAGATGCTTGAAACCATGCCTCCTACCACAAAGAGGAAGTGAGGAAATGGGACTACTTCACGACCCGCTGAATTGAAAATTGGTAATTCAGGAGTGTGATTCAGCAGTAGCCAGTAGAGCTGAAGGGGATGACCCTTTGGAATCCGCCATTCCTCTTCTGGAATCCCAAACTTAATTCTTCTCTAGGTATAACAGCTAGAGAAGCTATGCGCACCTGCCCCATCAAAAGAGCAGTGATACTCGATGATTAGAAACCACCTAAATGCTTATCAATAGGGAATGTGTTACTAAATTCTATTTATAAATTATAGTACCTTAAAGCAGTTAAAATTAACTGGGTCTAAATCAACAGGGGGTAAATCATAATGTTAAGCAAATATAGGACATGCCATGGTGATTACATTTATGTGTAGAATTTAAAAGCTCAGGACAATACTATATTGTTTACAGAACATACTTTTGTAATTAAAGCCTGAGATCAAGGATAGGGAAAATAAGCACCAGCTTCAGATCAGAGGTGACTTTGGGGATGGAAGGAGAGAAGTTAATTGGACATCGGGACCTCCAACCCTACCTGTAAACTTTTCTTTCTTCAAAATATCTGAAGTAAAACTGGCAACAGTTAACATCTATCAAATTCGAGTAGTGATTAATTGGGTGGTATAGTTTTCTATGTATATTTTCTACATGGGAAATCTTTCGTACTTGAAAGACAGGTGAAACACCTAAATGACCCATTTAAATCAGGGAAGCAAGGTACAACGAGTCCACAGGCTGGAACACCAGGCGGCCTTTCAAAACCACCATGTCAGAGAACGTAGGGAAGCAGGGAGATGCTCAAGAGACATTTGATGTGAAACGTAGATTAGAAAATAATTGTGTGGGGGACTTTTTGTCAGCAGACTTTAAAAAAAAAAATGTACCTTCCTCTTTTCATCACACCTAGAAATGTGAAGATAAATGCCAGATGGTCCCTGATTATAGGTGACTTGTCTTTTCTCCTATGTATCAGTTTTGACAATGACTATATAGTCATTTATCAGAAAAATAAACAAGCTAATGATTAATTTGTACCAGCAGCCTGTCAGAATAACAACTGAACAGCAGCATTCAATTTCAGACCAAACACCTTGAAATTAGTTTTGCTATTTACTGTGCTTATGCTGCCCTCCGATGGAGAAATAGAAGAATGCTTATGACTGTAGAGCAATTTATAAAATCCAGGTGTGTTCTTCACATGTTGATAAAGATACTGTATAACTTTATTAAAAATTAATACACGTGCAATATAAAAAACTTAAAGTACCCAGAAAAATACAAAGAAAGAAAAAAATCACCCATAATCTCACTTTATTATTAGCTCAGGATTCTGAGTTCCTGGGCAGGGGAGATAAAAAAGACCAGGGTGTACTAGTTCTTTGAGTATAAAGTCAGCTTTTCTGCTATTGGAGTGCTAACCTAGAATTTTTTTTTTAAAATACATTTATGTATGTATTTATTTATTTATGTGGCTGTGTTGGGTCTTCGTTGCTACACGTGGGCTTTCTCTAGTTGCGGCGAGCGGGTGGGGGGGCTACTCTTCGTCGCCGTGCGTGGGCTTCTCATTGCGGTGGCTTCTCTTGTTGCGGAGCACGGGCTGTAGGCGCACGGGCTTCAGTAGTTGTGGCTCTCGGGCTCAGTAGTTGTGGCGCTTGGGCTCAGTAGTTGTGGCTCGTGGGCTCTAGATTGCAGGCTCAGTAGTTGTGGCGCACGGGCTTAGTTGCTCTGTGGCATGTGGGATCTTCCTGGACCGGGGCTCAAACCCGTGTCCCCTGCATTGGCAGGCGGATTCTTAACTACTGTGCCACGAGGGAAGTCCCTAGAATTTGGTTTTGATACTCGGTTTTTGCTTTGTTTACCTATCTTCAAGCCTCTACTTTTACAAATACCTAGTAATTTGACCCTTGTTCAGAGACTGCTTCAAGTTCATTTTTTCTTTCCTTTCTTTCTTTCATACGTTTATTAACAAAGGTTGCAATGAACATCATATATATAATCTCGGTGAAATTATAAATATTTCTACAATATAAATTCTAAACAGGGTCTTGCTCAGTGGCTCCATGCATTTATAAATTTAGTAGATATTGTCCAATTGTCCTTCAGAAAGTTGCATCACTTTATGCTTTCGCAACAATGCATGAGCGCTCATTTTCCGATCGCCCATCCTCAAACTGGAGGCTATCCAACTTTTTCATTGACCTTTTGGCAGTTTGCAAGGTAAGAAATTATATTCCGTTACTGTTTGGGCTTTCATTTCTTTTATTACCAGTGAGGTCCAACACTTCCCCCTGTTTTTTGGTAATTGGTGTTTCTTTGTACCCTTTGCTTACTTCATCTTTGTCTTCTCTTGGGTTTTTCATCTTCTTTTTTTAACTTTTGATTTTGAGCTCTGCATAAATTAGGTAAATCAGCCCTTTGTCCTGTATCTTCCAAATATGTCTCAGTTGTCATTTTATAATTCCTTGTTTGTTTAGTATTTATTTTTGCCATGCAGGGATTTTACCTCATTACATAGAAAATTTTGTAAAGTTTCCCTTTTTAGCTTCTGGACAAAGATCACTTAAAATAAGAAATTCAAATAACCGACAAAACTCTAGGAAGCTAGAGGGTGTGGTTGGAAGAAGTTGGGAGGGGGTTAGCGCCCGTGATGGGCAAAGATGAAGACAGGGTGGGTGGGGCTGCACCTGGGAAGCAAAGCAGAGAAGTCAGCCGTACGTAGGCTTGGTCATCCCTGTGAAGCCAACGAGGACACATCTCTACAGCTGTGATTAGAGCGCTCTGGGGGCCCCATCGGGTGCTCAAAGCCACGGTCACAGGAGGGGAGCACAAGTGGCGAGGTGTTGCTGCCCAGTGGGCCTTTCTCCCTTGGGCAAGAGGGCAGGTGATACTGCTTTTATTATGGCAAACATAGTATGTGGATACTGGAGAAAGAGAACTTGGTTAGTTAGTGCATGGAATATGAAAAAGTGAAGAAAAACCATGTTTAATTCCACCCCAGTTAATATTTTAGCCCATTTCCTCCCCATCTTTTTTCAGCTCATTTTGTTTTAACATTTTTATTGGAGTATAATAGCTTTACAGTGGTGTGTTACTTTCTGCTTTATAACAAAGTGAATCAGCTATACAGATACATATATCCCCATATCCCCATATCCCCTCCCTCTAGCGTCTCCCTCCCACCCTCCCTATCCCACCCCTCTAGGTGGTCACAAAGCACCGAGCTGACGTCCCTGTGCTATGCGGCTGCTTCCCACTAGCTATCTATTTGACATTGGGTAGTGTATATATTGTCAATGCCACTCTCTCACTTCGTCCCAGCTTACCCTTCCCCCTCCCCGTGTCCTCAAGTCCATTCTCCACGTCTGCGTCTTTATTCCTGTCCTGCTCCGAGGTTCATGAGAACCGTTTTTCTTTTTTTTAGATTCCATATATATGTGTTAGCATATGGTATTTGTTTTTCTCTTTCTGACTTACTTCACTCTGTATGACAGTCTCTAGGTCCATCCACCTCACTACAAATAACTGAATTTCGTTTCTTTTTATGGCTGAGTAATATCCCATTGTATATATGTGCCACATCTTCCTTATCCATTCATCTGTCGATGGACACTTAGGTTGCTTCAATGTCCTGGCTATTGTAAATACTTCAGCTCATATTTTTAAAGTTGGAATTATACTTCATATGCATTTTGGTTTTCATTATTCTTTTTTTAAAATTTATTTATTTTATTTTATTTATTTTTGGCTGTGTTGGGCCTTTGTTGCTGAGCACGGGCTTTCTCTAGTTGCCGTGAGCGGGGGCTACTCTTCGCTGTGGTGTGTGGGCTTCTTATCGCAGTGGCTTCTCTTGTTACGGAGCACGGGCTCTAGGCACGCGGGCTTCAGTAGTTGTGGTGCGCTGGCTCAGTAGTTGTGCCGCACGGGCTTTGTTGCTCCGCGGCATGTGGGATCTTCCCGGACCAGGGCTCGAACCCGTGTCCCCTGCATTGCCAGGCGGATTCTTAACCGCTGCACCACCAGGGAAGCCCAAGCTCTCCTTAAATTACCCGGTTTGTGCATGCCACGTGCTTCCTCTAGACACCCGGTCTGAATCAGACATAGATACACAATGTCTACAAATCGATAAGAAAAAGGTAAAGAACCCAAGCAGGTAATAAACAAAGGCAATGGATTCACAAAAGACAAAACCTTGTTGCCAGTGACCATGAAGAGATGCTTAACCTCCAAGATGCTTGAAACCATGCCTCCTACCACAAAGAGGAAGTGAGGAAATGGGACTACTTCACGACCCGCTGAATTGAAAATTGGTAATTCAGGAGTGTGATTCAGCAGTAGCCAGTAGAGCTGAAGGGGATGACCCTTTGGAATCCGCCATTCCTCTTCTGGAATCCCAAACTTAATTCTTCTCTAGGTATAACAGCTAGAGAAGCTATGCGCACCTGCCCCATCAAAAGAGCAGTGATACTCGATGATTAGAAACCACCTAAATGCTTATCAATAGGGAATGTGTTACTAAATTCTATTTATAAATTATAATACCTTAAAGCAGTTAAAATTAACTGGGTCTAAATCAACAGGGGGTAAATCATAATGTTAAGCAAATATAGGACATGCCATGGTGATTACATTTATGTGTAGAATTTAAAAGCTCAGGACAATACTATATTGTTTACAGAACATACTTTTGTAATTAAAGCCTGAGATCAAGGATAGGGGAAATAAGCACCAGCTTCAGATCAGAGGTGACTTTGGGGATGGAAGGAGAGAAGTTAATTGGACATCGGGACCTCCAACCCTACCTGTAAACTTTTCTTTCTTCAAAATATCTGAAGTAAAACTGGCAACAGTTAACATCTATCAAATTCGAGTAGTGATTAATTGGGTGGTATAGTTTTCTATGTATATTTTCTACATGGGAAATCTTTCGTACTTGAAAGACAGGTGAAACACCTAAATGACCCATTTAAATCAGGGAAGCAAGGTACAACGAGTCCACAGGCTGGAACACCAGGCGGCCTTTCAAAACCACCATGTCAGAGAACGTAGGGAAGCAGGGAGATGCTCAAGAGACATTTGATGTGAAACGTAGATTAGAAAATAATTGTGTGGGGGACTTTTTGTCAGCAGACTTTAAAAAAAAAATGTACCTTCCTCTTTTCATCACACCTAGAAATGTGAAGATAAATGCCAGATGGTCCCTGATTATAGGTGACTTGTCTTTTCTCCTATGTATCAGTTTTGACAATGAATATATAGTCATTTATCAGAAAAATAAACAAGCTAATGATTAATTTGTACCAGCAGCCTGTCAAAATAACAACTGAACAGCAGCATTCAATTTCAGACCAAACACCTTGAAATTAGTTTTGCTATTTACTGTGCTTATGCTGCCCTCCGATGGAGAAATAGAAGAATGCTTATGACTGTAGAGCAATTTATAAAATCCAGGTGTGTTCTTCACATGTTGATAAAGATACTGTATAACTTTATTAAAAATTAATACACGTGCAATATAAAAAACTTAAAGTACCCAGAAAAATACAAAGAAAGAAAAAAATCACCCATAATCTCACTTTATTATTAGCTCAGGATTCTGAGTTCCTGGGCAGGGGAGATAAAAAAGACCAGGGTGTACTAGTTCTTTGAGTATAAAGTCAGCTTTTCTGCTATTGGAGTGCTAACCTAGAATTTTTTTTTTAAAATACATTTATGTATGTATTTATTTATTTATGTGGCTGTGTTGGGTCTTCGTTGCTACACGTGGGCTTTCTCTAGTTGCGGCGAGCGGGTGGGGGGGCTACTCTTCGTCGCCGTGCGTGGGCTTCTCATTGCGGTGGCTTCTCTTGTTGCGGAGCACGGGCTGTAGGCGCACGGGCTTCAGTAGTTGTGGCTCTCGGGCTCAGTAGTTGTGGCGCTTGGGCTCAGTAGTTGTGGCTCGTGGGCTCTAGATTGCAGGCTCAGTAGTTGTGGCGCACGGGCTTAGTTGCTCTGTGGCATGTGGGATCTTCCTGGACCGGGGCTCAAACCCGTGTCCCCTGCATTGGCAGGCGGATTCTTAACTACTGTGCCACGAGGGAAGTCCCTAGAATTTGGTTTTGATACTCGGTTTTTGCTTTGTTTACCTATCTTCAAGCCTCTACTTTTACAAATACCTAGTAATTTGACCCTTGTTCAGAGACTGCTTCAAGTTCATTTTTTCTTTCTTTTTCTTTCTTTCCTTTCTTTCTTTCTTTCTTTCTTTCATACTTTTATTAACAAAGGTTGCAATGAACATCATATATATAATCTCGGTGAAATTATAAATATTTCTACAATATAAATTCTAAACAGGGTCTTGCTCAGTGGCTCCATGCATTTATAAATTTACTAGATATTGTCCAATTGTCCTTCAGAAAGTTGCATCACTTTATGCTTTCGCAACAATGCATGAGCACTCATTTTCCGATCGCCCATCCTCAAACTGGAGGCTATCCAACTTTTTCATTGACCTTTTGGCAGTTTGCAAGGTAAGAAATTATATTCCGTTACTGTTTGGGCTTTCATTCCTTTTATTACCAGTGAGGTCCAACACTTCCCCCTGTTTTTTGGTAATTGGTGTTTCTTTGTACCCTTTGCTTACTTCATCTTTGTCTTCTCTTGGGTTTTTCATCTTCTTTTTTTAACTTTTGATTTTGAGCTCTGCATAAATTAGGTAAATCAGCCCTTTGTCCTGTATCTTCCAAATATGTCTCAGTTGTCATTTTATAATTCCTTGTTTGTTTAGTATTTATTTTTGCCATGCAGGGATTTTACCTCATTACATAGAAAATTTTGTAAAGTTTCCCTTTTTAGCTTCTGGACAAAGATCACTTAAAATAAGAAATTCAAATAACCGACAAAACTCTAGGAAGCTAGAGGGTGTGGTTGGAAGAA
The DNA here is from genome assembly GCF_009873245.2 of Balaenoptera musculus. Lineage (NCBI taxonomy): Eukaryota > Metazoa > Chordata > Mammalia > Artiodactyla > Balaenopteridae > Balaenoptera > Balaenoptera musculus. The sequence continues at coordinate 7,087,721 of NC_045806.1, read as the reverse complement.
GTTGGGAGGGGGTTAGCGCCCGTGATGGGCAAAGATGAAGACAGGGTGGGTGGGGCTGCACCTGGGAAGCAAAGCAGAGAAGTCAGCCGTACGTAGGCTTGGTCATCCCTGTGAAGCCAACGAGGACACATCTCTGCAGCTGTGATCAGAGCGCTCTGGGGGCCCCATCGGGTGCTCAAAGCCACGGTCACAGGAGGGGAGCACAAGTGGCGAGGTGTTGCTGCCCAGTGGGCCTTTCTCCCTTGGGCAAGAGGGCAGGTGATACTGCTTTTATTATGGCAAACATAGTATGTGGATACTGGAGAAAGAGAACTTGGTTAGTTAGTGCATGGAATATGAAAAAGTGAAGAAAAACCATGTTTAATTCCACCCCAGTTAATATTTTAGCCCATTTCCTCCCCATCTTTTTTCAGCTCATTTTGTTTTAACATTTTTATTGGAGTATAATAGCTTTACAGTGGTGTGTTACTTTCTGCTTTATAACAAAGTGAATCAGCTATACAGATACATATATCCCCATATCCCCATATCCCCTCCCTCTAGCGTCTCCCTCCCACCCTCCCTATCCCACCCCTCTAGGTGGTCACAAAGCACCGAGCTGACGTCCCTGTGCTATGCGGCTGCTTCCCACTAGCTATCTATTTGACATTGGGTAGTGTATATATTGTCAATGCCACTCTCTCACTTCGTCCCAGCTTACCCTTCCCCCTCCCCGTGTCCTCAAGTCCATTCTCCACGTCTGCGTCTTTATTCCTGTCCTGCTCCGAGGTTCATGAGAACCGTTTTTCTTTTTTTTAGATTCCATATATATGTGTTAGCATATGGTATTTGTTTTTCTCTTTCTGACTTACTTCACTCTGTATGACAGTCTCTAGGTCCATCCACCTCACTACAAATAACTGAATTTCGTTTCTTTTTATGGCTGAGTAATATCCCATTGTATATATGTGCCACATCTTCCTTATCCATTCATCTGTCGATGGACACTTAGGTTGCTTCAATGTCCTGGCTATTGTAAATACTTCAGCTCATATTTTTAAAGTTGGAATTATACTTCATATGCATTTTGGTTTTCATTATTCTTTTTTTAAAATTTATTTATTTTATTTTATTTATTTTTGGCTGTGTTGGGCCTTTGTTGCTGAGCACGGGCTTTCTCTAGTTGCCGTGAGCGGGGGCTACTCTTCGCTGTGGTGTGTGGGCTTCTTATCGCAGTGGCTTCTCTTGTTACGGAGCACGGGCTCTAGGCACGCGGGCTTCAGTAGTTGTGGTGCGCTGGCTCAGTAGTTGTGCCGCACGGGCTTTGTTGCTCCGCGGCATGTGGGATCTTCCCGGACCAGGGCTCGAACCCGTGTCCCCTGCATTGCCAGGCGGATTCTTAACCGCTGCACCACCAGGGAAGCCCAAGCTCTCCTTAAATTACCCGGTTTGTGCATGCCACGTGCTTCCTCTAGACACCCGGTCTGAATCAGACATAGATACACAATGTCTACAAATCGATAAGAAAAAGGTAAAGAACCCAAGCAGGTAATAAACAAAGGCAATGGATTCACAAAAGACAAAACCTTGTTGCCAGTGACCATGAAGAGATGCTTAACCTCCAAGATGCTTGAAACCATGCCTCCTACCACAAAGAGGAAGTGAGGAAATGGGACTACTTCACGACCCGCTGAATTGAAAATTGGTAATTCAGGAGTGTGATTCAGCAGTAGCCAGTAGAGCTGAAGGGGATGACCCTTTGGAATCCGCCATTCCTCTTCTGGAATCCCAAACTTAATTCTTCTCTAGGTATAACAGCTAGAGAAGCTATGCGCACCTGCCCCATCAAAAGAGCAGTGATACTCGATGATTAGAAACCACCTAAATGCTTATCAATAGGGAATGTGTTACTAAATTCTATTTATAAATTATAATACCTTAAAGCAGTTAAAATTAACTGGGTCTAAATCAACAGGGGGTAAATCATAATGTTAAGCAAATATAGGACATGCCATGGTGATTACATTTATGTGTAGAATTTAAAAGCTCAGGACAATACTATATTGTTTACAGAACATACTTTTGTAATTAAAGCCTGAGATCAAGGATAGGGAAAATAAGCACCAGCTTCAGATCAGAGGTGACTTTGGGGATGGAAGGAGAGAAGTTAATTGGACATCGGGACCTCCAACCCTACCTGTAAACTTTTCTTTCTTCAAAATATCTGAAGTAAAACTGGCAACAGTTAACATCTATCAAATTCGAGTAGTGATTAATTGGGTGGTATAGTTTTCTATGTATATTTTCTACATGGGAAATCTTTCGTACTTGAAAGACAGGTGAAACACCTAAATGACCCATTTAAATCAGGGAAGCAAGGTACAACGAGTCCACAGGCTGGAACACCAGGCGGCCTTTCAAAACCACCATGTCAGAGAACGTAGGGAAGCAGGGAGATGCTCAAGAGACATTTGATGTGAAACGTAGATTAGAAAATAATTGTGTGGGGGACTTTTTGTCAGCAGACTTTAAAAAAAAAATGTACCTTCCTCTTTTCATCACACCTAGAAATGTGAAGATAAATGCCAGATGGTCCCTGATTATAGGTGACTTGTCTTTTCTCCTATGTATCAGTTTTGACAATGACTATATAGTCATTTATCAGAAAAATAAACAAGCTAATGATTAATTTGTACCAGCAGCCTGTCAAAATAACAACTGAACAGCAGCATTCAATTTCAGACCAAACACCTTGAAATTAGTTTTGCTATTTACTGTGCTTATGCTGCCCTCCGATGGAGAAATAGAAGAATGCTTATGACTGTAGAGCAATTTATAAAAGCCAGGTGTGTTCTTCACATGTTGATAAAGATACTGTATAACTTTATTAAAAATTAATACACGTGCAATATAAAAAACTTAAAGTACCCAGAAAAATACAAAGAAAGAAAAAAATCACCCATAATCTCACTTTATTATTAGCTCAGGATTCTGAGTTCCTGGGCAGGGGAGATAAAAAAGACCAGGGTGTACTAGTTCTTTGAGTATAAAGTCAGCTTTTCTGCTATTGGAGTGCTAACCTAGAATTTTTTTTTTAAAATACATTTATGTATGTATTTATTTATTTATGTGGCTGTGTTGGGTCTTCGTTGCTACACGTGGGCTTTCTCTAGTTGCGGCGAGCGGGTGGGGGGGCTACTCTTCGTCGCCGTGCGTGGGCTTCTCATTGCGGTGGCTTCTCTTGTTGCGGAGCACGGGCTGTAGGCGCACGGGCTTCAGTAGTTGTGGCTCTCGGGCTCAGTAGTTGTGGCGCTTGGGCTCAGTAGTTGTGGCTCGTGGGCTCTAGATTGCAGGCTCAGTAGTTGTGGCGCACGGGCTTAGTTGCTCTGTGGCATGTGGGATCTTCCTGGACCGGGGCTCAAACCCGTGTCCCCTGCATTGGCAGGCGGATTCTTAACTACTGTGCCACGAGGGAAGTCCCTAGAATTTGGTTTTGATACTCGGTTTTTGCTTTGTTTACCTATCTTCAAGCCTCTACTTTTACAAATACCTAGTAATTTGACCCTTGTTCAGAGACTGCTTCAAGTTCATTTTTTCTTTCTTTTTCTTTCTTTCCTTTCTTTCTTTCTTTCTTTCTTTCATACTTTTATTAACAAAGGTTGCAATGAACATCATATATATAATCTCGGTGAAATTATAAATATTTCTACAATATAAATTCTAAACAGGGTCTTGCTCAGTGGCTCCATGCATTTATAAATTTACTAGATATTGTCCAATTGTCCTTCAGAAAGTTGCATCACTTTATGCTTTCGCAACAATGCATGAGCACTCATTTTCCGATCGCCCATCCTCAAACTGGAGGCTATCCAACTTTTTCATTGACCTTTTGGCAGTTTGCAAGGTAAGAAATTATATTCCGTTACTGTTTGGGCTTTCATTCCTTTTATTACCAGTGAGGTCCAACACTTCCCCCTGTTTTTTGGTAATTGGTGTTTCTTTGTACCCTTTGCTTACTTCATCTTTGTCTTCTCTTGGGTTTTTCATCTTCTTTTTTTAACTTTTGATTTTGAGCTCTGCATAAATTAGGTAAATCAGCCCTTTGTCCTGTATCTTCCAAATATGTCTCAGTTGTCATTTTATAATTCCTTGTTTGTTTAGTATTTATTTTTGCCATGCAGGGATTTTACCTCATTACATAGAAAATTTTGTAAAGTTTCCCTTTTTAGCTTCTGGACAAAGATCACTTAAAATAAGAAATTCAAATAACCGACAAAACTCTAGGAAGCTAGAGGGTGTGGTTGGAAGAAGTTGGGAGGGGGTTAGCGCCCGTGATGGGCAAAGATGAAGACAGGGTGGGTGGGGCTGCACCTGGGAAGCAAAGCAGAGAAGTCAGCCGTAGGCTTGGTCATCCCTGTGAAGCCAACGAGGACACATCTCTGCAGCTGTGATCAGAGCGCTCTGGGGGCCCCATCGGGTGCTCAAAGCCACGGTCACAGGAGGGGAGCACAAGTGGCGAGGTGTTGCTGCCCAGTGGGCCTTTCTCCCTTGGGCAAGAGGGCAGGTGATACTGCTTTTATTATGGCAAACATAGTATGTGGATACTGGAGAAAGAGAACTTGGTTAGTTAGTGCATGGAATATGAAAAAGTGAAGAAAAACCATGTTTAATTCCACCCCAGTTAATATTTTAGCCCATTTCCTCCCCATCTTTTTTCAGCTCATTTTGTTTTAACATTTTTATTGGAGTATAATAGCTTTACAGTGGTGTGTTACTTTCTGCTTTATAACAAAGTGAATCAGCTATACAGATACATATATCCCCATATCCCCATATCCCCTCCCTCTAGCGTCTCCCTCCCACCCTCCCTATCCCACCCCTCTAGGTGGTCACAAAGCACCGAGCTGACGTCCCTGTGCTATGCGGCTGCTTCCCACTAGCTATCTATTTGACATTGGGTAGTGTATATATTGTCAATGCCACTCTCTCACTTCGTCCCAGCTTACCCTTCCCCCTCCCCGTGTCCTCAAGTCCATTCTCCACGTCTGCGTCTTTATTCCTGTCCTGCTCCGAGGTTCATGAGAACCGTTTTTCTTTTTTTTAGATTCCATATATATGTGTTAGCATATGGTATTTGTTTTTCTCTTTCTGACTTACTTCACTCTGTATGACAGTCTCTAGGTCCATCCACCTCACTACAAATAACTGAATTTCGTTTCTTTTTATGGCTGAGTAATATCCCATTGTATATATGTGCCACATCTTCCTTATCCATTCATCTGTCGATGGACACTTAGGTTGCTTCAATGTCCTGGCTATTGTAAATACTTCAGCTCATATTTTTAAAGTTGGAATTATACTTCATATGCATTTTGGTTTTCATTATTCTTTTTTTAAAATTTATTTATTTTATTTTATTTATTTTTGGCTGTGTTGGGCCTTTGTTGCTGAGCACGGGCTTTCTCTAGTTGCCGTGAGCGGGGGCTACTCTTCGCTGTGGTGTGTGGGCTTCTTATCGCAGTGGCTTCTCTTGTTACGGAGCACGGGCTCTAGGCACGCGGGCTTCAGTAGTTGTGGTGGGCTGGCTCAGTAGTTGTGCCGCACGGGCTTTGTTGCTCCGCGGCATGTGGGATCTTCCCGGACCAGGGCTCGAACCCGTGTCCCCTGCATTGCCAGGCGGATTCTTAACCGCTGCACCACCAGGGAAGCCCAAGCTCTCCTTAAATTACCCGGTTTGTGCATGCCACGTGCTTCCTCTAGACACCCGGTCTGAATCAGACATAGATACACAATGTCTACAAATCGATAAGAAAAAGGTAAAGAACCCAAGCAGGTAATAAACAAAGGCAATGGATTCACAAAAGACAAAACCTTGTTGCCAGTGACCATGAAGAGATGCTTAACCTCCAAGATGCTTGAAACCATGCCTCCTACCACAAAGAGGAAGTGAGGAAATGGGACTACTTCACGACCCGCTGAATTGAAAATTGGTAATTCAGGAGTGTGATTCAGCAGTAGCCAGTAGAGCTGAAGGGGATGACCCTTTGGAATCCGCCATTCCTCTTCTGGAATCCCAAACTTAATTCTTCTCTAGGTATAACAGCTAGAGAAGCTATGCGCACCTGCCCCATCAAAAGAGCAGTGATACTCGATGATTAGAAACCACCTAAATGCTTATCAATAGGGAATGTGTTACTAAATTCTATTTATAAATTATAATACCTTAAAGCAGTTAAAATTAACTGGGTCTAAATCAACAGGGGGTAAATCATAATGTTAAGCAAATATAGGACATGCCATGGTGATTACATTTATGTGTAGAATTTAAAAGCTCAGGACAATACTATATTGTTTACAGAACATACTTTTGTAATTAAAGCCTGAGATCAAGGATAGGGAAAATAAGCACCAGCTTCAGATCAGAGGTGACTTTGGGGATGGAAGGAGAGAAGTTAATTGGACATCGGGACCTCCAACCCTACCTGTAAACTTTTCTTTCTTCAAAATATCTGAAGTAAAACTGGCAACAGTTAACATCTATCAAATTCGAGTAGTGATTAATTGGGTGGTATAGTTTTCTATGTATATTTTCTACATGGGAAATCTTTCGTACTTGAAAGACAGGTGAAACACCTAAATGACCCATTTAAATCAGGGAAGCAAGGTACAACGAGTCCACAGGCTGGAACACCAGGCGGCCTTTCAAAACCACCATGTCAGAGAACGTAGGGAAGCAGGGAGATGCTCAAGAGACATTTGATGTGAAACGTAGATTAGAAAATAATTGTGTGGGGGACTTTTTGTCAGCAGACTTTAAAAAAAAAATGTACCTTCCTCTTTTCATCACACCTAGAAATGTGAAGATAAATGCCAGATGGTCCCTGATTATAGGTGACTTGTCTTTTCTCCTATGTATCAGTTTTGACAATGACTATATAGTCATTTATCAGAAAAATAAACAAGCTAATGATTAATTTGTACCAGCAGCCTGTCAAAATAACAACTGAACAGCAGCATTCAATTTCAGACCAAACACCTTGAAATTAGTTTTGCTATTTACTGTGCTTATGCTGCCCTCCGATGGAGAAATAGAAGAATGCTTATGACTGTAGAGCAATTTATAAAAGCCAGGTGTGTTCTTCACATGTTGATAAAGATACTGTATAACTTTATTAAAAATTAATACACGTGCAATATAAAAAACTTAAAGTACCCAGAAAAATACAAAGAAAGAAAAAAATCACCCATAATCTCACTTTATTATTAGCTCAGGATTCTGAGTTCCTGGGCAGGGGAGATAAAAAAGACCAGGGTGTACTAGTTCTTTGAGTATAAAGTCAGCTTTTCTGCTATTGGAGTGCTAACCTAGAATTTTTTTTTTAAAATACATTTATGTATGTATTTATTTATTTATGTGGCTGTGTTGGGTCTTCGTTGCTACACGTGGGCTTTCTCTAGTTGCGGCGAGCGGGTGGGGGGGCTACTCTTCGTCGCCGTGCGTGGGCTTCTCATTGCGGTGGCTTCTCTTGTTGCGGAGCACGGGCTGTAGGCGCACGGGCTTCAGTAGTTGTGGCTCTCGGGCTCAGTAGTTGTGGCGCTTGGGCTCAGTAGTTGTGGCTCGTGGGCTCTAGATTGCAGGCTCAGTAGTTGTGGCGCACGGGCTTAGTTGCTCTGTGGCATGTGGGATCTTCCTGGACCGGGGCTCAAACCCGTGTCCCCTGCATTGGCAGGCGGATTCTTAACTACTGTGCCACGAGGGAAGTCCCTAGAATTTGGTTTTGATACTCGGTTTTTGCTTTGTTTACCTATCTTCAAGCCTCTACTTTTACAAATACCTAGTAATTTGACCCTTGTTCAGAGACTGCTTCAAGTTCATTTTTTCTTTCTTTTTCTTTCTTTCCTTTCTTTCTTTCTTTCTTTCTTTCATACTTTTATTAACAAAGGTTGCAATGAACATCATATATATAATCTCGGTGAAATTATAAATATTTCTACAATATAAATTCTAAACAGGGTCTTGCTCAGTGGCTCCATGCATTTATAAATTTACTAGATATTGTCCAATTGTCCTTCAGAAAGTTGCATCACTTTATGCTTTCGCAACAATGCATGAGCACTCATTTTCCGATCGCCCATCCTCAAACTGGAGGCTATCCAACTTTTTCATTGACCTTTTGGCAGTTTGCAAGGTAAGAAATTATATTCCGTTACTGTTTGGGCTTTCATTCCTTTTATTACCAGTGAGGTCCAACACTTCCCCCTGTTTTTTGGTAATTGGTGTTTCTTTGTACCCTTTGCTTACTTCATCTTTGTCTTCTCTTGGGTTTTTCATCTTCTTTTTTTAACTTTTGATTTTGAGCTCTGCATAAATTAGGTAAATCAGCCCTTTGTCCTGTATCTTCCAAATATGTCTCAGTTGTCATTTTATAATTCCTTGTTTGTTTAGTATTTATTTTTGCCATGCAGGGATTTTACCTCATTACATAGAAAATTTTGTAAAGTTTCCCTTTTTAGCTTCTGGACAAAGATCACTTAAAATAAGAAATTCAAATAACCGACAAAACTCTAGGAAGCTAGAGGGTGTGGTTGGAAGAAGTTGGGAGGGGGTTAGCGCCCGTGATGGGCAAAGATGAAGACAGGGTGGGTGGGGCTGCACCTGGGAAGCAAAGCAGAGAAGTCAGCCGTACGTAGGCTTGGTCATCCCTGTGAAGCCAACGAGGACACATCTCTGCAGCTGTGATCAGAGCGCTCTGGGGGCCCCATCGGGTGCTCAAAGCCACGGTCACAGGAGGGGAGCACAAGTGGCGAGGTGTTGCTGCCCAGTGGGCCTTTCTCCCTTGGGCAAGAGGGCAGGTGATACTGCTTTTATTATGGCAAACATAGTATGTGGATACTGGAGAAAGAGAACTTGGTTAGTTAGTGCATGGAATATGAAAAAGTGAAGAAAAACCATGTTTAATTCCACCCCAGTTAATATTTTAGCCCATTTCCTCCCCATCTTTTTTCAGCTCATTTTGTTTTAACATTTTTATTGGAGTATAATAGCTTTACAGTGGTGTGTTACTTTCTGCTTTATAACAAAGTGAATCAGCTATACAGATACATATATCCCCATATCCCCATATCCCCTCCCTCTAGCGTCTCCCTCCCACCCTCCCTATCCCACCCCTCTAGGTGGTCACAAAGCACCGAGCTGACGTCCCTGTGCTATGCGGCTGCTTCCCACTAGCTATCTATTTGACATTGGGTAGTGTATATATTGTCAATGCCACTCTCTCACTTCGTCCCAGCTTACCCTTCCCCCTCCCCGTGTCCTCAAGTCCATTCTCCACGTCTGCGTCTTTATTCCTGTCCTGCTCCGAGGTTCATGAGAACCGTTTTTCTTTTTTTTAGATTCCATATATATGTGTTAGCATATGGTATTTGTTTTTCTCTTTCTGACTTACTTCACTCTGTATGACAGTCTCTAGGTCCATCCACCTCACTACAAATAACTGAATTTCGTTTCTTTTTATGGCTGAGTAATATCCCATTGTATATATGTGCCACATCTTCCTTATCCATTCATCTGTCGATGGACACTTAGGTTGCTTCAATGTCCTGGCTATTGTAAATACTTCAGCTCATATTTTTAAAGTTGGAATTATACTTCATATGCATTTTGGTTTTCATTATTCTTTTTTTAAAATTTATTTATTTTATTTTATTTATTTTTGGCTGTGTTGGGCCTTTGTTGCTGAGCACGGGCTTTCTCTAGTTGCCGTGAGCGGGGGCTACTCTTCGCTGTGGTGTGTGGGCTTCTTATCGCAGTGGCTTCTCTTGTTACGGAGCACGGGCTCTAGGCACGCGGGCTTCAGTAGTTGTGGTGGGCTGGCTCAGTAGTTGTGCCGCACGGGCTTTGTTGCTCCGCGGCATGTGGGATCTTCCCGGACCAGGGCTCGAACCCGTGTCCCCTGCATTGCCAGGCGGATTCTTAACCGCTGCACCACCAGGGAAGCCCAAGCTCTCCTTAAATTACCCGGTTTGTGCATGCCACGTGCTTCCTCTAGACACCCGGTCTGAATCAGACATAGATACACAATGTCTACAAATCGATAAGAAAAAGGTAAAGAACCCAAGCAGGTAATAAACAAAGGCAATGGATTCACAAAAGACAAAACCTTGTTGCCAGTGACCATGAAGAGATGCTTAACCTCCAAGATGCTTGAAACCATGCCTCCTACCACAAAGAGGAAGTGAGGAAATGGGACTACTTCACGACCCGCTGAATTGAAAATTGGTAATTCAGGAGTGTGATTCAGCAGTAGCCAGTAGAGCTGAAGGGGATGACCCTTTGGAATCCGCCATTCCTCTTCTGGAATCCCAAACTTAATTCTTCTCTAGGTATAACAGCTAGAGAAGCTATGCGCACCTGCCCCATCAAAAGAGCAGTGATACTCGATGATTAGAAACCACCTAAATGCTTATCAATAGGGAATGTGTTACTAAATTCTATTTATAAATTATAATACCTTAAAGCAGTTAAAATTAACTGGGTCTAAATCAACAGGGGGTAAATCATAATGTTAAGCAAATATAGGACATGCCATGGTGATTACATTTATGTGTAGAATTTAAAAGCTCAGGACAATACTATATTGTTTACAGAACATACTTTTGTAATTAAAGCCTGAGATCAAGGATAGGGAAAATAAGCACCAGCTTCAGATCAGAGGTGACTTTGGGGATGGAAGGAGAGAAGTTAATTGGACATCGGGACCTCCAACCCTACCTGTAAACTTTTCTTTCTTCAAAATATCTGAAGTAAAACTGGCAACAGTTAACATCTATCAAATTCGAGTAGTGATTAATTGGGTGGTATAGTTTTCTATGTATATTTTCTACATGGGAAATCTTTCGTACTTGAAAGACAGGTGAAACACCTAAATGACCCATTTAAATCAGGGAAGCAAGGTACAACGAGTCCACAGGCTGGAACACCAGGCGGCCTTTCAAAACCACCATGTCAGAGAACGTAGGGAAGCAGGGAGATGCTCAAGAGACATTTGATGTGAAACGTAGATTAGAAAATAATTGTGTGGGGGACTTTTTGTCAGCAGACTTTAAAAAAAAAATGTACCTTCCTCTTTTCATCACACCTAGAAATGTGAAGATAAATGCCAGATGGTCCCTGATTATAGGTGACTTGTCTTTTCTCCTATGTATCAGTTTTGACAATGACTATATAGTCATTTATCAGAAAAATAAACAAGCTAATGGTTAATTTGTACCAGCAGCCTGTCAAAATAACAACTGAACAGCAGCATTCAATTTCAGACCAAACACCTTGAAATTAGTTTTGCTATTTACTGTGCTTATGCTGCCCTCCGATGGAGAAATAGAAGAATGCTTATGACTGTAGAGCAATTTATAAAATCCAGGTGTGTTCTTCACATGTTGATAAAGATACTGTATAACTTTATTAAAAATTAATACACGTGCAATATAAAAAACTTAAAGTACCCAGAAAAATACAAAGAAAGAAAAAAATCACCCATAATCTCACTTTATTATTAGCTCCGGATTCTGAGTTCCTGGGCAGGGGAGATAAAAAAGACCAGGGTGTACTAGTTCTTTGAGTATAAAGTCAGCTTTTCTGCTATTGGAGTGCTAACCTAGAATTTTTTTTTTAAATACATTTATGTATGTATTTATTTATTTATGTGGCTGTGTTGGGTCTTCGTTGCTACACGTGGGCTTTCTCTAGTTGCGGCGAGCGGGTGGGGGGGCTACTCTTCGTCGCCGTGCGTGGGCGTA